>NC_138866.1:9563221-10019580 GCF_965194805.1 Balaenoptera borealis | reverse complement strand
CTTTATGATACTGGTATGTGGTAATCAGGTCAGACATAATCGCAAAATCTATTATATCCTTGTCTGTGGCTGTGCCTTACAGTGTAATTTTCCCTCCAAATCAGAGATGTTAATGATGGAGATTTATAATGCAACTAATAGTTACTTTAGAGCGAATCTTAGGAGTTCAGGTAAAAACATACAAAATATTGAGTACTTAGTATGTGTTAGGCGTCTCCTGGAGAACAAGTGGCATTGTACCAGCAGATACTTGTGTTCAAGGAAGTACTTGTTTAAGGAAGCAAACGCACTTTTCTGAAGTTTCACTAGAATAGAAGTCACCTCTAGTTAATAAGTATGTTGGGCATTGAGAAGGCAGTATGTAGTGTCGGAAATACTTTATCTTAAGACATGCCCAGATGTATTCTTGGAGGCCAAGGCTTGCTCATTTATCTATTGAGAGACCTTGGGTAAGTTGCTTATCTGAGTCCAAGCCTCCTAATCTAAACTGAGAAGAGTAAAACCTACATTGCAGGATTGTCGAGAAGATTAGAGGAAGTGCATGCAGAGGACACAATGCTTGGTGTAGAGTTGTGTTCAGTAAAGGATCATTGTTATTGGTCTTTTAAATCAACTGTTGGCAATTCAGAGCATCCTTTACTTTGGATGCATAGGCAACTTCCTATCCAGAAACTTCATGTAGTTATAAAATTTTCTCTCCAGATGGTGCCCCTTTGCAGTTAATTCTCCATGCTGACCCTAGGCAACCAATGATCTGCTTTTTGTCACTATACGTTAGTGACAGATTCTTCTGTTCTAGAATGTAGACATGTTTTCATATCTCTTGGATAAATGCCTAAGAATGGAATGCTGGATCACTGGATGTGTATATATACATTTCATTTCAGTTCTGTTGAGGTGTATTGACATCTAATAACCTGCACATATTTAAACTGTACAATTTGATGAATTTTGACCTCTATGTATATACCTATAAAGCTATCATCACCATTAAGATAATGAACATACCCATGACTCCCCAAAGTAACTTTGTGCTCCTTTGTAATATCCTCTCCCTTTCTTCTGATAGCCTCTCCCACTCCAGGCAGCCACTGATCTGCTTTCTGACACTACAGATTAGTTTTCAGTTTGTAGAATTTTATAGAAATGAATCATACAGTAGCTACTCTTTCGTCTGGCTTCTTTTACTCAACATAATTATTTGGAATTTCATTCATGATGTTGCATGTATCAATAGTTTATTCCTTTTTATTATTGTTAATTATTCCATTTTAAAGATATAGCACATTTTGTTTATCCATGCACCAGTTGATAGACATTTGGGTAACTTCAAGTTTTTGGCGATTACAAACTAAGTGCCTGTAAACATTCATGTATAGATCTTTGTGTGGACATGTGCTTTCTTTCCTCTGGTGAATAGCTAGCAGTGGAATGGCTGTGTCATATAGTAGGCATATGTTTACATTTTCAAGAAACTGCTAAACTGTTTCAAGTGATTATACAGTTTTACATTTCCACCAGCAGAGTATGAGAGTTTGAATTACTCCATATACTTACTGACACTTGGTATGATCAGTCTTTTTGGTTTTAGGTCATTCTGGTGGTATTACCAGCGGTCTAGTGTAGTAGTATTTCATTGTATTTATAATTTGGATTTCCCAAATGACCAGTGGACATTGAACATCTTTACATGTGATTATGAGTCAGATTGCTGTGGTCTAATTTTGATGAGGTCTAATTCATTGAATTTTTTCATTATAGTTAGTGCTTTTTGTGTTATATGTAAGAAATCTTTGCCAAATCTAGGTCAATTAAATTTTTTTCCTGTGCTTTCTTTTAGAAGTTTTGAGGTTTTAGCTCTTAATTTCAGGTCTGTGATTCATTTCCACTTAAATTTTGTATGCAGTGTAAGGTAAGGATTGAGGTTAATTTTTTTTTCCCACATAGCTGTAGTGTACAGTGGAAAGGGCCAGTTTGCTACTGTAAGAATCAGGGGACCTGGTGTCTATCTCTGCTATCACATTCAAGTCACTTAAGTTCTTCAGACATCGTTTCCCCCTCTTCTCTCCAGACGATATGATGGGTTGGGCCTCAGAATTTAAAGTTCCATCTTGCTTCAGCAGGCTGTCTTCAAGTCTAAGAAAGAAGATAAGGAAAAGATGTTGAACCTCAGTTTCTTATTTCATCCACTAGGCGGTGCTAATGGACATCCCTGTAAGGGCAAAAACTCCTTGGATAGGTGAACAGTTTCAGAGCTTTCAAAAAAGGTCAGCTTTGAAGAAGATATTCATAATTCAGAAAGTGCCTGTGTTTCATTAAGGAGTAGATGCAATAATATTATAATAAAACCGAAAATACCATTTATCACCGAAAAAATATTAGAGTAGAACAATATTTTCTTTAAAGAGTTCTGTATATTTGGTTTTAATATGTTTTGGGCAGAATGAGAGTTATATGGCTAGCATAAAAATATTTACATATTCAGGTGAAAAATTAGACTGAGAAGTCTGATGGATTTAGAATTGTCATAGAAATTCTCTTGGTAATAAGCTTGTAAACTGTATTTGCTTGGAAATACTTTTGGTAATAAAATTATAAACTATATTTCCTTGAGTAGTAGACATTGTTGAAGAGGAAAAGGATTCACAAAAGTACAGCCTGGGCATCTCTCTTTGTAGCTCTGGTGATGGTGGGGAGGAAGAGAGGGGGGAGTGATTTACACATACAGTTTGTGTGTGTGTGTGTATCTCACATAATTTTCCAATTATTTGCGGGGTTTTTCCAGATACCTTCCTGTTATTCATTTCTAGTTTAATTCTGTAATGGGTACAGAACAGACTTTGCTTGAATTTATTTCTTTTAAATTTGCTGAGGTTTGTTTTTTGGCCAGAACATGGGTCGATCTTGGTGATTATTCCATGTATATTTGAATATGTATTCTCCCGTTGTTGGTGTAATGTTCTATAAATGTCAGTTAGTAAACTTGGTTGATATTTTTCAGATCTTCTGTATCTCTAAGGATATTTGCTACTTGTTCTACTGACTAAACAACTGGAATACTGAAGTCTCTAACTATAATTGCAGATTTGTCTACTCCTTTCAAATATATCATTTTTACCAGTAGTTTATGTATTTTGATATTTGTAATTAACACATATACAATTAGGGTTGTTATATTTTCTTGGTGAAGTACCCCCTCGTAGCTATGTAATGTTTGTTTTTATCCCTAGAAATATTCCTTGTGTGAAGTCTACTTTATCTGATAGTGATATACTCACTCCAGCTTTCTTTTGGTTAGTGTTTACACAGTATATCTTTTAATGCCCTTTTACATTTTTAAAAAAATAATTTTTATTTTGGAATTATTTTAGATTTCCAGAGAAGTTACAAAGATAGTTTAGAGTTACTATATGCCTATTACCAGTTTCCCCTAAAGCTAACATCTTACGTAACCATGGTATATTTGTTAAAAGTAAGAAATTAACATTGGTATAACACTATTTACTAAGCGCCAGACTTTGTTTGGATTTCACCAGTTTTTTCACTAATGTCCTTTTTTTCCTGTTTCAGAATCTAATCCAGGATATCACATTGCATTTAGTTATCCCATCTCCTTAGTCTCCTCTGGGCTATGACACATTCTTAGTCTTTCCTTGCTTTTCATGATCTTGATAGTTTTAAAGAGTACTGGTCAGGTGTTTTGTAGAATTTCCCTCAACTTGTGTTTGTCGGATGTTTTTCTCACTGTTAGATTGGAGTTATGGGCTTTTGGGAAGAATACCATAGAGGAGACGTGCCTCTCTCATCCCATCATTTCAGGGGTACATGACATCAGCATGACTTATCACTGGTGATGTTAATCTTGATCACTTGGTTGAAGTTGCATCTGCCAGATTCCTCCACTGTTTGAGTGGTGAGAGAGGACCTCCCAGCCTTGTTCCTGATGTTTGGGGGAAAACATTCAGTCTCTCATCATTAAGTCATTAAGTATGATGTTGGCTGTAGGTTTCTTACGGATACTATTAAGTTAAGGAAGTTTCCTCAAGTCCTAATTTGCTGACAGTTTTTTTAAAATCATGAATGAGGATTAAATCTTGTTGAAGGTTTTTTTCCTGAATCTATTGATATCGTATATGGCTTTTCTTATTTAGTCCTTAATATGGTGAATTACACTGATCAGTTTTCAAATGATGAATCAGCCTTGCATTCTTGGGATGAAATCTACTTGGTCATGATGTATGAGTCTTTTATGTGTTTCTGGACTCTATTTGCGACTATGTTTTTGAGGATTTTTGCCCTCAATGAGAGATATTGGTTTGCAGTTTTATTATAATATCTGTGCCTAGTTTTTGGTTTTAGGGGAATGCTCATGAGATGACTTGAGATGAGATGAGATGACTTGGGAAGTGGTTTTCTATTTTTCTGGAAGAGATTGTCTAGAATCGATATTATTTCTTCCCTAAATGCTAGGTAGAATTCACCCATTAAAGCATCTGGGCCTGGAATTTTATTTTTGAAAGATTTTTAACTAAAAATTCTATTTATTTAATAGATGTATGGGTATTTGGGTCATTTATTTCTTCTTGAGTGAGTTTTGGTAGTTTTTGTCTTTCAGGTACTTAACTATTTCATCTGATAACTGAATTTATTGGCATCATATTATGCTATGCTAGTATCCCCTTTTAATGTTTATGGGACCAGTAGTGATGTCCTCTCTTTTATTCCTCATATTGGTAATTTGTGTCTTCTCAGTTTTTTTTCCTGTTTAACATGGCTAGAGGTTTACCAGTTTTTTGATCTTTTCAAAGAACCAGCTTTTGGTTTTATTATTATTATTTTTTAATGTTTTCCTGTTTTCAATTTCACTGATTTTTCTTCTCATTTATTATTTCCTTCCTTCTGCTTGCTTTACGTTTAGTTTTCCCTTCTTTTTCTAGTTTTTTAAAAATTTATTTATTTATTTATTTTCGGCTGCGTTGGGTCTTCATTGCTGCATGTGGGCTTTCTCTAGTTGTTGCGAGCGGGGGCTACTCTTTGTTGCAGTGCGCGGGCTTCTTATTGTGGTGGCTTCTCTTGTTGTGGAGCACCGGCTCTAGGTACGCAGGCTTCAGTAGTTGTGGCACTTGGGCTCAGTAGTTGTGGCTCGCGGGCTCCAGAGCGCAGGCTCAGTAGTTGTGGCACACGGGCGTAGTTGCTCTGTGGCATGTGGGATTTTCCCGGACCAAGGATTGAACCCATGTCGCCCGCACTGGCAGGCGGATTCTTAACCGCTGCGCCACCAGGGAAGTCCCTTCTTTCTCTAGTTTCTTAAAAGGAAGCTCAGGTTATTGATTTTTAGATCGTTCTTCTAGTATATGCATTTTAATGCTATAAATTTCCCTTTAGCTGCATCCTACAAATTTTGATATGTTGTATCTTCATTATCATTTCGTTGAAAAAGTTTTTAAATTTATCTCAAGACTTCTCCTTTGACTCATGAAACTCATGAGTCATTTAGAAGTGTGTTGTTTCATTTCCATATATTTGGAGATTTTCTGCATATCTTTTTGTTACTGATTTCTAATTTAGTTCCATTATGGTTTGAGCATGTACTTGCTCTGATTTCTGTGACCTCCCCTTTTTCCCCATTACAGCTCTGACTTCATTTCTTACTATTCCCTTCTTCGCTTAGTGTGTACTCCAGCCATCCTTGCTATTCATTAAATACACCAAATACACATTTACCTCAGGGCTTTTGCACTTGCTGTTCCTTCTGCTTTTAATGTTTTTTTTTCCTCAGATATCAGCATTGCATTGCTAGCTCTATCACTTCCTTCAGATCTTTTCTCAAATTTGGGTTGTCTACTTATCTGGGATAAATGGCACCAACATCTACTTAATGTCACAGGTTAAAAACCTGGGAGTATCCTCAGTTTTTCCTGTTCCTCATCTCTGCTATTTAAGCAGATTAAATCTTTTTTTTTTTTTTTTACGAAGTAGGCACATTCACACGGTTTCCGTAGTTTTCTGAGATACACATTGTTTAAAAAACATTTGTTTCGTCAAGATGGTTTTCAAATACTGGATTAGCAGAAACCTGCTGGAGGGTCAGAAATTCTAGCATTTTACTCATTTCTTTCGGTATAATGGTGGGTAAGTAGATGTGACCTCCTTTCTTTTTTTTTTTTTCTTCAAGAAAAATATTTCTTAATGTTCCAAAATGGCATATATTTTATTAGTTAACTCTAGTCTCTTATTTATTATACAGGAGTATATATATAATCCGTCTCTAGGCTAATTTTATGTTTCTTTTTATTCAGTAGTGAGAGCTATGTAACTTGCGTTTTCTTTTAATCCCTGTTGCTAAGAAACACAGAGCACAGCCACAAACCAGCTGTGTGACCTTGGGAGCATCATTTAGCTCCTCTGAATTCTGTCAGTGAAGTGAGGGAGCTGTACTAGTCATGCTGCCGAGACGCCTCCTTGCTCTGTGACTCTGTAAACTTAACTCCCTGCTCACCCTGGTTATCAGCTTTCCTCAGGTGGTTAGTACATACATTTCTCTTCTCCTTCAAAATGATTTCCTTTTCTCTAGCTAAAAAAAACCCCCCAAACTCAGGATATACTAGTCAGCTCTGATTCTTTTGACTAGTATTTTCTAAAAAAATACTAAAGTGTTCAATATTTTGCATGTTTAAACATGTGTGCTGCTCTAAATCCTTTTGTTTTGTGTAGGTAAACAGAATATACATAGGAATAGAATGACTTGTTATTTTATTTAATCATTATTTCATAGTAAAAGTCACTACATATTGTGATTTTAAAAGTCCATTATACTGCTTAGTTTCTTCATGATTCCCATACGAAAAGCATGTGGACCTAGTCTGGACAACATATTAAAATCTTGAGATAGGGCTTCCCTGGTGGCGCAGTGGTAAAGAATCCACCTGCCAATGCAGGGGACATGGGTGCGAGCCCTGGTCTGGGAAGATCCCACATGCCGCAGAGCAATTAGGCCCGCGAGCCACAGCTACTGAGCCTGCGTGCCTATAGCCCGTGCTCCACAACAAGAGAAGCCCGCGCACTGCAACAAAGACTGGTCCCCACTCGCTGCAACTAGAGAAAGCCCGTCCACAGCAATGAAGACCCAATGCAGCCAAAAATAAATAAATAAAATAATAAGTAAATTTATTTAAAAAATTTAAAAATAAAATCTTGAGATATATTTATAATTTAGGTAGGATATATACATCATTATTTACTCCTATAGATCCATATTTACTCATTGACTTACAAATGGTGTAAGTAGCAATTATATTTCCTTAGACGATATTTTTCTTCAAGGTAACTATAACTGGAGGACTGGTAGTTCATATATTGCTGAAAGGAATGATAGGAATGTCTGAAATAGATCTTTTACTATAAGGGACAGTAGGGAGAAAATTGGCTTTGTTTCTCTTAAAGAAGAAAATATTCGTGTGAAATTAAATTAATAGTTATTTAGGAACGCATGAGGGATCTTAATTTTGTTGTTTTATTTAAATTAGATTCTTGCTTTGTGGAGGTAGTATCCTGACCCTGGCAATAGCTAGCTAGTTAACCTTGAACAACTTCCATAGTCTCTGTGGATGTTGGTTTCTTTATTGTCATAGTGTAAGGGGGTGAATTATATGTCTAAGGCCCTCTTCAACTCCACCATTCCATTATATCGTATCATTAGCATTAGAGAAAAGGAATCATTGTTTCACACAGCTTTTACAGGTTGATTTGGGGTTGACTGATGAGCTTTTACATTTTGTAATTGATTTGTTTGTACTCCATTTCTTCTGATTTGGTGCCCCATTTACAGTAATATCAGTCAAATGAGTAGACAGGATCCATGCGTGTTGTGTTAGGGACTCGCTTTCTGTGTCATATTCTCCGCTCCTAGACTTAACACCTCCCTGACCTGATTTCCAAATACGTGTCTATAGCCTTGGGCTTTTCTCCAGGACTTTGGGCCAGGGCTGCTTGCTGGGTGCTGCCACCACCATGTCTCTACCAGAATGTCTTGCTGGTTTATTCAAACTCAGTGTGCCCAAAACTGAATTCATCACTTTTTATCTAAATATGCCTCCATTTGTTATTGAAGCCTGACCATCCTTTTAAATTGTACTGGAGGGAAACCTGGTAATAATTTTGTACGCTTTCTTTTTCTCTCAGTAATTAGTTTTGTATCAAGTCCTACTGATTTTATTTCTGCAAGAAGCCACTCAGATACACAGAATCAGAGTGCTTTGCTTTTATAGTTTTCTTTCTACGTGCAGAGCACAGTGACTGGTAGATCCAGAATGTTCAGTGAGTGTTTATGAAGTGATTGAATAAATCCCCTCAGCCTGGGACCTTTGAACACACTGTTCCTTCTACTCTCTCTTGTCACTGATTCCTACTCATCTTTCAGGGCTCGACTTTTCAGGGAAGGCCTCCTTTACCTCTGAACTAAGCAGTGTTCTTGATAGTACCGTGTACTGTTCCTGTGTAGGTCTTTGTACACTTCGGATGATTTCGTTGATTTTTGTTGTTTTTTTTAACTCGTGTCTTCTCTGACTGTGAAGCTCTAACAGGGCAGGGTTTGTATCTGTCTGTACCACCATGTCCCTGCCAGGGCTTAGCTCAGTGTCCAGTATATAATAAGCACTCAGTCCATATTTGTCATCTGACAAATTCTCTGGCTAGGCATAAAGCATTATTAGATTGTGCTGGAGACTCCAGAAGCAGTGCCTGGTACCCAGCAGCTCTTGAATAAATACTTGCTGAATTATTGAACATATCAGCCCACCTGTCTTCTATAGGTTAAGTAAGCGGGTCTCCTTCCCTTCCTATGATAGCTGTTTATCGTCTTTTCTTTCTGCAGGTGCCAGGGTGATTTTTTTCTTTCTGCAGGTGATTTTTTTTCTCTTTCTTTTTTTTATAGCTGTCAGTTACTATTCTGTTTTCCTCCTGGGTTCCTCGCTTACTAGATTGGCTGCTATGTAAACCCAGTCCTCTTAGCTATCCCCTTTCCCTTGCTATGTCCTATATCTATATATTTTTAAAAAATATTTTTCAATGGATTTTTTACTACCATTTGTTAATGGGGAAATAAGCTGATTAAAAAGAATAATGGGAGATATTACAATGTTTCCAGGAATCTTCTAAGTTTGTGTAGTTATTCCTGAACTCATTTTTTACGTACCTTTCAATATTCCTGTTAGAGCTCATGTATTTAGGGCAGACATTAGTAATCTTCCCTTTTACTCTTTGCAAAATACTGTAGAACAATGATTTTCAATTTTTTTTTTTAACCATGATTCTTAGTAAGGAATACATTTAAAATTGTGACCTAGTATATACACACGTGTTTGTGTGTGGGAATTAATATATATATAATTGGAACTAAATTTTAATAATTATTATCCTTCTATGTATACTAAATTAAAAACATATCGAAGTTACCATGCAGTATTATCCTGTTAATATTGAAATATATGGAAAAAACCCAAAATAAACAATACAAAAACAAAAATAAGGAAAGATTTATTAATGCAGCAGGTGTGTTTGCTCCTTAATAAGTTCATTCCACCCCAGAACACTTGAGGATAACGCTCATCTTGCGTACCGTTGTGAGATTTGACGTGGGGAGTGAGGGAGAGAGGAAAGGTTAGAGTAGTTCTAAGATGTGTCCATGGAGAAGCAGAGGGCTGTGTGTACCTCTGTTGATAAAAGGAGGGAGGGGAAAAATGAGCTCAAGTTTTCATATGTGAGGTTGAAGAGCCATTCAAAAGGAAATGCTCTCTTTATTACTGGTGACACTGCTTTAGTCAGAAGAGGAGTTTGTCTCCTCTTCAGAATGCCTGATACTTCTGTATGCTATGTTGACATGACATTGGGATGGTAAAATATGTATAGTGGAAATTTCAGTAAAAGAATTTGTTGTCACATGAATATTACTAAATAATTTGTGTGCACATTTTTCTCTTGCAAAATTATCACCTTAGAGACATTTTTAGGCTGACAGTTCAGCCACTTCTTATGATAGATGGAACGATGACCCTTAGTGGTCTAGTAGCCCTAGGGTATGGACTTAGAAATCATAGGTTGGAATCCTGGCTCCAATCTTTAGTAGTTGGAATACTTTTGGGAAGTCACATTTTTTTGGGGGGGGACTCAGTTTCCTCAACTCTAAATTAAGGATATAAATATATTGCATATGTATTGTCAAGATTAACATGATAATGTATGTAAAGCATCTTGTGTGGCAATAGACCCTTAAATGTTGGGTTTTTTTTCTTTTTTCTTTTGGAAAATGGTTTTTTATTAGATAATTTATTTTTTTTATTTTTCTGAATTTTATTTTATTTATTTATTTTTTTATACAGCAGGTTCTTATTAGTTATCTATTTTATACATATTAGTGTATATATGTCAATCCCAATCTCCCAATTCATCCCACCCTGTCCCCCTACCCGCTTTCCCCAACTTGGTGTCCATACGTTTGTTTGCTACATCTGTGTCTCTATTTCTGCCTTGCAAACCGGTTCATCTGTACCATTTTTCTAGATTCCGCATATATGTGTTAATATACGATATTTGTTTTTCTCTTTCTGACTTACTTCACTCTGTATGACAGTCTCTAGGTCCATCCACGTCTCTACAGATGACCCAATCTCATTCCTTTTTATGGCTGAGTAATATTCCATTGTATATATGTACCACATCTTCTTTATCCGTTTGTCTGTTGATGGGCATTTAGGTTGCTTCCATGTCCTGGCTCTTGTAAATAGTGCTGCAATGAACATTGGGGTGCATGTGTCTTTTTGAATTGTGGTTTTCTCTGGGTATATGCCCAGGAGTGGGATTGCTGGGTCATGTGGTAATTCTATTTTTAGTTTTTTAAGGAACCTCCATACTGTTCTCCATAGCAGCTGTATCACTTTACATTCCCACCAACAGTGCAAGAGGGTTCCCTTTTCTCCACACCCTCTCCAGTATTTGTTGTTTGTAGATTTTCTGATGATGCCCATTCTAACTGGTGTGAGGTGATACCTCATTGTTGTTTTGATTTGCATTTGTCTAATAATTAGTGATGTTGAGCAGCTTTTCATGTGCTTCTTGGCCATCTGTATGTCCTCTTTGGAGAAATGTCTATTTAGGTCTTCTGTGCATTTTTGGATTGGATTGTTTGTTTTTTTAATATTGAGCTGCATGAGCTGTTTATGTATTTTGAAGATTAATCCTTTGTCCATTGATTCGTTTGCAAATATTTTCTCCCATTCTGAGGGTTGTCTTTTTGTCTTGTTTACAGTTTCCTTTGCTGTGCAAAAGCTTTGAAGTTTCATTAGGTCCCATTTGTTTATTTTTGTTTTTATTTCCATTACTCTAGGAGGTGGGTCAAAAAAGATCTTGCTGTGATTTATGTCAAAGAGTGTTCTTCCTATGTTTTCCTCTAAGAGTTTTACAGTGTCCGGTCTTACATTTAGGTCTCTAATCCATTTTGAGTTTATTTTTGTGTATGGTGTTAGGGAGTGTTCTAATTTCATTCTTTTACATGTAGCTGTCCAGTTTTCCCAGCACCACTTATTGAAGAGACTGTCTTTTCTCCATTGTATATCCTTGCCTCCTTTGTTATAGATTCGTTAACCATAGTCGCATGGGTTTATCTTTGGGCTTTCTATCCTGTTCTATTGATCTATATTTCTGTTTTTGTGCCAGACCCATATTGTCTTGATTACTGTAGCTTTGTAGTATAGTCTGAAGTTAGGGAGTCTGATTCCTCCAGCTCGGTTTTTTTCCCTCAAGACTGCTTTGGCTATTTGGGGTCTTTTGTGTCTCCATACAGATTTTAAGATTTTTTGTTCTAGGTCTGTAAAAAATGCCATTGGTAATTTGATAAGGATTACATTGAATCTGTAAGATTGCTTTGGGTAGTATAGTCATTTTCACAATATTTCTTCCAACCCAAGAACATGGTATATCTCTCCATCTGTTTGTGTCATTTTTGATTTCTTTCATCAGTGTCTTATAGTTTTCTGAGTACAGTTCTTTTGTCTCCCTAGGTAGGTTTATTCCTAGGTATTTTATTCTTTTTGTTGAAATGGTGAATGGGATTATTTCCTTAATTTCTCTTTCTAATCTTTCATTGTTAGTGTAGGAATGCAAGAGATTTCTGTGCATTAATTTTGTATCCTGCGACTTTACCAAATTTATTGATTAGCTCTAGTAGTTTTCTGGTGGCGTGTTTAGGATTATCTATGTAGAGTATCATGTCATCTGCAAACAGTGACAGTTTTACTTCTTTTCCAATTTGTATTCCTTTTATTTCTTTTTCTTCTCTGATTGCCGTGACTAGGACTTCCAAAACTGTGTTGAATAATAGTGGCGAGAGTGGACATCCTTGTCTTGTTCCTGATCTTAGAGGAAATGCTTTCAGTTTTTCACCATTGAGAATGATGTTTGCTGTGGGTTTGTCATATATGGCCTTTATCATGTTGAGGTACTTTCCCTCTATGCCCACTTTCTGGAGAGTTTTTATCATAAATGGGTGTTGAATTTTGTCAAAAGCTTTTTCTGCACCTATTGAGATGATCATATGCCTTTTTTCCTTCAATTTGTTAATGTGGTGTATCACATTGATTGATTTGCATATATTGAAGAATCCTTGCATCCCTGGGATAAATCCCACTTGATCATGGTGTATGATCCTTTTAATGTGTTGTTGGATTCTGTTTGCTAGTATTTTGTTGAGGATTTTCGCATCTATATTCTTCAGTGACATTGGTGTGTAATTTTCTTTTTTAGTAGTATCTTTGTCTGGTTTTGGTATCAGGGTGATGGTGACCTCGTAGAATGAGTTTAGGAGTGTTCCTTCCTTTGCAGTATTTTGGAAGAGTTTGAAGGATGGGTGTTAGCTCTTCTTTAAATGTTTGATAGAATTCTCCTATGAAGCCATCTGGTCCTGACTTACGTTTGTTGGAAGAATAATCTCAGTTTCAGTTTCATTACTTGTGATTGGTCTGTTCATATTTTCTATTTCTTCCTGATTCAGTCTTGGAAAGTTATACCTTTCTAAGAATTTGTCCATTTCTTCCAGGTTGTCCATTTTATTGGCATAGAGTTGCTTGTAGTAGTCTCTCATGATGCTTTGTATTTCTGTGGTGTCCGTTGTAACTTCTCCTTTTTCATTTCTGATTTTATTGATTTGTGTCCTCTCCCTCTTTTTCTTGATGAGTGTGGCTAAAGCTTTATCAATTTTGTTTATCTTCTCAAAGAACCAGCTTTTAGTTTTATTGATCTTTGCTATTGTTTTCTTTGTTTCTATTTCATTTATTTCTGCTCTGATCTTTATGATTTCTTTCCTTCTACTAACTTTGGGTTTTGTTTGTTCTTCTTTCTCTAGTTCCTTTAGGTGTAAGGTTAGATTGTTTATTTGAGATGTTTGTTGTTTCTTGAGGTAGGCTTGTATTGCTGTAAACTTCCCTCTTAGAACTGCTTTTGCTGCATCCCGTAAGTTTTGGATCGTCGTGTTTTCGTTGTAACTTGTCTCTAGGTATTTTTTGATTTCCTCTTTGATTTCTAGGTTATTTAGTAACATATTGTTCAGCCTCCATGTGTTTGTGTTTTTATTTTTCCCCTGTAATTGATTTGTAATCTCATAGCCTTGTGGTTGCAAAAGATGCTTGATATGATTTCAATTTTCTTGAATTTACTGAGGCTTGATTTGTGACCCAAGATGGGATCTGTCCTGGAGAATGTTCCGTGTGCACTTGAGAAGAAAGTGTAATCTGCCGTTTTTGCATGGAGTGTCCTATAAATATCAATTAAATCTCTCTGGTCTATTGTGTCATTTAAAGCTTGTGTTTCCTTATTAATTTTCTGTCTGGATGATCTGTCCATGGGTGTAAGTGAGGTGTTAAAGTCCCCCACTATTACTGTGTTACTGTCGATTTCCTCTTTTACAGCTGTTAGCATTCACCTTATGTACTGAGGTGTTCCTGTGTTGGGTGCATATATATTTATAATTGCTATATCTTCTTCTTGGATTGATCCCTTGATCATTATGTAGTGTGCTTCCTTGTCTCTTATAACATTCTTTATTTTAAAGTCTATTTTATCTGATATGAGTATTGCCACTCCAGCTTTCTTTTGATTTCCATTTGCATGGAATATCTTTTTCTATCCCCTCATTTTCAGTCTGTATGTGTCCCTAGGTCTGAAGTGGGTCTCTTGTAGACAGCATATATATGGGTCTTGTTTTTGTATCCATTCAGCGAGCCTGTGTCTTTTGGTTGGAATGTGTAATCCATTCACATTTAAGGTAATTATCGATATGAATGTTCCTATTACTATTTTCTTAATTGTTTTGGGTTTGTTTTTGTGGGTCTTTTTCTTCTGTTGTGTTTCTCACTTACAAAAGTTCCTTTAGCATTTGTTCTGTAGCTGGTTTGGTAGTGCTGAATTCTTTTGCTTTTGCTTGTCCGTAAAGCTTTTAATTTCTCTGTCAAATCTGAATGAGATCCTTGCTGGGTAGAGTAATCTTGGTTGTAGTTTCTTCCCTTTCATCACTTTAATTATATCCTGCCACTCCCTTCTGGCTTGTAGAGTTACTGCTTAGAAATCAGCTATTAACCTTATGGGAGTCCCCTGGTATGTTATTTGTCATTTTTCCCTTGTTTGTTTTAATAATTTTTCTTTGTCTTTAGTTTTTGTCAATTTGATTACTATGTGTCTCGGCGTGTTTCTCCTTGGGTTTATCCTGCCTGGGACTCTCTGCGCTTCCTGCACTTGGGTGGCTGTTTCCTTTCCCATGTTTGGGAAGTTTTTTATTATAATCTCTTCAAATATCTTCTCGGTTCCTTTCTGTCTCTCTTCTCCTTCTAGGACCCCTATAATGCGAATGTTGGTGTGTTTAATGTTGTCCCAGAGGTTTCTTAGGCTGTCTTCATTTCTTTTCATTCTTTTTTCTTTATTCTGTTCCACGGCAGTGAATTCCACCATTCTGTCTTCCAGGTCACTTATCCGTTCTTCTACCTCAGTTATTCTGCTATTGATTCCCTTCTAGTGTATTTTCATTTCAGTTATTGTATTGTTCATCTCTGTTTGTTTGTTCTTCAATTCTTCGAGGTGTTTGTTCTTTAATTCTTCTAGGTCTTTGTTAAACATTTCTTGCATCTTCTAGATCTTTGCCTCCATTTTTTTCCCGAGGTCCTGGATCATCTTCACTATCCTTATTCTGAATTCTTTTTCTGGAAGGTTGCCTATCTCCACTTCATTTAGTTGTTTTTCTGGGCTTTTGTCTTGTTCCTTCATCTGGTACATAGTCCTGTGCCTTTTCATTTTGTCTGTCTTTCTGTGATGTGGTTTTCGTTCCACAGGCTGCAGGGTTGTAGTTCTTGCTTTTGCTGTCTGCGCTCTGGTGGATGAGGCTATCAAAGAGGCTTGTGGAGGCTTCCTGATGGGAGGGACTGGTGGTGGATAGAGCTGGGTGTTGCTCTGGTGGGCAGAGCTCAGTAAGCCTTTATTCCGCTTGTCTGCTGATGGGTGGGACTTGGTTCCCTCCCTGTTGGTTGTTTGGCCTGAAGTGACCCAGCACTGGAGCATACCCGGCTCTTTGGTGGGGCTAATGGTGAACTCTGGGAGGGTTCACACCAAGGAGTACTTCCCAGAACTTCTGCTGCCAGTGTCCTTGTCCCTTGGTGAGCCACAGCCACCCCCTGCTCTGCAGGAGACCCTCCAACACCAGCAGGCAGGGCTGGCTCAGTCTCCTGTGGGGTCACTGCTCCTTCCCCCGGGGTCCCGATGCGCACACTACCCTGTGTGTGCCCTTCAAGAGTGGACACAAAGGCATTTCTGTTTCCCCAAGTCCCGTAGAAGTCCTGCAATCAAATTCCACTGGCCTTCAAAGTCTGATTCTCGGGGAATTCCTCCTTCTGTTACGGGACCCCCAGGTTGGGAAGCCTGACGTGGGGCTCAGAACCTTCACTCCAGTGGGTGGACCTCTGTGGTATAATTGTTCTCCAGTTTGTGAGTCACCCACCTGATAGTTACAGGATTTGATTTTATTGTGTTTGCGCCCCTCCTACCATGTCATTGCGGCTTCTCCTTTGTCTTTGGATGTGAGGTGTCTTTTTTTGGTGATCTCCAGTGTCTTCCTGTTGATGATTGTTCAGCAGTTAGTTGTGATTCTGGTGCTCTTGCAAGAGGGAGTGAGCGCATGTCCTTCTACTTTGCCATCTTGAACCAATCTCCAGATCTGAGTTTTATGGAGATACTTGGAGAAGTCAACGTGAGTCTAAATGTTTGTTTTCTTTTACCTTCCTTCGGTGCTATTAAAAATATAATTTGTTTCTCTACGATTCTAAGCATGATGACTGTAAGTAGAGTTGAATGGGTCTCTAACTACGTAAACTTTTTAAGGTGATGTTTTGAGGATTTAACATTATTAAGGACTCAATTTTATAGTACTAACGTGAAAATACACCACATTTGAAAAATTCTTGATGTTATGGATTGGTATTTGGTATCTTCTGCTTTAGATTCTTTTTTTTTTTTTAATTTACTTATTTATTTATTTATTTTTGGCTGTGTTGGGTCTTTGTTTCTGTGCCAGGGCTTTCTCTAGTTGCGGCGAGTGGGGACCACTCTTCATCGCGGTGCGCGGGCCTCTCACTATCGTGGCCTTTCTTGTTGCGGAGCACAGGCTCCAGACGCGCAGGCTCAGTAGTTGTGGCTCACGGGCCTAGTTGCTCCGTGGCATGTGGGATCTTCCCAGACCAGGGCTCGAACCCATGTCCCCTGCATTAGCAGGCAGATTCTCAACCACTGCGCCACCAGGGAAGCCCCTGCTTTAGATTCTTGAGTCATCTTTTTCTTAAAAGGAGGTTTTGTCTTTCTTGGAAGTTTAATTCTCTAGGCTAATCATTTAATTAATTTTGTTCTATTCATTAAAACAAAATGTTTAATTTATTTTGAGTAAAGAAATAATTAAATATCAACTATGTAACGTTTCGTTTTCATTGGGAACTCAAAGCAAGGCCTGTGTGACATCTGCTTCATTGTTACAAATTCAAACATAGTATCAGCAGTTTGTGTTGTATTTTGGAATTTGAAGTGAGAGCCGCTAGGATTAGGATCACAGGCTCTGTGTATACAGATCATTTAGGATCCCACACATAGTTGAACAGTCAGCAGAGCTAGAGTTCTCAAGTTAATTTCTCCAGTGGTGACTATGTGATGTTGTCACCTTTGGATAGCATCTGCTCCTTTGACTATGTGACGTCATCAACTTTGGATAGCATCTGCTGCTTCCCCTCTTCCTTTTCTAATTGGTTTAGGATTCAGTAAACTGTGAGGGTTGTCTAGCTATGAAAAGAGGATAGGGCTTTTTGCTGTACAGTTAGAATTTTTAACATGTGAATCTGTCTTACTCTTTAGATTTTGACCTCTCAGAAGGTTGAAACAAGGTATAAGAATAGAGAAAGACAGTATTGTCAGTATCTAGGTCTGTTGTAACATGCAGCTTATTCTTTGTGGGCAAGGGCATGGGTTTCATAAACTAGCACAGATAGCCTCATTTTTAGAGACCCAAGATGATGCTTCTGAAAGTGCTTTAAGCAAATATAATATACTAAGAATTTTTACTCCTTTTCTTGATCTCCCACAAATTTGTTATCATTTTGTTTGCCTCCAGTATCATTGAGGACAGGCTTTTTTTTTTTTTTTTTTTGAAATTGTATGTTTTTAAAAGCAGCATTATTACGCAGTTCTCTCTAGTAGTGCTACATAGCTTGGGAGCAGGAGTGGGATGGAAAGGCAGATGGATGAGTTTGGTATTAGCTGGGTGCCCAGGTTGGAAGAGAGGTGGTATATGTAATGGTCAGTGCATGGGTTTTGGAGTTGTCCAGGCTGGGTAATGTTGGGCAAGTACCTTCAACTTTCTAAGCCCTAATTTCCTCATCTATAAAATGGAGCTAGTAATAGTATCTAATACTGCAAGGAAGGTGTTTATTAGCATAAGGCCTAGCATATAGTATATTAGATACTATTTTTATTGTTGTAATTAGGAGGAGGAGAATTGAAGAAGTAAGTTTATTGGTGAGAGTGTAATTGAAGTAATAGGGGGGTTCAGGCTGCCAAGGAAGAAAGTGAAACTAGGATGAATATTAGAAACTGGAGAATAAGAAGGAATTGAAGGGATTAGAAATGTGATGAGGGTAAAAATGGGTTTAGCAACAGAAAAATAGTTAAGAGTTTATGAGCAGCAAAGGAGATCACTGAATTTGAGATTATACAGATGGAGCGTTTCTAGATAATGATATGATCCAGCCTTTGACAATGGTTGCTGATGTGGAGACAGACTCAATTTAAATCAACAGATATTTATGGAGCCCTTACTGTGTGCTAGATACCATGCTAAGCATCGCGGAATGTAAACTTTGTGCCAGACATCCTTGAATTAGAGGAGGCCAAAAACTAGCTGTTCCTCATTCAGCTGAATGAAGTTGCCCATGACAGTGGCAGGCCTGGGATGACAACGAAGACTGCGAAACCTTTTATTTTAGCAAAAAATGCTTGAGTGGATTGACTTGTTTTTCATTGGTTTAAGATATTACTATAAATGGCTCTTTAAAATAGGTGCTTCCCCCAGTGGGAATAAAATAATTAGTAACATTAATTTAAGAGATAGCTGTCCTAAATTCATTTATTTCAGTAGTCTTTTTTTTCCCCCTGTCTTTCCCTTTTAGCCACTAGTGTACAGATCAGATGATTAACCCAGTTCTTTTTAGTTTTAGAGGAATGGTTTGCTGAGTGGGCTTGTGTCCTTTTTGTTTCTGAGTATCCTAGAAAAGGAACATGCCCCAAAGAATAGCAGAGTTGGGGCAAAAAGGAGCAGCTCATATTGTAGCCAGGAGGATTGTTCCTTGTGCCTTTCAGTTGAAAGTTGTAGGCTTTGAAGTGTAGGAAGCTTATTTTGTTAAAAAAAAAAAAAAAGAAAGTTTAACATTGATCAAACATTTATTTTAAAATTACATACACCATATCACGTAGCAATAAACTTAATTTTATATTGTTGACTTAAACTTGTGCTGATTATTTCTGGGTCCCTTGCATTCAGTGATGATAGCATAGATCCACACATATTTGGCTTATTTATACTACCTTTGACCAAAGTCAGCAGGAGGTAACAGCAGGTCCACAGCACCTGAGAAATTCCCGGGCATGGGGGACTCAGTACCCCACTTTCATGTTCACCCAAGTTTACTCTTCTCCAAGTCTGTTACCCTTTCCCAACTCCTCCTCAAACTTGCCTCTAATGTGCATTTAAGTAGACTACCTGTTATTCCGTCTCTGCTACCTGTTCTTTGCCACATCACTTTTAACATTGTTTTTGTGAACTGTAGACAGAAGCAGTGCCAGAACTGTAGAACTGTAGACAGAACTGTAGACAGAAGTAGTGCACACATGCATTCAGGTCAAATGGACTTTGTGCTTCATTTGGGCAAACTGCTTCTGTGCGCTTGGCTGATTTCACACGTGTAGTCTAAAAAAGGAGAATAGGAGGTTTCCTCTTTCCTTTATTTGACCCTTCCTCTTGTCATGGCAGCTCTCAGAGTATTATCTCCATCAGCATCAGCATTACCTGGGAACATGTTAGAAATCAAGTTCTCAGGCCTCACCAAGACCTACTGTCCCAGAATCTCTGGGGGTGAGACCCAGTCTTAACAAGTGCTGCAGGATGATTCTGATACATGCTAAAGTTTGGAAACCATTGCTCTAGCATATTGTGGTTACCAACCTGTATACATTTCCTTGAAGGCCCTGACAGTATATTTCTGCTAAGCTTAATGCATAGATTGAAAATATGAAATTACTGTTGTTGTAGGTCAATAATGATCTAATGTTGGCAATTTCATATGGTTCAACTAATTGTTACTTTGTGTAAACTAGGGTTTCTTAGACATTTTTTGTGGTTGAGACATTGGCATTCTTTGTTGTGGGTAGCTGTTCTGTGTGTTGTGGAATGTTTTAGCAAAATCCCTTGATCCTACCTACTGGATTATAGTAGCATCTCCCAAGTTGTGATGATCAAAAATGTCTCCAGACATTGTCATATGTGCCCTTGGGGAGGAGGGGATCGCTCTCGGCCGAGGACCACTAGCTAACTCAATTGCTTTCCCTTCTAAGCAATGATACTTAACACAATACCCAAATGTATGTATTTTTCTCCCTTGGTGGGAAAAGGGCCATACATATATTGATTATAGAAATTAAGTTTAGATTTTATATTTGATAGAGATTATGGTGATTACAATTTAGCTGTACTTTCTTTTTATATTTTTTCGTGTCCTTTTTATAGTAAGCAGTGTCACCAATAGACTATTCTTTGCTTTTCTAACATCTTATAGCTGTCAAAGTCTAATGACAGTCCATATATTTTTTTCTATTACTAAGTAACTTGCTCATTTTCTTGGATGCCCAAAGGATTTTTTTAAAGTCCTTTAATATAGTCCAGTGTTGGTTATGCTGGATCGATTTTCTCAGGTACACAGGGTGCCCTTTTGAATCTTTTTTCATTTCAAGTAATGTTTTTTTTGATGGTTCCCTTGATTTGGTTGCTTCTTTAGGGACTCCTATTAAAAGTATGTTGGATTTTCTTTGCCTGTCTTACATATCACTTTCTCTCAAATCTTTTTAATCTTTTTTAATTTAAAATTTTTATTCTCTTCACCTTTTATTTTTCTTAAGGCATTATATATTTTATTTATTCAACCTTGTGTTCTTTATAGTTTCGTCTTTTTCAAGATATTTTCTTTCAATTCTTTCCTGAGTTTTATCACCGTATTTCTGAGCTTTCATAATTATGATTCATGTGTTTTTTTCCTGTGTCTTATACATTTTCTTAATTTTTTTCCTTTGCTTGTGGAAAAATAGTAGGTTATAATTAGCTGTTTTGTGGGCTTGTCTGTCTTTCATTGTCTTTAAGAATATTAGTTCAGTCCTTCTTCTCTTTTTTAAAAAAATAACTATATGGAATTTGAACATGGTCCTTGTATATGTCTTGTATTTATGTGAAATTCGTTTCATAACCCTTATAAGAACGTGTGGTTCAGGATAGCTTTTCTAATTTCAATAGAGTAGGTTTTTCTAATTATTTAGATGTCCTTTGATTTCTTTCATTAACATTGTGTTTTCAGCATACGAGTCCTGTAATTTTGTTAGTATTTCGTTTTTTGAGTGATTGTAAATGATATTGTATTTGTAATTTCAGTGTTCATGTGTTGAATTTTGTCAAATGTTTTTCTGCATTGATATGATCATGTGATATTTTTCTTCTTTAACCTGTTAATATGATGGATTACACTGATTTTGAGTATTGAACTAGCCTTGCATCCCTGGAGTAAATCTCATTTGATCATGGTGTATAATTCTTCCTTTAATATATTACTATATTTTATTTGCTAATATTCTGTTAAGGATTTTTTTTTTTGAAGCCTCCCAGGGCCGCTGCTTGCCGCCCACAGCCGGGCTTCCATCCTCCATACATGCAGAGACTTGGAAAACAGTTCTTTTTTAAAAAATTAATTAATTAATTTTTTATTGGGGTATAGTTGTTTTACAATATTGTGTTAGTTTCTACTGTACAGTGAAGTGGAGTTCCCTGTGCTATACAGCAGGTTCTCATTAGTTATTTATTTTATACATATTAGTGTATATATGTCAATCCCAATCTCCCAGTTCATCCCACCACCACCACCTCCCCCCCTTTCTGCCCTTGGTGTCCATACGTTTGTTCTCTACATCTGTGTCTGTTTCTGCCTTGCAAACCGGTTCACCTGTACCATTTTTCTAGATTCCACATACATGCGTTAATATATGGTATTTGTTTTCCTCTTTCTGACTTACTTCACTCTGTGTGACAGTCTAGGTCCATCCACGTCTCTACAAAGGACCCAATTTCATTCCTTCTTATGGCTGAATAATATTCCATTGTATATATGTACCACATCTTCTTTATCCATTCCTCTGTTGATGGGCATTTAGGTTGCTTCCATGTCCTGGCTATTGTAAATAGTGCTGCAATGAACAATGGGGTGCATGTGTCTTTTTGAATTATGGTTTTCTCAGGGTATATGCCCAGTAGTGGGATTGCTGGGTCATATGGTAATTCGATTTTTAGTTTTTTGAGGAACCTCCATACTGTTCTCCATAGTGGCTGTATCAATTTACATTCCCACCAACAGTGCAAGAGGGTTCCCTTTTCTCCACACTCTCTCCAGCATTTGTTGTTTGTAGATTTTCTGATGATGCCCATTCTAACTGGTGTGAGCTGATACCTCATTGTAGTTTTGATTTGCATTTGTCTAATAATTAGTGATGTTGAGCATCTTTTCATGTGCCTCTTGGCCATCTGTATGTCTTTTTTAGAGAAATGTCTATTTAGGTCTTCTGCCCATTCTTTTTTTTTTAACATCTTTATTGGAGTATGATTGCTTTACAATGGTGTGTTAGTTTCTGCTGTATAACAAAGTGAATCAGCTATACATATACATATATCCCCATATCTCCTCCCTCTTGTGTCTCCCTCCCACCCTCCCTATCCCACCCCTCTAGGTGGTCACAAAGCACCGAGCTGATCTCCCTGTGCTATGCGGCTGCTTCCCAGTAGCTATCTATTTTACATTTGGTAGTATATTAAGTCCATGCCAGTCTCTCACTTTGTCTCAGCTTACCCTTCCCCCTCCCCGTGTCCTCAAGTCCATTCTCTACATCTGCGTTTTTATTCCTGTCCTGCCCCTAGGTTCTTCATAACCATTTTTTTTTCTTTAGATTCCATATATATGTGTTAGCATATGGTATTTCTTTTTCTCTTTCTGACTTACTTCACTCTGTATGACAGACTCTAGGTCCATCCACCTCACTATAAATAACTCAATTTCATTTCTTTTCATGGCTGAGTAATATTCCATTGTATATATGTGCCACATCTTCTTTATCCATTCATCTGTTGATGGACACTTAGGTTGCTTCCATGTCCTGGCTATTGTAAATAGAGCTGCAGTGAACATTGTGGTACATGACTCTTTGAATTATGGTTTTTCAGGGTATATGCCCAGTGGTGGAATTGCTGGGTCATATGGTAGTTCTATTTTTAGTTTTTTAAGGAAGCTGCATACTGTTCTCCATAGTGGCTGTATCACTTTACATTCCCACCAACAGTGCAAGAGGGTTCCCTTTTCTCCACACTCTCTCCAGCATTTGTTGTTTGTAGATTTTCTGATGATGTCCATTCTAACAGTGTGAGGTGATACCTCATTCTAGTTTTGATTTGCATTTCTCTTTAAGATCCTTTTTCAAATTAAGATAACATTCACAGTTTCCAGGATTAGGGTGTGGACATATTTTGTGGGGGGGGACCACCATTCAATCCACTACAAGTAGTATCTTATATGCAGTTTTAATTTCCCTCTTTTGATCTTCTCCTCACCTTGGCATGGGTCTCCTGTTTCCCTCCCTTCTCTTTTCCTTCTTGATTTTGTCTTTTAAAGTATTCACTTAGAGAGTAATGAGAATAGTGGAATGATTGTGCTGACCTGTATTTCACAGCCTACCGTACTGCAGCAGGGAAAAAGCCTTTGTCACAGCAGTGCAGCTTCATTTAATCAGAATATGCTGCTTATTAACAGAACTTATAAAACTCTGAAGCAAATAAATATAATACTTTAAAAACTCTTTAGAAAACCATGTTAAGGTCTTATATACATATAATAAATAATTCCATTTGAAGAGTTAAGTAAAAATAATTTTAGTTAAGATAAATAAATATTACGGCATCAGTAATTAACATTAAATTGGTATCAGTTAACGACAGGTGGGATTTCCCTCTGAGGTGGTGCCACATTTACTAGCATCTTTTATATATATATATTTCAAGTACTTGCACAAGTTATGTTGGTTAGCTTATGTTTTAAAAACAAATAATTTTTTTGCATGGAAGTGGTTTCTTGGAAGAATCGGAACACTTTTTCTGAGGTATTTAGGCCACTAGAGTATCACAGATTATTTTGGTAAAGCCTTAGTGACCTAATGAATGTTCTGTTAAAAAGGTACCATATAAATACACCCTACTGACTTTTAAGAATATAGAATATATCGTTAAGTTTCTGGTGACTCAATCTAGTGCAATAGGTAGTTTCATTGTCCTAGAAGAAAGTTGTATGATTCTGCTGTAGATTTTGTTGCTGTCCCTGCTGTTGTTATGATTATTAATATTTTACCATAATGAAATTTATCATTTATATTTTTATAAAGTATAGCAAACTGGCAGGTCACAGGAAAAAATAAGGTAGAATTTTAAAGTAACTAATAATGGTCTCAAAATTTTTAGACTTCAACAAGACGTGTGTGTGGATAGAGAACCTTGTTTTAGCATAAGCATAATTAATATCTTCATGCATTTGTTATAAGATTGACTTAAAGCCAGAAATTTCAGTTCTGGCTTTATTTGTATATCTAGATGATGTGTTTAAAGTTTAAAACTGTCAGAAGTCTGAGTGTTCGTTATTAAAAAGCAGTTGTTTTCAAGTTAATCCCTGCTTTTTATAATGTAAATTATAAATACAAATTTATAGTTACAAATTTTAAATTTGTGTTTTCTTTGTAAGTGCTGGTCAAGATATCCAAGGAACAAGCGTGATTGCGAATCTTCCATTTCTGATGCGACAGAACCCTACTGAGACACTTCGGAGAATCTTGCCAAAAGTCAGAGTAAGTTGCTGTGAAATAAGATTTGAATTCACCATTTTTTCCCAGTAGTACGTTGTCATTGTCAGGAGAAATTTTCAGAGCTTTTGATGGCTGATCTTTTGTACCTAATCCTTGAGTGGAGGAAGTATTATGATAAACATTTTGAATTATGTTGAAAATATTTAAGGAAATTAGCTGATGGAAATGGACAAATCTAGATCTTAAACTATAAAGATTTCTTTCGTTAATCATTTTCTCAGTAGAGACATTATAATGTTTTCAGTAGCTCAAAAAAAATCTTAGTCTTATAAAATCATAGCTATCTTATTTGGTATTCTGTTGACTTAAATATATATTAATAGTGTTTCTAGAACACTGATAATATAGTTTAACTGATAGTCCTAATAATCACCGTGGTGCCTGCTAAAGATTGAATTGTGGCCATTGCAGTTTTAGTTTTATATTTAATTACTTCCTAAATTCCTTCAGAATTAGTTTTCCTGCTGTAAACAAAATATTTGATCTACTAGAACTTTCTTTTCTCCGACTGTTTAATATTTATTCATTATTAATATATAATATTAAATATTTAATACATGCTATTTATTATTTATTTGTACCATATGCAAAGTGCTGTTCTTTATGAGAACTTGAATGAACAGGACAGATGATGTCTTTGTGTCTTCAGGGAGCTTACACTACTAATGGGGTCAGGGAGGTTACCTCCTAACGGGGATTCTGTTTGCTAATAGTGAGTTTTGTAGACTTTGCTTTGGCTTTCTGTTTGGTTTAACTTTTTTATAATTTTAAAATTAATTTATATGTGTTTAAAATACTGTAATTATTAGTGTGTCCTTGGGTTTTATTTTTAGGCATATATGGCATGTTTCCAGTGATGTAGATCAGGGATATACCATGTTATTTTTATAAGATGTTCACATTTCTATGCAGGCAATATGGATTTTTTTTTTTTTTTTACTGATTACAGTGGTGAATTGAGAAGATGTTTATTTTAGTATCACGTGTGATTCAAAAGTGAATGAAGCTTTTTCATGTCTGTTTTTCCCAAATCATTCCATAATTTCAATGGATTTATGTCTACACAGTCTAGGTTTAATTTCACATTCAACTGAAGTGATATTAACTGACCTAAGCTTGTTAGCATGTCACCTGGGGGTACCAGTTAAACAGTAGTAGAAGGGAACAGGTGGTTAGGTCCTCTTAACTAAGGAGTTATTGTACATAAGCAAATTAAATTTAAAGCTAAAAATATTGAGCATGGTGTACACTCTGTGTTGAGCAGGCGAAATCCAGGCCACAGGCCGCATACTGCAAGTTAAAAGTTTCATAAAGCAAGAGTAAAAGATGAAGGATAGACAGTAGTGAGCTTTAGGAAGTCTCTAAATTATTTTGAAAAAAATCCTTTGCTAATGCGTTCACAGTAAAGTTAACTAAATAATAACTCCTGAGAAATCTTAATTTCATGGGAATGTATAAAGAATATTATACACTCACATATAGAGCATATTTGTACAAAGAATCAAATGTCTCTGCAGAAACTATATAACTGAGTTACAGAGGGTAAGATTTTATTAAGCTTTTAAAGTTATTAAGTTTAATTCATAATACAGAAGATTAACTGAAGAAAGGGATGTAAAGAAAATGTATACTAATGAATATTTACTAAGACAATCTTCGTAGCAGCCATTTATTTAGGACTTATTTTGCCCTGTACTAAAAAAGGTAGAAAACAGCCCCAGATTAGATTCTGTATCAGGAAGACATAAAGACTATGGAAAACAATTAAAGAACAAGCATAGGAGAGTATTTAATTGTGTGATTCTGATTTATGTAAAAATGCTGAAGAATTAAGCAAATGGGAAAGACTTCTTTATGGGGCAATAATAATGACTTTTATAGAGGGTTTAATATAAAATGTAGACAGCTAAACATTTAAGCAACCCCACATCAAATTCTAAAACCTATGAGCAAATCATTTAAAATCATAGTATTCAGATATTGTTAAGACTTGTTGGTACTCACAACACCTTCTTTAATTCTGCCTTGCTTCTGTGAGTGGTTACTTCCAAGTGATAGAAGTATGACAAAAATTGCACATAGCCACTTTATTCACTCTTGCCATGGCCATAATTTCTTAGCTAATTTTATTAAAAAAGCAATCTTGTGTCTCAAAATGAGCATTTAGTAATAACGGCCTTCTCATTCATTCATAAAAATTTACTGAGTACCTCCCGTGTGCCAGGCACTGTTCTAAGCACTGAGAAAACAGAGGTGAACAAAACAGAGAACTTACCCGCAAGGACGTTTCCAGAGGGGGGAAACAGACATTTAACAAGTGAGTGAGTGTAAAGAACAGGATAAAGTGAGGGGGGCATTGGGGGAGCTGGGAGAGTGGGAGGATACTGACTGTGCTTTGGGAGGTCAAGGACACATCTTTGAGGAACTGAAAACTGAAGGGATAGGAGGAAACAGCCATTTGAGGAGTCAAGAATGAGTGGTCCAGGCAGAGACAGCAGGAAGAGTTTGGTGGAACTGCAAGAGGTAAGCGTGGTTGGAGTCCAGTGGGTGGGGGTAGGTTGTGAATTGAAGAGAGGACAGTGACGGAGCATATGCAAGTGTTGCTCTTTCTTAGGACAGTGGAGAGCCACTGAAGACTTTAAGCAGGGCGGTGACTTATCCCACGGACAGGCTACAATGATCATTTGCTAATTGTGTGGAGGGTGGATTGGAGCGGGAGTTGGGAAGCTGCAGCACGAGGGCGGCTAATTGGGACAATAGAGACTGGTGGATATATCCAAGATGCACTTATTGGGAGAGAATGAACTACATAATAGATCAGATGTGGAAAGCGAGGGATGACTTCCAGATTATTTCTGGCTTGAGCTTCCGTATGGTTCTGCTGGTTTTTGAGTGTCTTGGTTGATAATTTATTAAATCGATGGGGAAAAATAGTTTGAATACGCTCTAATGCTAATCTTCAGTGAATGATTTATTTTTAGAGAATTTAAAGACATGAATAATAATTATTTTATGTAAGAAGTTAATCATTGCCCAGGTTCTTTTCACATTTATAACAGTAGTATTAGCAGCTTTTAGAACTCCTGCTGTACCTTATCTTTACCTTAAAGAACATCAGATAAAGTGATGGAGATATTTCTGGGCTTATGTATTATAAAAATTCACCAAACAAAATGTTTTTGATTTTGTTTTTGTTTCTGTTGTTTTCTTTGCATTTGCATTTTATCTTTACAATAATGAATTAACTGAAAAATGGTTTAAAAAATAGGTTGCTATTTTTCACTGTTTTAGAGATGAAGGAATTTAAGGTTAAAAATAAAGTGGCAGAAAGAGAGGCAGGATTAGAACTGAGCTAACCCACAGTATTTCTTCAGTTTACTTTCTAAGTTATATCCAAAGTAGATGATGAAGGATAGTGCAGTTAGATCACTCATCTCAAGGTTAATTTAAATAAGAATCCAGAAAGGAAATATTTTGACCTCCAATTTAAATTCTCTATCTAATTATAGATATGAGACACTTCTGACTATACAGTTGACCCTTGCACAGCACGGGTTTGAACTGCTTGGGCCCATCTGTGCTTGGACTTTTTCAATACATATGTACCATTGTACTACACGATCAGAAGTTGGTTGAATCTGTGGTTACGGAATCTGGGATATGGAGGGAGGGCCAACCGTAAAGTTATATGTGGATTTCCCACTGTGTGGAGGGTTGACGCCCCTAAACCACATTGTTCAAGGAACAACTGTAGTAGTTATATCTATTTTATATGATTTAATCCTGGGGTATCTTTTGAAAAAGAAAACAGGTTTTTTCTGTGGTCTTTATTGATTAAGTTTGAATTCTTTCCACAATATATTAAGTTGAATTAATATTGGATGTTAGATTTGACTTGAACTTCTGGTTGTCTAGAAATGAAAGAATTTGTTTTGTCAGGATAAATTTCTAAAATACTGTGGTCCTTTGTAAAATGTAAAATAGTAATGATATAATTAACCATGTAATATCAGTGACTCCTTTATAAATGAAGTGCAAAAAAAAAGTCTCTACCTGTTGAGTTATTGAACCCTGTTATTGTTTTTTCACTTATTTTGGGAACCAAATAAGGTGTAAAATTGTCTATTAGAAAATGTGCAATGTCAGGAAGAGATAAAAATAACTGTAGGTCATTTATTGAGGTCTTACGATGTGTCAGGCACTGTACTCTGTCAAACATTTTACACATTTTTATCTCTTTGAATGCTCATGGCAGTTCTGTAAGGGTCACTTGATCGAGGAAGAAGCAACTTAGGTGAGTAACTTGCCCAAAGTCACGGTGCTAGCAAGTGGTATAATTAGGTTTGAATAGGGAGTCTGACTCCTGGGCCCTCTCTCTAAACTGCTATGCAACCTCTTCATTAGCTCATCGTGACTGCAACAAATATGTAATATATAAGTTTAGTTCCTCAGCCTGAGTCATCTCTCGTGTGGTTATTGCAAGA
Source organism: Balaenoptera borealis (assembly GCF_965194805.1). Taxonomy (NCBI): domain Eukaryota; kingdom Metazoa; phylum Chordata; class Mammalia; order Artiodactyla; family Balaenopteridae; genus Balaenoptera; species Balaenoptera borealis. The sequence goes on along the minus strand of NC_138866.1, from coordinate 9,990,319 downwards.
GGCCTCCTTACTGGACCTGTTGCTTCCCCTTTGCTCCCTGGAGCCCATTCAGCCAGAGAGATTGTTCATTTATTTATTTATTTAGGATCAAGTTACACATTACTTTGATGAATAAAATTGCATACATTTAAAGTGTACAGTGTGATGATTTAATATACGTATACATCGTGAAATGCTTACCACCATCAAATTAATTAATACCTCCATCATCTCACATAGTTAATTTTTTTCTTCAGTGAGATCTCTTAAAGATCTTTCAGAGAGATCAGTCATATCTTTTCTTCTTGAATGAAAACTACTAAAGTGGTGTGGTAGGCAGAACAGTGGCCTCCCAAAGATATCAGGTCCTAATCCCTGGAACCTGTAAATGTTACCTTATTTAGAAAAAGAGGTTTTGTAGATGTGGTTAAGGATCTTGAGACAGGGAGATTATCCTGGATTATCTGGGTGGGCCCTAAATGCCATCAGATGTATCCCTATAAGAGGAGAGCCCAGGGAGATTTGACCCAGACGTGGAGGAGAAGGCAGTGTGAAGACAGAGGCAGAGATTGCAGTGATGAGGCCACCAGCCAAGGAATGCCAGCAACTACCAGAAGTTGGAAGAGGCAAGTAACTGATTCTACCTAGTGCCTCTGGAGGGAGTGTGTCCTTGCCAACCCTTTGATTTTGGCTGAGTGATACTGATTTAGGACTGATGGCCTCCAGAACTGTGAGAGAATACATTTCTGTTGTTCTAAGCCACTCAGTTGGTGCTAATTTATTATACCAACCACAGGAAAGTAATACAAGTAACTTCCCATTTCAGATAGAGTAAAACTCCTTACCATGCCCTAAAATGACCCTGACTAGCTTTCTGACCTCATCACCTACCCTTCTTTTCTCTTTCTTCCATAAGGGCAGAAGGCTTGTCGGTCTGATTTATCACTGTATCCCCAGAATCTAGAAGAGTGCTTGGCAAAAATAGGCACTCAAAAATAATTTTAAAATGAGCATTGATTGAGCTTGATATTCTGAGACAGTAAGTGTCTACCTGAAAGACCAGTGACACTTGATCCACTAATGGCATTTTTGGATGAGAAGTAAAAACAGGATGTCAGTGGAGTGATATAATGCTGACTTACGTTTCTAGAGAGACCTTTTTTGGGGGAGGAGTGGGAGAAAGATATATAATAGGGAAAGGATAAAAGAGACATAATTCATCAATATGAAACTTAATCATTTGAGATCAGTAGATGTCTACGAATCTTTTGATTCTGAAAAGATTCATTAGTTCTACTTTTATTATATTATAAGTTTTTCCCAATGTGATTATTTGAGCATTTTGTATCTACTGAATAGAGGTAGATTTTTAAAAGTTTATTTTTAAATTTTTATAGATAGCCTTTACTATGTAAATAAATACATTTGTTACTAAAAGCTTAACTTTACTTACTTTTTAAGGCCTATTTCAAGTGGCACAGATATGTGGATAACCAATAATAATAATGTGAGGAACCCTTCCTGTGGGCCAGGCCCTGTGCTCAGTGCTTTAGACACATCCTTTTAAACCTCTTATAACAACTCCACACCACGTATTTATTCTCATTTGACAGTTAAGAAAATCTAGGCTTAAAAAATTCAGCGTTTGACTATGATATTTTGTTGAAGCATACAATTATATAATTTATTCTTACAGTGCACCAAGAAAAAAAGAAATAGTCTTAACTAAAAGAATTAAAGAGCACAAACAGATGATACAAATTGCTTTTTCCTTTGGTTTGCAGTTCAAAAATAAAAGTACCTGTCTTCCTCACTCTAGGTGATGTTTTCTGAGATAAGTTAAAAGTTAAGTTCTGAAAAAAGCACAAGGATTTTGTAAAGGCAACACAGTTATACATAATAAGCAGAACATGATGTTCCGGAACATGATGTTCCATACTCCCTACAGGTCATAAAAAGCCCGCAGTAGAGTAGGACTCTACTGACAGGCTTAGCATTGAAGGCCACTCTGATGTGAAGTAAGGTGAAGAAGAAAGTGAAGTTATTCCTATAATGTCAGATTGATGGAGAAAAATCATCAGGGTCAGAGTTGACCTTATGAGGAGTTTTTGTGGGCTAGGAAGCATAAAATTGTGTAACTTATTCTTCCAGTTCACTAAGAAAAAAAGAAGTAGTATTAACCAAAAGAATTAGAGAGCATGGACAGATGGGATAAAATGACTCTTTCTTCTATGGTTTACAGCTCAAAAATAAAAATACATTGATCACAATGCATTTTGAAGATAATGTCTGTGTTATATCTTTTTATGTATATCCATTTGTGTTTAAGGACAAAATAGAGTAACATCATTAATTATTAGACAATAATAGTAAATTCAGTGGAAACACTGGCTGCAAATATAGTTTTTTCTGGGCATTTATAAAAAGTTACATAAGCTAATATTCTTAATAGATCTAAAAATATTCCCTTTCAGTAAGCTAAATTCTAGTGGAGACCAGTGTTCTCACATGTGCTTCTTAGTCATTCAATCATGTGTTATTTTTATCCTGCCTATGATAAAAATGAGCTGGAACTTCTGAATTTCTTAATTAGAAAATCTTTTATTTCTGTGATAACGGGGCCACCATTATCACAGAAATATTTGAATATTGTTTCTGACTTTAGGCATTTGGATGATACAAAGGATAATTTATGGATATTTTAATTTACAATCCTTGCAAGACTCTAAAACAAAGAAGATATTCACATACTCCACTGGAATAAAGGTCTGAAATGTTTGATTTAAAACTGTATGGATTAGCTAGCCTTTTGGCAGTGTGGTGAAGTGGATAGCCTAGAAAATGTTCCCAAATCAGAACATCTAGAAACTCTAGAAAAAGTAAAATAAGCATTCTTTTAAATGTATGGTTAAGCTTATAAGAGAGTAAGGAATATTCAGGGCTCAGAAGCAAAACAATCAGTTCCACTTCTACTTAGGATATAGATGTGTGCAAGAAAACATCACTCCCATTCTAACAACAATGGCTTGTTCACAAAATTCACATCATCGTAACTTTTCTTGAGCCCGTCAGCAGTGGTCACAAAGCAATCAAGTGAACTGTATTCAGAAGAGCTCTCTGAGGAAAGATGGGACACAGAGACACCGACTTTTGACAAGAGTGGAAGAGGAAGGCGTGGCCACCCCCAAAGGATTGTTAGAAGAAATCAGCTAAATGTTTGACAAGTTTTTAAAGATTGATCTGTGGGCTCGCGTGTCAGTTTGGAACGACTCAGAGCTGCCGGCACAAGGGAGCTTTGCACTCACCTGTGAGCCCGTTTCCCCAGGCCTGCTTGCCGTGGCCGGGGTAGGAGACTGGACAGGACCTGCTCTGGTGATGTAGGTGCGGTGATGATTGCTGCTGGGGAGCAGGGGCACAGCGCTGCCCACTGCCTCACAGTGACGTGCACGGGCACACAGGGCGTTTCAGCAGCGGGTTGGGCACTATAAAAGAATCAAATGGAAATCCTAGAAATAAAAAAAGGATATCAGAGATGAAGCGTTTCTCCAACAGGGCCAACTGGGGAAAGAATCAGTGAACTTGAAGGTAGAAGTTATCTAAACGGAAACACAAAGATAAAAAAGAATGAAAAAATACAAGAGAGCATTCAGTGGCTTTGAGACAGTATAAAGTGGTATAATACACGGGCAATCAAAGTCTCAGAATGAGAGCCGAGAGAAGAACTATTTGAAGATATAATGGCCAAGACTTTTTTGAGATTAACTAATGACAACAAGCCAAAGACCCAAGAAGCTCGGAGGACCCCAAGCAAGGTAAATACACACACACCGTCCTCCTAGGCACATCGTGATCAAACTGCTGAAAATGAAAAATAAGAGACAGCCTTGGGAACAGCCAGAGACAAAAGAAACGTTAAATATAGAGGAACAAATGTGAGAATTAAGCAGCCTTATGGTCGGAAAATATGCAGGCTAGGGAGCAGTGGAATGTTGTATTAAAAGTACTGCAAGCAAAAGCAACAACAACAGCAAAAAAGGTCAGCAAGAAATCTGTACCCAGTGAAAATATCTTTCAAGGATGGAGGCAAAAAACTATTTTGTTTTTAGACAAACAAATTGAAAGAATTCATTGTACTAGACTTACACTACAAGAAATGGTGAGGGAGGTTCTTTAAGGCAGACGTAATATAATACCAGATGGAAATTGGATTTACATGAAGAAACGCAGAGCTCCAGAAGTGGTAAAAATTAGGGTAAATGTAAATGAAATAATAACAGTTCTACACAGATTCTTCCAGAAAATAGAGGATAAAGTAAGAACTTCACAAACGATTCTAGGAGGCCAGCATTATCCTGATACCCAGATAAGACATAGACATTACAAAAAAACTATAGGTGCGTATCCCTTATGAACTTAGATGCAAACATCTTTTCAAAAACAGCAGATCAAATTCAGCAATATAAAAGGGCTAATACGTCATGACCAGTCAGGGTTTATCACAGTAACTTAGGGTTGGTTTAAAATTCCATATCTAATCAATATAAGTCATCATATCAACAAACTAAAACAAAACAAAAAACAAAATGCCACCATCTGATCATCTCAGTAGATTTCGGAAAAACATTTGACAAAACCCAACATCATTCCTGGAGAAAAAACCCCAAACTTCAGCACACTAGGAATAGATAGGAACTTCCTCTGTGAAAAACCTGCAGGTAACATCGTACTTAAAGGTGAAAGACTGAATGTTTTCCCCTAGTATCAGGAACAAGCCAAGAGTGTACACTCCTTACTGCATTTGTTCAACACTGTGCTAGGTATTGTAACCAGTGCAGAAAGGCAACAGAAAGAAGTGAAAGGTATCCACATTTCAGAGAAAGAAATGAGGCTGCGTTTTTCTGTCAGATGACATTATCATCTATGTAGCAATCTACAAAAGAAAAATACTTAGAACTACTGAGTATGGAAAGGTTGCAGGGTACAAGATAAATGTACGAATAAATTGTATTTCTACACACTAGCAATAAGCAACTGGAAATTGAAGTTTTTCTTAAACAGTGAAAGTATGTAATACTTAGGGATAAATCTGATAAATGTGTTAAGACCTGTATACTGAAAACTATAGAACATTGCTGAGAGAAATAATAAAAGAACTAAGTGAATGGAGATACACCACGTTCATGGATCAGAAGATTCAATATTATTATGTCAGTTCTTCTCAGATAAATCTATATATTTAATGCAAAATAATAATTCCAGCAGGTTAGGGGTTTTTTCTGTTGTAGAAAGTAAGTGAATTCTCAAATTCATATGAAAATTCAAAGGGCTTAGAATAGCCAAAACAATTTTGAAAAAGAGAAAGTTGGAAGACTTCTATTACCTGATTTTGAGACATAATATACAGCATAGCAATTAAGACTATGAATACTGGTATAAAGACAAATCAGTGGGACATATGGAGAGATTTTTAAAAAGCCCATAGATATGTTCCCAGTTGATTTTAACACAGGTACAAAGGCAATTCATTGCAGAGAGGATAGTCCTTTCAACAAATAGGGCTGGGTCAGTTGAGAAAAAAGTCCATACTTTGTACCATATACAGAAGTTAACCCCAAATAGATCATAAACTTGAGTGTTAAAAACTAAAATCGTAAAAACTTCTAGAAGAAAACATAAGACTAAATCTTTGTGACCTTGGGTTACACAAAGATTTCTTTATATATTGATACTAAAAGCATGATCCATAGAAGAAAAATTTGATAAATTTGATTTCATGAAAGTGTAAAGCTTTTGCTCTTCAGAAGGCAGTTAAGAGAATGAAAAAATAAGTCATGGAATGGGAGAAAATATAAATCACATGCGTGATAAAGCATATGTGTTCAGAATACACAAAGAACTCTCAAGACTCAGTAATAAAACAACCCAATTTAAAAAAGGGCAAGAAATTTAAACTGATACTTCACCAAAGATTTGTGGATAGCCAATAAACGAAAGATGTTCAGTATCATTAGTCATTAGATAAATGCAAATAAATTTATACACCTGTTAGAATATATGTACTAACAAAACCCTGATAATACTAAGTATAGGCAAGAATGTGGAGCAACTCAAACTCTCATACACTGTTGGTGGAAATGTATCAATAAAATTGTACAATCACTTAGGGAAACAGTTTGGCAGTTTCTCAGAAGTTTAAACATACACCTATTGAATCACTCAACCAGGTCACTTCTAAGGATTAAGAGAAATTAAAGCAAGTGTTTATATAAAGACTTGTATATAATTGTAATAATAATTACAATTGTAATTATTGCAGTAATATCATTGCAACTCTATTTGTAATAGTCGAAATGAAAACTAATCCACATGGCCATCAACAGGTGAATGGATAAACAAATTGTGGTATATCCATATAATATACCACAAACTAACGTTTATGTATTCTGAATCCAAGTCCTTTGTTGGTTATGTATTGAAATATCTTCTTCCACTCTGTGGTTTATCCTAATGTTTTAGATTAATTTTGTAAACAACATGTTTGGGTTTTATTTTTTATCCAATCTGACTCTGTTTTAATTAGAACATTTCATCCATTTACTTTTAATTGCATATATTATCTTACTATTTATTTGTTTTTTCTGTTTGGTGTTTTTTTTTTGTCAATTACTTCCTTTTTATGAATTAATGAAGTGGTTTTATTACTTTATTTTCCGCCCCCTCCCATTAGCTTGGAACTCTCTTTTACTTTGTTAGTGACCTCTGGGATTATAACAAAGACACATTACCGAAGTTGAATGTTCATTGGTATTTTTACCTTCTTTCTGATAATATAAGTGCTCTTATTTTTGTGTTATTGTTGTCAGATATTTTAATTATTTATGTATTTCAAGACTCACAGTTATTACTGTTTTATATAATCAATATTTATTTAGATTTACCCACATATTTGTCATTTTTTTGTTGCCTGTAGTGTTTTCATTTGGAATCATTTTTCTTCTGCCTGAAGAAAAATACCCCTTAGTATTTCCTTTAGTACAAATCTGCTAGTGACAAATTCTCTTTTTCTTTTTTGGCCTGAAAATGTATTTCACATTCAGTTTTTTAAATTAATTTTTTATTGTAATACAGTTGATTTACAATGTTGTGTTAACTTCTGCTATACAGCAAAGTGAGTCAGTTATACATATACATATATCCACTCTTTTTTAGACTCTGTTCCCATATAGGTCATTACAGAATATTGAACAGAGTTCCATGTGCTATACTGTAGGTTCTTATTAATTACCTATTTTATATATAGTAGTGTGTATATTTCAATCCCAATTTATCCCTTTCCCCGTTAGTAACCATAAATTTGTTTTCTACAGATTTTCTACAGATTTTCTACAAAATCTGTGACTCAATTTCTGTTTTGTAAATGGGTTCATTTGTACCATTTTTCTAGATTCCACATATAAGCAATATCATATGATATTTGCCTTTCTGTGTCTGACTTACTTCACTCAGTGTGACAATCTCTAGGTCCATGCATGTCACTGCAAATGGCATTATTTAATTCTTTTTATGGCTGAGTAATATTCCATTGTATATGTGTACCCCATCTTCTTTATCCATTCCTCTGTTGATGGGCATTTAGGTTGCTTCCATGACCTGGCTATTGTAAATAGTGCTGCAATGAACATTGGGGTGCATGTATCCTTTCAAATTATGGTTTTCTCCAGATATATGCCCAGGAGTGGGATTACTGGATCATGTGGTAGCTCTATTTTTAGTTTTTAAAGGAATCTCCATACTGTTCTCCATAGTGGCTGTACCGATTTACCTTCCCACCAACAGTGTAGGAGGGTTCCCTTTTCTCCACACCCTCTCCAGCATTTATTGTTTATAGATTTTTTGATGGTGGCCATTCTGACTGGTGTGAGGTGATACCTCATTGTAGTTTTGATTTGCATTTCTCTAATAATTAGTGATGTTGAGCATCTCTTCTTGTGCCTCTTGGCCATCTGTATGTCTTCTTTGGAGAAATGTCTATCTAGATCTTCCGCTCAATTTTTGATTGGGCTGTTTGTAAATAGATGTTTTATGAACAAGATTTTTCCCTATCTATATGGAGGTTTCTTTCTAGCATATGTATGGCTTCTTGAATCTGTGGCTTACTTTGTCAGTTTTGGAAAATTCTCAGACATTATCTTTTAAAATAATGCTCTGCTTAATCTTTTCTCTCCTTCGAGGACTGCAATTTCACATATATTTGACCTTTTCATAGTATCTTCTATGTCTTTTTTCTTCTTTTCCATCCTTTTCTCTTTGTGATTCATTCTGAGTGTTATCTTGGCCCATGTTTCAGTTCACTAATTCATCTGTGTCTAAGCTGCTTTTGATTATTGTATTTTTCTGGTCTGGAATTTCTATTTAGCTCTTGAAAAATTCTACCATATCCTTTTTAAAAGGTATCTTTGGGGCTTCCCTGGTGGCTCAGTGGTTGAGAATCTGCCTGCTAATGCAGGGGACACGGGTTCGAGCCCTGGTCTGGGAGGATCCCACACGCCACAGAGCGGCTAGGCCCGTGAGCCACAACTACTGAGCCTGCACGTCTGGAGCCTGTGCTCCGCAACAAGAGAGGCTGCGATAGTGAAAGGCCCGCACACCGCGATGAAGAGTGGCCCCCGCTTGCCGCAACTGGAGAAAGCCCTTGCACAGAAACGAAGACCCAACACAGCCATAAAAAAAAAAATTAAAAAAAAGTATCTTTGATTTTTCTGTCAAAATTCTCAATTGTATCTTTTATTCTTTTGAACCAGGTATGTATCAGATAGCACCAATACCTGGGGCTCCTTTTGGTACTTTTCTATTTCCTTTTGCGTCTGCTGGTTCTCATTCATATTATCTCTTTGTGTGCCTGGATATTATTGACTGTGTGCTTGATCTTGTCTTTGACAAATTTTTCATAGAAGTAGTTTGAGACCTAGGGTAATATCTTCCTCTAGAAAGGAATATGTTTTCTTCTGACAGCCACTTAACTGCACTAGCAATAAAGTCTCACTTAATCCAGTTTCATGCATCAGATGACTTGAAACTGGGTTATCCTCTCTGCAAAGGCTGGGCTATGTTATTTATTTTTTTTAATTTTTAAATTTTATTTTTTTATACAGCAGGTTCCTATTAGTTATCCATTTTATACATGTTAGCGTATATATGTCAACCCCCATCTCCCAATTCATCACATCACCACCCCCCATCCGTGCCACTTTCCCCCCTTGGTGTCCATATGTTTGTTCTCTACATCTTTGTCTCTGTTTCTGCCCTGCAAACTGGTTCATCTGTACCATTTTTCTAGGTTCACACATATGCATTAATATACGATATTTGATTTTCTCTTTCTGACTTACATCACTCTGTATGACAGTCTCTAGATCCATCCAAGTCTCTACAAATGACCCAATCTTATTCCTTTTTATGGCTGAGTAATATTCCATTGTATGTATGTACCACATCTTTATCCATTCATCTGTTGATGGGCATTTAGGTTGCTTCCATGACCTGGCTATTGTAAATAGTGCTGCAGTGATCATTGGGATGCATGTGTCTTTTTGAATTGTGGTTTTCTCTGGGTATATGCCCAGTACTGGATTGCTCGGTTATATGGTAATTCGATTTTTAGTTTTTTAAGGAACCTCCATACTGTTCTCCATAGTGGCTGTATCAGTTTACATTCCCACCCACAGTGCAAGAGAGTTCCCTTTTCTCCACACCCTCTCCAGCATTTATTGTTTGTAGATTTTCTGATGATGCCCATTCTAACTGGTGTGAGGTGATACCTCATTGTAGTTTTGATTTGCATTTGTCTAATAATTAGTGATGTTGAGCAGCTTTTCATGTGCTTCTTGGCCATCTGTATGTCCTCTTTGGAGAAATGTCTATTTAGGTCTTCTGCCCATTTTTGGATTGGGTTGTTTTTTTAATATTGAGCTGCATGAACTGTTTATATATTTTGGAGATTAATCCTTTGTCCGTTGATTCATTTGCAAATGTTTTCTCCCATTCTGAGGGTTGTCTTTTCGTCTTGTTTGTAGTTTCCTTTGCTTTGCAAAAGCTTTTAAGTTTCATTAGGTCCCATTTGTTTATTTTTGTTTTTATTTCCATTACTCTAGAAGGTGGATCAAAAAAGTTCTTGCTGTGATTTATGTCAAAGAGTGTTCTTCCTATGTTTCCTCTAAGAGTTTTATAGTGTCCAGTCTTACATTTAGGTCTCTAATCCATTTTGAGTTTATTTTTGTGTATGGTGTTAGGGCGTGTTCTAATTTCATTCTTTTACATGTAGCTGTCCAGTTTTCCCAACACCACTTATTGAAGAGACTGTCTTTCTCCGTTGTAAATCCTTGCCTCCTTTGTCATAGATTAGTTGACCATAGGTGCCTGGGTTTATCTCTGGGCTTTCTATCCTGTTCCATTGATCTGTATTTCTGTTTTTGTGCCAGTACCATATTGTCTTGATTACTGTAGCTTTGTAGTATAGTCTGAAGTCAGGGAGTCTGATTCCTCCAGCTCCATTTTTTTCCCTCAAGACTGCTTTAGTTTTTTCGGGGTCTTTTGTGTCCCCATACAAATTTTAAGATTTATTATTCTAGTTCTGTAAAAAATGCCATTGGTAATTTGATAAGGATTGCATTGAATCTGTAAATTGCTTTGGGTAGTATAGTCATTTTCACAATATTGATTCTTCCAATCAGAGAACATGGTATATCTCTCCATCTGTTTGTATCATCTTTAATTTCTTTCATCAGTGTCTTATAGTTTTCTGAGTACAGTTCTTTTGTCTCCCTAGGTAGGTTTATTCCTAGGTATTTTATTCTTTTTGTTGCAATGGTAAATGGAAGTGTTTCCTTAATTTCTCTTTCAGATTTTTCATCATTAGTATAAAGGAATGTAAGAGATTTCTGTGCATTAATTTTGTATCCTGCTACTTTACCAGCTTCATTGATTAGCTCTAGTAGTTTTCTGGTGGCATGTTTAGGATTCTCTATGTAGAGTATCATGTCATCTGCAAACAGTGACAGTTTTACTTCTTTTCCAATTTGTATTCCTTTTATTTCTTTTTCTTCTCTGATTGCCATGGCTATGACTTCCAAAACTGTGTTAAATAGTAGTGGTGAGAGTGGACATCCTTGTCTTGTTCCTGATCTTAGAGGAAATGCTTTCAGATTTTCACCATTGAGAATGATGTTTGCTGTGGGTTTGTCGTATATGGCCTTTATTATGTTGAGGTAGGTTCCCTCTATGCCCACTTTCTGGAGAGTTTTTATCATAAATGGGTGTTGAATTTTGTCAAAAGCTTTTTCTGCATCTATTGAGATGATCATATGGTTTTTATTCTTCAATTTGTTAATGTGGTGTATCACACTGATTGATTTGCGTATATTGAAGAATCCTTGCATCCCTCGGATAAATCCCACTTGATCATGGTGTATGATCCTTTTAATGTGTTGTTGGATTCTGTTTGCTAGTATCTTGTTGAGGATTTTTGCATCTATATTCTTCAGTGATATTGGTCTGTAATTTTCTTTTTTAGTAGTGTCTTTGTCTGGTTTTGGTGTCAGGGTGATGGTGGCCTCATAGAATGAGTTTAGGGGTGTTCCTTCCTCTGCAGTTTTTTGGAAGAGTTTGAGAAGGATGGGTGTTAAGTTTTCTCTAAATGTTTGATAGAATTCACCTGTGAAGCCATCTGGTCCTGGACTTTTGTTTGTTGGAAGATTTTTAATCACAGTTTCAATTTCATTACTTGTGATTGGTCTGTTCATATTTTCTATTTCTTCCTGGTTCAGTCTTGGAAGCTTATACCTTTCTAAGAATTTGTCCATTTCTTCCAGGTTGTCCATTTTATTGGCATAAAGTTGCTTGTAGTAGTCTCTTAGGATACTTTGTATTTCTGCGGTGTCCATTGTAACTTTTCCTTTTTCATTTCTAATTTTATCAATTTGAGTCCTCTCCCTTTTTTTCTTGATGAGTCTGGCTAATGGTTTATCAATTTTGTTTATCTTCTCAAAGAACCAGCTTTTAGTTTTATTGATCTTTGCTATTCTTTTCTTTGTTTCTATTTCATTTATTTCTGCTCTGATCTTTATGATTTCTTTCCTTCTACTAACTTTGGGTTTTGTTTGTTCTTCTTTCTCTAGTTTCTTTAAGTGTAAGGTTAGATTGTTTATTTGAGATGTTTGTTGTTTCTTGAGGTAGGCTTGTATTGCTATAAGCTTCCCTCTTAGAACTGCTTTTGCTGCATCCCATAGGTTTTGGATTGTCATGTTTTCATTGTAATTTGTCTCTAGGTGTTTTTTGATTTCCTCTTTGATTTCCTCTTTGATTTCTAGGTTATTTAGTAACATATTGTTCAGCCTCCATGTGTTTGTGTTTTTTACATTTTTCCCCTGTAATTGATTTCTAATCTCATAGCGTTGTGGTCGGAAAAGATGCTTGATATGATTTCAATTTTCTTAAATTTACCGAAGCTTGATTTGTGATCCAAGATGTGATCTATCCTGGAGAATGTTCCATGTGCACTTGAGAAGAAAGTGTAATCTGCTGTTTTTGGATGGAATGTCCTATAAGTATTAATTAAATCTATCTGGTCTATTGAGTCATTTAAATCTTGTGTTTCCTTATTAATTTTCTGTCTGGATGATCTGTCCATGGGTGTAAGTGAGGTGTTAAAGTCCCACAGTATTATTGTGTTACTGTTGATTTCCTCTTTTATAGCTGTTAGCAGTTGCCTTATGTATTGAGGTGCTCCTGTGTTGGGTGCATATATATTTATAATTGTTATATCTTCTTCTTGAATTGATCCCTTGATCATTATTTAGTGTGCTTCCTTGTCTCTTGTGACATTCTTTATTTTAAAGTCTATTTTATCTGATATCAGTATTGCCACTCCAGCTTTCTTTTGCTTTACATTTGCATGGAATATCTTTTTCCATCCCCTCACTTTCAGTCTGTATGTGTCCCTAGGTCTGAAGTGGGTCTATTGTAGACAGCATATATATGGGTCTTGTTTTTGTATCCATTCAGCAAGCCTGTGTCTTTTGGTTGGAGCATTTAATCCATTCACATTTAAGGTAATTATTGATATGTATGTTCCTTACCGTTTTCCTAATTGTTATGGGTTTGCTTTTGTAGGTCCTTTTCTTCCCTTGTGTTTCCCACTTAGAGAAGTTCCTTTAGCATTTGTTATAGAGCTGTTTGATGGTGCTGAATTCCCTTAGCTTTTGCTTGTCTGTAAAGCTTTTGATTTCTCCACTGAATCTGAATGAGATCCTTGCTGGGTAGAGTAATCTTGGTTGTAGGTCTTTCCTTTAATCACTTTAAATATATGGTGCCACTCCCTTCTGGCTTGTAGAGTTTCTGCTGAGAAATCAGCTGTTAATGTGATGGGAGTTCCCTTGTATGTTATTTGTCATTTTTCCCTTGTTGCTTTCAGTAACTTTTCTTTGTCTTTAATTTTTGTCAGTTTGATTACTAGGTGTCTCAGCGTGTTTCTCCTTGGGTTTATCGTGCCTGGGACTCTCTGCGCTTCCTGCACTTGGGTGGCTGTTTCCTTTCCCATGTTAGGGAAGTTTTCGACTATAATCTCTTCAAATATTTTCTCAGGTCCTTTCTTTCTCTCTTCTCCTTCTGGGACCCCTATAATGCGAATGTTGTCGCGTTTAGTGTTGTCCCATAGGTCTCTTAGGTTGTCTTCATTTCTTTTCATTCTTTTTTCTTTATTCTGTTCTGCGGCAGTGAGTGCCACTATTCTGTCTTCCGAGTCACTTATCCATTCTTCTCCCTCAGTTATTCTGCTATTGATTCCTTCTAGTGTATTTTTCATTTCAGTTATTTTATTGTTCATCTCTGTTTGTTTGTTCTTTAATTCTTTGAGGTGTTTGTTCTTTAATTCTTCTAGGTCTTTGTTAAACATTTCTTGCATCTTCTCGATCTTTGCCTCCATTCTTTTTTGAAGGTCGTGGATCATCTTCACTATCCTTATTCTGAATTCTTTTTCTGGAAGGTTGCCTATCTCCACTTCATTTAGTTGTTTTTCTGGGCTTTTGTCTTGTTCCTTCCTCTGGTACATAGCCCTCTGCCTTTTCATCTTGTCTATCTTTCTGTGAATATGGTTTTTGTTTCACAGGGTGCAGGATTGTAGTTCTTGCTTCTGCTGTCTGCCCTCTGGTGGATGAGGCTATCTGAGAGGCTTGTGCAAGTTTCCTGATGGGAGGGACTGGTGGTGGGTAGAGCTGGGTGTTGCTCTGGTGGGCAGAGCTCAGTAAGCCTTTAATATGCTTGTCTGCTGATGGGTGGGGCTGGGCTCCCTCCCTGTTGGTTGTTTGGCCTGAGGCGACCCAACCCTGGAGCCTACCTGGGCTCTTTGGTGGGGCTAATGGCGGACTGTGGGAGGGCTCACGCCAAGCAGTACTTCCCAGAACTTCTGCTGCCAGTGAGTGTCCTTGTCCTCACGGTGAGCCAGAGCCACCCCCTGCCTCTGCAGGAGACCCTCCTACACTAGCAGGTAGGTCTGGTTCAGTCTCCTGTGGGGTCAATGCTTCTTCCCCTGGGTCCCGATGCACAGACTACTTTGTGTGTGCCCTCCAAGAGTGGAGTCTCTGTTTCCCCCAGTCCTATCGAAGTCCTGCAATCAAATCCCCCTAGCCTTCAAAGTCTGATTCTGTAGGAATTCTTCCTCCCGTTGCCGAACCCCCAGGTTGGGAAGCCTGACGTGGGGCTCAGAACCTTCATTCCAGTGGGTGGACTTCTGTGTTATAATTGTTCTCCAGTATGTGAGTCGCCCACCCAGCAGTTATGGGATTTGGTTTTATTGTGATTGCGCCCCTCCTACCATCTCATTGCGGCTTCTCCTTTGTCTTTGGATGTGGGGTATCTTTTTTTGTGAGTTCCAGTGTCTTCCTGTCGATGATTGTTCAGCAGTTAGTTGTCATTCCGGTGCTCTCACAAGAGGGCGTGAGCGCACGTCCTTCTACTCCGCCATCTTGAACCAATCTCTGGGCTACTTTAGGATTACCCTTGTCTTATCCGGGGGGGCTTACCAGTGCCTCTGTAAGGCTGTCAGAAAGGCTGCTTAAGTTTTCAGCCTCTCAGGAGCCTTTTCTAGAATCAGCAGATGCTTCCAGGGGAAAACCAGGCCCCAAATTACATGCTTACCTTTCTGGATTTCCATTGTCTCTTAGATCTTGGATGCGAAATTTTTTCACTCCCTTGTTAGTTTCCATATGCCTTTGTGCAGATGATTATTACATTTTGTCCAGCTTTTTTTTTTTTTTTTAATTTTTATTTATTATTTATTTATTATGTTTATTTTTGGCTGTGTTGGGTCTTCGTTTCTGTGTGAGGGCTTTCTCCAGTTGCGGCGAGTGGGGGCCACTCTTCATCGCGGTGCGCGGGCCTGTCACTATCGCGGCCTCTCTTGTTGCGGAGCAGAGGCTCCAGACGCTCAGGCTCAGTAGTTGTGGCTCACGGGCCCAGTTGCTCCGCGGCATGTGGGATCTTCCCAGACCAGGGCTCGAACCCGTGTCCCCTGCATTGGCAGGCAGATTCTCAACCACTGCGCCACCAGGGAAGCCCTGTCCAGCTTTTTAAATTATCCTCATCATAAGAGCTGATTAGAATTACCTACTCTGCTGTTACTGAAAGAGGAAGTTCCCTTTCCTTTCTTTTTTCCTTCTTGATTTAATCTCAGAACAATATTAATCCCAAATAATTTTTTTTTATATACTTGCATATACTCTGTCATCACCTCTACCCCTACACAGATCAATTGATTGTTTTCTAATGATGTGTTAGGAATAGTCCAGAACCTAAAATTAAATATTCTGCCAAAACACTTGTGATGGATCTCTTTTTTAAACTTTGAGTTCTTCAACACCCTTTTTTTTTTATTGGGATGAAATTGTTTTGCAGTAGCAGATCTCCACTTTTGGTCTATATTTGCTCTGTAGGCAGTCTTATCCACACACCCTTGGCTTTAAATATCATCTATATAAATTTTATCTATTCTATATTAATTCTTATTTATAGCAGATCTTTTCAGAGTATCAGAACTGTATATACAATTCCCTGTTTGTACTCTCTCCTCGGATGCCTCAAAGTCACCTCAAAGTTAACGAGTCCAAAACTGAGCCCCTGCTATTTCCTCTCGACATCTGGGCTCCCTCCAGAGTCCCCTATCCTAATGGGTAACCTTCTTATCCACCTGGCTTTCAAGCCAGGATGTGGGGAGTCATCCTTGATACCACCTGTCTTTTACTACTTGTTTATACAATCCTGTTTATTTTATGTTTTAAATATTGAGTCCACCCACCTCTCTCCAGCAATACTACCTCTACCCTAGTCCAAACTATTATGAGGGTTCAAGTGATCCTCACCCACTACCTCCCTCCCTTTCCATCCTCCCTCCTTTCTAATCCTTTTCAACTTTATAATCAGCATGCTATTTCAAAGCATTTAAAACTACAATTTGAATATTCTGTTGCTTAATGCATCTAAGGCCCTATGTAATTTGGGCTCTGTCTGTTTCACTAGCCTCTGCCCCATCCCCTTCACTATTTGCTCCAGGCACACTGACCTTCTCTCAGCTCCTGGAATCTACCATCCTCCTCCTCACTCCTCAGTGCCGGGAATGCTTGCCTTCCTACTCCTCTTGCTTTCCTGCCTTCCTTTATCCTAGCTTTTGTCTAGTTATCTCTTTCTCTTCACAAGGTCAGTTGTCACTTCTCAGTGATCCCCTTTCCTCAGAGGAGATTAGTTCACCCAGCAGATGCTCTATGGCACCTTGTACTTCCTATCCTTAGATTTTACCACACTTTTAATTACAGGATGAACAGGTACACTGCTAGCCCTGCTCATTGCTAAGTCTCCAGCTCCTAGCACAGTGCCTTGAATGTAACTAAATGGTTATTTGTTCAATATTTGAATGTATATAATCAATAGCAGTCCCTCAAAGGTAGGGAACCATGTCTTTGACTTTTCTCCAGTTTCCCAGAATACTTAGTATGATGTTGGTACTTAATAAATAGCTGAGAATGAAATTAAAATTATATTATCAGAATTAGATTTTCATTGGGCTACATTAGAAGGAGATTTAGGATAGAAGGGAGAAGTACTGTGACTGACTAGAGAGAAAAGAAAGCCTTACTTGCTTACAGAAATTTGCCATACTTTCCAGTGCTGCCTCTCCCGCCCCCGAAAACAGTTTCTAATTTTTTTCAAAAAATGTTTAATTAAATATGACTACAGTGGATCATTTGAAATGGTTATTTGTAACTCTTGTGTCCATTAAGTAGTTATTTCTTTGATAAGCACATCCTTTCTTTGCAATGTTTTAAATGACTTTATTTACATTTCAAGCCTAAATTACCCATGATTCTAATTTATCATGTGTAAAAATGACTTGGCTGGGTCGTCCAGCTCAAAGTTCAGTTTCAAAACCATGGTATTGAAATATATTGATTTCTTCTGGTGTCCTTGTGACTTTGCATGGCTGGATACTTCATTGCATGTTTGCAGTAGTCACATGATAGTTACTATTGGTATTGGTATTTCCTTTTTGGAAAGAGATCTTTGGGATATTTTATGTGTACCTCCTCATGAACCTTGCTAATCACTGAAACACAGATTAAAAGAAGGGTAAAACACACCCTTTTTATCCTTGTCTACTGCCTTCACTTTATTTTCCCTCTCCGATTTTGATCTTCAGTGCTCTCAACTAGTTCTCTCCACCCTTTACTTAAGTGTGGAACGTGGCAGTCAGTGATAGGGAAGAGAACGAGATACCGTAGTTAATTGTTAAAGGTACTTTAGAGCTGGCATGTTCCAATTATTCATATTTAACTCAGTTGTAAAGTCTTTTATAAATAGTGTAATTTTATAGTGAAAAGAGTTGTTCACTATTAGTGTTAGGTACTAAAAATTCCCACACTTATGACCCTCAAAACCCCAGATATTTTATATGTCCTAGGTTTTTAGTATTTTAATATATAAATCCCTATTATTTAATTTCAAAATAACCAGTGATGTTATCTCTAAAAATATACAAAGATACTTTGTAATTTTAGGATTCCTTTACCTTTAACCAGCACTATTTATGGTAGATATGTTTACCAGTTTTATTTAATAAGTCTAGTTTCCAAATGCATGAACCCAAAATCTTTGCTCTTTCGGAGTAAGCCAGTGATTTATTTATGCTTCTCTATGTTGTGTATTGTAAAGAGAAAGATCTTCTTGATGCATTATAATGCGGGTTTATTGGCGACAGCGGTTTCCCTCTCTGCAAGGACATTACATTGTTTTACAAAATGCTTTCTTGCACCATTCATGCTAACTTAAGAATGAATTTAAACACAGAAGCATCTAGTACATTTTCCTTCCTTGAGTGGGAATGGTTTTTAAATTCGGAAATGTATCATTAACTCATTTATAAAATGTCTTATTTCATTTTTGAGGAATTCAAGTTGGAATGCCAGCCATACGATAGTACGTAAGAGGAATGGTAACTGGCATTAAGGCATGCACTTAAGCAATAGAGGAATTTACTTTTCAGTGTCTTCCAAGGTCCATGAGGATGCACACTTATTTACCCAGAGAGTATGGATCTCACTGTGTTTGTCCAGAGGGTGTGACTCTGTGGAGGAGAACACTAACTGGTAAGTATCAAATTCTTATTGTATTATGTTTCAGAAAACTATGTTTAGAAATCAATTGAATTTTAGCAGTGATGAAATCTCTTAGTCTGTGCTGGTTTCTTAACAGTGGACAGTCCCAGATGTTGAAGTCAGCACAACAAGAGAAAAACCCAAATCCTGATAAGACTTGAGGATTTTTCGAAAATTAATGCAAAATAGTTGGGGCAAATGTTGCTGCGGCAGTCAAGACTAAGTAATACAGTAAGAAGATATGAAGTTGGAGAGCTTCTCATGTTCTTCCTTTGCATAAAGTTTGCATACGTACAAAACCCAGGACTTTAATGACTTTAAGAGGGGCAGAATTACATCTCTTGGAACCTAAAACAACAGACTCATGTGAACTGGAATGCACATTGTGGCCCTCACAATTTATTTAAATATTTCTTTGCAAAGCACTCTGTTTCTAAAGAAAAGCTATGCCTTCTGAAACCTGTAAGTGATGTATCCTGGCCACATCAAATCTTCTAAAAGCGTTTTCCAAATCCAGAATTGTTAGTGTGGAACAAATGTTTGTTTTGGAAACAGTAAAACCGGGGAATTTGGGAGGGTTGATTTCAGAGACCAGTTGCTGCTCTGCTTTACACCTTATCATTCCTTCTCTTTTTCTTTTCAGCTAAGGACTCTTAAGATACATAATTGACTGTTGATTGAAAAAACTTGTAAAATGACATTTGTGTGTATGATACAAAAGTTTAAAACAAAACACAGCACAAAAATCAGCCACCCTAATATGTGATCAGTTTTCTGGGAATTAACCCCACCACATAAACATCTGCCACACTAAAGCCACTGCCAGATCTTAGGGTTGATGGAAGCCACGCCTTAATAAATGGTGAATGGAAGTGCAGAGTCTGTGAAGAAGAATTTGTTGCCTGGCTTCGGCATCAGGCAGACAAAGGGTTAAGTCTTAGAGTTGCCAATTACAAGCTTGCTGGCCTTCAGCAAAATACTTGACAGCTCTGGGTCTGTTCCTTCTGCTGTAGAATGATATATGTCATGGTGACTGGCAGGGGTCCCACCGTGCTGAATCAAGGACTCTGGGTACATGGTCTAAATCACGGTTGCAGAGACACTGGGGTGGAAGATGGCAGGAATATCTCCTCATTGACGTGCCAGAAAGAGAATTGAGAATGCATTTCTATATGATCCATTTTTGCTTTGCCTTGTGTCTAATTCTACCAATCCCTAATCTTTAGGACTCACTTCAGAATCTCTTGAAGCCACCTCTTAGGAGACGTGGAAAAAGTGTGTGCAGGGAGAGAGCGTCAAGAGCAGAAAGTTTAGGTGAAAGGGTGAGATACTCAGTCATCCAGCAATTACCTACTGAGCGCCTGCCATGTGCTGTAGGAGTCGGGGATAATGGTAGTGAACAAAACAGACAAAAAACTGTGCAGTCATGAAGCTCACGTTCTAGATGTGGGAGGTAGACCGTAAACAGATGGACTTGTTGTATGTTGGACAATGGAGATGATAAACCCGTCGGGTCATGGCGAGGGCTGGGGCAAAGGGGTGGCTTTCTGTTTAAAATAGGGTCATCAGGGAAGGGCTCATTGAAAAGGTGACATTAGAATAGAGGCTTGAAAGAGATCAGGGAGCCAACCATGTGGAAATCTGGGAAAAGGGAATTGGGAACAGATCTTTGTAATTCATTGAAAAGGTTTTGACATTTCCTTGAGTGGGTTGGAAAGCCACTGGAGAGATTTGAGCAGAAAAGTGACATGATCTGACTTTTTAAAAAGAATCTCTCTGGCTGCTGTAGAGAATAGGTAATAGAGGGGCAGTGATAGAATCAGGGACTAGTTAGCAGGTTATTGGAGTAATTCAGGCGGGAGATGATGGTGGCTTGGATCAGAGTGGTAGCCGTGGAGGTGATAGGTGGTCAGATTTTGGATCAGGATTGACTGGTCATTTGATTATGGTAAGTGAGGGACTGAGAGGAGTTAAGGATGACCCCAAAGTTTCTGGGTTGAAAGCTGGAAGGGCAGAGTTGTCATTGATTGTTTAGAAGAAGGTGGGAGGAAGAGCCAGTTTTGGGGAGAGGTCTGTTAAGGTGATGAGATTCCTACCAGATATCCAAGGGTAGTGGAGAGGAGACAGTTGGATGTACAATGGTCATTATGTAAATGCTCAGTTTGCACAAGTTGGTAAGTCATAAAAGTGCTATTTAAATGATTTCAATCAAATCTCTAAGAAGATAAAGCCATAATTTACATTTTATATATTAGGAAATAATGCAGAAAGACTAATTTTCCTAAGATCACAGATATGAAACTTTGTTTTATGGTTGCAAGTTCCACCTTGTTCTACCAACTTTACTCTATTAGTTATAAAATAGGCATACAAGGGAAATTCCAGTAGTTGCCACAATTGATTAAACAAAGTAAGACTTTTAGCTGCCTTTGCATTATGCACACCCACACAGTCTTCTAGAGAAGTACAGATGATATCTTTGGTGAGGTGTATATGAAAGATAGGGTTTTTTTTGACTCTTTGATGTGTTAAACTATTCTGATGTAGGCTTTGACTTTAAAAGGTGAGTGGAGATGGCTATGAATATAATTAATTTTTAAAAGCATTCTTATATTTTAAAAAACTCCTTTTTAAAAATACAGTTTACTTTGTAGTAATTTGTGTTCTTGTCACTTGTTTAAAGGGGAAAATACATTTGCACAAGCTTAAGTGTATTCCTTTTTTATAGTGGAATGCATAATAGTTATTTTTTGAAGCAGAAATACAAGTAATAAAAACACATGCGATTGAGCTTTGACATTATTGTTATAGGTGGGAATGGCAAACTGTACAATACAAAGAGCAAAACAGAAATTGAGATCTATTAAAAATGACTATTATCTAAATGTTTATGTACTTTTTAAAATTTTTATGCAATAAAGCAATGGAGTGTTATTTCACAAATTCCTAAGACATTTAAACTTTATGTGGTCTAGGGACTTCCCTGGCGGTTCAGTTGTTAAGACTCTGCGCTTCCACGCAGGCGGCGCCGGTTCTATTCCTGGTCGGGTAACTAAGATCCCACATGCCACGTGGCGTGGCCAAAAAAAATTATACATATTGAATATATATATATATATATGCTGGTACAGAAAACCCCGAACGAACTTTTTGGCCAACCCAATAGATATAAATGTTATGTGGTCTAATAAGTTAAACAATCAGGAGCAGATTAATATAGTTTTCTCAAAGTAATAAAAGGAAGTACATATCCTTAAAGGTCATATATAGTTATTTTGTACAATATGACTATGTTTGGTTTCTACGACCTTGGATTTTTAAAAATTTGTAATTTCTGATCTCTCATCTATATAATAGCACACTCTTTCTGATTATACAGGAGGTCCTGCACGTTGCAGGAGTGGAAATGCAGTTAACGGCTGCGGTATCATTTTTGACCATTCTACAGGAAGAATCAGTGTCGATTCATACATATGCCCACTCCTTCCTCCAAGTCATTCTACTGCATCTGGAGCACAGGGACGCAGGTCAGGGGCCTGACGTGCTTCATCGTATATGTACTTATTGTTTCTTCTATGTGGCTGTGATGGTATTTGAATTATGTTAGGCTGATGACCATAACTGAATGAGACTGTGCTGCCTAAGAGTTGATCAGTGGTGTGACTAAAAATAGCAGTGATTATTTTTGTACAAAAACCGCAAAATTCAGTGCCCTTGAAGCCTGAAGACCCATTAGTTCATCTTATGATATATACTTTTTTCTTAGATTTGTTTCTTTTACAACATCTGTGTTTATAGTATTGTAGTACAAGAAAAATGCACACTTTGGGTTAAAGATAGCCCCTCAGTATTAATTTTAAAGATATAAATGTTTTCCAGATATTGGCTAAGACAGAAAAATAGAGAAACTTCTTATAATAGTAATAAAAATAATTATTGCCATTTTACTATTAAATACTCTTGTAAATATTAGTGGCTAAGTTGAAACTGAATTTGTAAGTGAGATAGTTAAGTTGGCATGTTTTATCTTTGTCAATCAGGTGTCAGCAACGCATGGCTGGAAACTCTTCTGTCTGTGATAGAAGTATTGCCCAAAGAAACCCTAAGGCATGAGGTAATACATTTTTTTTTTTTTTTTGTAAATTCTAGTATTTAAGTCACTCTAAGGTTTTTGTTGTTTTCATTTTTGATAGAAACGGTATTTCAAAAAAGAATAAAGTTATTTCCTACTCTGAAAGCAGCACATATTCATCACAGAAAATTTGGGTAGTACAAAATATAGAAGGAAGAAAAATCATGGTTCTGTACTTAGCTACTTCTAACATTCTGACGTATTTTCATTTCAGATTTTTTCCCCTGTATATGGTGCTATTTGCCGTGTTAGTGATCATATTGAATTTATATATGGTTGTTTTTCACTTAGCTTTATTTTCTTTATTATTTTCTCATATTACTCATTTGGTAGTAGCTACAAATATTTTACTTACATATTAAACATTTAAGCCTGTTTTCAGTGTTTTATTATCAAAATAAGGCAATAATGAACATCTCTGTAGAGCTTTTCCTGTTTTTCAGATTATTTCCTTAACTGTAACTTCCAAAAAAGTGGAATTACTAGGTTAGAGGGCATTAATATTCTTAAGGCTCTTGAGTAGTAATATGAGAAAATGCCTGTTTTCCTGGGCTTTCATCAGCAATAGCATTCCAGTTAAATTTGATGGGCCAAAAATGGAATTACATTTTAATTGGACATTTTTTGATTATTATGCTGTTGAATATTTTCTCATATATTATTATATTTCACCTCTGTTCTCTTGGAATTGTCTGATCATATCCTTTGATCACTGTTTTTATGTGCTATTTATCTGTCAGGGTTGCCAATCCTTTGTTATATTTGTTGCAAATAATGTTACCAATTTGTTGTTTGCTTTTTAATGTTCAATATTGTTCAACAGACCCTTCTCTAAAGTTTTAGCAAATTAAGATGAGAGAACAGGAAAATTAGGAAATTTATTCTTTAAAGAAATGATTTTTCATTCTTTGAACATTATTTCTATATGAATTTCCTTTCAAGTATGTCCTGTTTGAAAAGAGTTATCAGTCAATAAAATGTCCTCTGTGGATTTCATTAAGTGTCGTTGCCCTTCTTTGCCCTCGTACAGATTATGGCCCTAGCTCAGTGCCAAAACACTTGCTTGAAAATGGGAAGATCTACCCAGTTATAAGGATGTTTGTATACTTGATGCCAAACATCTAGATGATTACACATATTTAAATATTGAACGTAATGTTGACATATTTATACTTTTTGATTAGTGGTGTATGAGAATGCAGTTTTTACTCTAGAATGTCGCATATTATTTAACATGTGATTTTTAACATTTTTAAATATGCCTTTTATTTCAGATCTTTGACTTTCAAATTATATTTATCATTATACATTCAGTAATTCTGGCTACTCTGTTGAGAGGAAAAAAGTTGACCCTTTGATTAGAGTTATAGTTAGAACCTGGGGGGATCGTAGTACCACCTAGTATTCTGATCTCCATTTTAAGTAGATGAGAAACCTTGGGATGAGAAATAGCAAGATTACTTAGACAAATTAAATAGCTGGGACCAGAATCAGGGTCTGAGCTTCATAATTCTTTGCAGTCTGTCATGCTGTTGAGTTCGAGTGCCCAGGGCATACACAATACAGTATCAGAGTTGGGCTGTTGTATTCAAATGACAGAATTACCTTAATAGAATCTTTTTGAAGTTATAATGTTTTGCTTGCTTCAGAACAAATGTAAAAATTAATCTACATGGAACAAAAACAAATTTCAGGGTATCTAATAATTAACTTGCTTTTTTTCGTTTGAAAAATGTATATTTCACAACTATATGCGCAAACAGATCATTAAAGAATTCAACATAAGCTTTAATTCAATTTTTTTGGTGCCTAATTGTTGTTTTTTTTTTAATTATTAGCACCTTTAATTATTATGTATTTATTTATTTATTTATTTGGCTGTGTTGAGTCTTCGTTTCTGTGCGAGGGCTTCCTCTAGTTGCGGCAAGCGGGGGCCACTCTTCATTGCGGTGCGCGGGCCTCTCACTATCGCGGCCTCTCTTGTTGCGGAGCACAGGCTCCAGACGCGCAGGCTCAGTAGTTGTGGCTCACGGGCCTAGTTGCTCCGCGGCATGTGGGATCTTCCCAGACCAGGGCTCGAACCCGTGTCCCCTGCATTAGCAGGCAGATTCTCAACCACTGCGCCACCAGGGAAGCCCTGCCTAATTGTTTTTGATTGCATAATTTATCATCACCTTTACCTTAATAATCCAAGAAGGCAAATAAAATGAGATCCAGGTGATGAACAAACATGCACCTCAAAATGTAATTGAGGTTCTATAAAAACATTTAGAACATTAAAATATTCTTTGAAGAAAATAGCTGACATTAGTGTCAAGAATATATAAAATTTTGTGAATTTGTTCTCTAAATCTTTTCTCTTTAGATTTTGAATCCACTTGTTTCCAAGGCACAACTTTCCCAAACAGTCCAGTCTCGTTTAGTTAGTTGTAAAATTTTAGGAAAATTGACCAACAAATTTGATGCCCTTGCGTGAGTATTTGTATATAATTTTTTGTCTACTTTATTAAATTGATTTAAAATGTATAATGACTATATTATTAATAATTATATTAGATTTGTATTATTCCATACTGTATACAGTTTAGCTGATTTAAATTTACAGAATATAGAATTCTCAGAAGTCTACTTATTCAGATGCATTTCTTCTTGATATGGCCTTTCAAAATCAATAAGGGTAACTTTTTTTTCTATTTCCCATCTTAGTCATCTCTGTCACATACCTTGTATAGTTTTGAGGATAAAATAAAATTATCTTACAGACTTCAAAAATTGGTAAACATTGACATAGAGATAGATTTCTGCTTTTTTCCATCAGCTTTTTTCCGTCATTGCTATGAATTCATTATCTTGAATAATTTATCTTACTTTGAGGTTTTATAGAGAATGTTTATAATTTATATGCTACACTCTGCCCAGATGATAAATACCAAGTGGAAAGAATGGAATGTTGTGTAATTATGACACAAGAGGAAGATATAAAATTGACGAATATTTTGGTTGATGGTTGCTAGAATCAGATAGTCCACTTGCTTATAGCCTTTTATCTTAGCTAGGATGTTTTAGCTGCTAATTACAAATTAACCATTATTTTAAAAAGACTCAGTCATATACATAATTTAAAAGTAGCTGTTAACATCCAAATGTAATAACATATGTAAATATACATTGTAAATGATAAAGTTCTTTATTAAGGTATGTTTGTTATTATTAAGCTAAGATTTTGAGGATAATTTTTTGAAAATATTAATTATTCTAAAATACTCACCCATTTGCATGTTTCTTTCCTCTCTCTCTAAGCATTAAAAGAGAAATTCTTCCCTTGGTAAAATCACTCTGTCAAGATGTAGAGTACGAAGTTCGATCTTGTATGTGTCGGCAATTAGAAAATATAGCTCAGGGCATTGGGTAAGTATACTTTCAATACCTTTTGTTACAGTTTTATTTCTGGATTGTCAGACATGTGTATCCTGTTCTGTATTCCATGAAAGCATGCTTTTAAAGAGCTAAACTCTATATGATCTTTAAAAATGATGATAATAAGTACCTTCTGATGTGTTTATATTAAAAGAGATAAAAGTGAAGATGTTTAGTATGGTGGGTTAATGTTAATTTCTTTCCTTTTTTTCCTTAGTTACTTACTTATCATTCCAAACCCCTAGATCCAGGAAGGGAAAAATGTCCGTGCTTTGAATATAATATACCATGCTCAGACTATAGCTGTACCATATCTTTTAGCTGGCAGCTGTATTACTGGGTCATTTCAGATGAAATTACTCAGTGGAAGTCTTTGTCTCCTGTGCGGCTCTGTGCTTCCAGTGTCTGCTTTGTTGGTCTCCTTGTCTTCGGGGTGTGTGAAGCTCAGGAAGGAGAGGGATAGGGCAGTCTCTTCTCTTCACCTGTAAAAACTAATCTCATGTCAAGGCGTAAGTATGATATTAAAGGGAATTTTATCTAAAAACCATCTTTGGAAACAGTTTTTTTTTCCCAAGTATCCTAAATTGGTACAAAAAACTTTGGAACCTCTCATTTTAAACTAGAAATTGCAGTGATTTCTCCTGGTTCTTTGTTTCACAAGCAAGGACAATCAGGTTGTTGCCATTAAAATTGCTAAGTTTAAAAAAATCTGGGCCAATATTGAAGGCTTTAGAAATACTTTAGAGTGTCATAGAGATTCAGGGTAGAGTAGTGTCCTCTGTCCTGCGTCCACCCTTGCTGAGTAGAATTTAAGTATTGTGTGGAAGCTTAACACTTCAACAGAATAATCAGTTCCCTAACCTTGATCTCAGAACCAGCTTCTTTCCTTCTGTTAGGTCTTCTAAGGCTAGGCTGACTCTGGATCATTGTGGACCATAATTAATTCAGTCTTGCCCAGATCTGTGCCCCTTAACCAAGATCAGAACCTATTAGGAGAACATGCTGTTGTCTTTTTGTATTCTGTTTTTTTTTGGTCACTGAAATTTTGACACAATGGATGGGTCTTCTGAAAATTAATATATGATTATTGCTTAAGGATTAATTTATAAAAGTAAAACTAGAAAGAATCTACCTAGCTTGTTAAGTTAGAATGCACTTGTTAAGTTAGAATGCTTGGTTATATAATATTTATTTAATTTTGAGTTCTTACATATTATTAAAGACATAATTATAGGACTTTTGTGTTATGCTGGCTGAAAATTACTAAGACCTGATTCATATTCTTTATTCTCCCTTTGATAAATACATAAAACTAAAGAGAGGTACACAGGCTTTTTTCTTTCAGCATTGAAAATTAGGAATATTGTTAAGATCTGATAGTTACCAAGAGAAATTTTCTTATAGTCAAGGCTAGATGAGGCCCTGAGATAGGTGAAAGGAATTAGGAAGAGAAAACTTCAGAGATTGGCAGTCGTTTGATACTACTGCACTGGGAGTTATGTTCCTAAGGCATTTGGGATTGAGATGTGCTGGGAAGAGGCCCAAGAACAGAACAGAACTGGGTTTGTAATTTTGTGTTTGCTGTGGCTAGCAAGGGAAGATTTACTGACCATTTTAGCTTAACCAGAAGTGAGCACTATTATTTATTAGTAAGATGATCAGGAAGCAAAATGAAGAGATTCTCCTCAAGCTAGCATATCCATATGAAATAAAAGCTGCAAAACACTAGAAAGCCACTATGGATTGTGCACCAGTTTAGGATCAAAGAGGACAATTCTTAGACTATCAGATTAATAGCGAATAGTATTATGAAGAGGTCATACACAATCATTACAAGAAAACAAGTGTGCTGAATAGACTTCTCCTTGTACAGGGATGACCAAAGAGAAAAGAAAAACAGACTTGGGATCTACAAAATGATCCTTCAGTGTTAGAGGGGAAGAACATACAGCACTAAGATCGGAAAGAAAGAACATACTTTTGAAAAAGTTGTTCAGACTTCTAATTATGGTGATATACTAAACAAGATAACCTGAAAATCCTCCCATTACAATATGTGACAAAATTCAGCATCCATTCATGATTAAAAACTCTCAGGAAGCTAGGGATGAAGGAAACTTCCTTAATCTGATAAAGGGCATGTATGAAAGAAAAACCTATAGCTAACATCATACTTAATGGTAGATATTGAATGCTGTCCCCCTATGGTAACAGCTGGCAAGGATAGTTTTCATCACTTTTATTCAATCTGTACCGGAGGTTCTAGCCATTGAAATAAGGCAAGAAGACAAAAACCTGAAAGGTCTAAAGATCTGAAAGGAAGAAGTAAATTGTTTTCTATTCGTAGATGACATCGCTGTTTACATAGAAAATCTTCAGTAATTTACAAAACAGCTATTAGAACTAGTAAATGGATTTAAGGATGTTTCAGGATACAAGGTTAACATACAGAAATCAACTGTATTTTTGTATACTAGCAAAAGATAGTTAGAGAATGAAAATTTAAATTTAAAAATTTGAATGAAATTTTAAAATTCCACTTATTTAACTTAACAAAAAAGGTACAAGACCTACACCAAAAACTCTATACTCTACACTGAAAAACCATAAAACAATGTTGAGAGAAATTTTTAAAAGCAAATAGATATATACCATATTCATGAATTGGAAGACTCAATATTGTTAATATTGTTAAAATGTCAATTCTCCCCAAGTTGATCTAGCAATTCAATGCAGTCTCGACCAAAACTGTGCTGTTTTGTAGAAGGTGATTCTAAAATTTATATGAAAATGCAAGTGACCTAGAAGAGCCAAAGCAGTCTAAAAAAAAAAAAAATTACAAAGACTGTGCATTACCTGTTTTCAAGACTTATAATAAAACTACAGTAATCAAAAGAATGTAATGTTGGTAAAAGGATAGACATACGTATCAGTGGAAGAGAAGAGAAAATCCAGAAACAGATTATGGTGGATTGATTTTTCAATAGAGTGTCAAAGCAATTTAATGAGAAAAGGAAAGTCTTTTCAAAACATGATACTGGGATAACTGGATATTCATAAGAGAAAAAAATTGAACATTGATTCTCACCTCTCACCATACACAACGACTAACTTGAAATCTATAATAAACCTAAATATGAATGCTAAAACTATAAACTTGGGACCTCCCTGGTGGCGCAGTGGTTAAGAATCTGCCTGCCAATGCAGGGGACATGGGTTCGAGCCCTGGTCTGGGAAGATGCCACATGCTGCGGAGCAACTAAGCCCGTGCGCCACAACTACTGAGCCTGCGTGCCAAAACTACTGCAGCCCGCACGCCTAGAGCCCGTGCTCCACAACAAAGAGAAGCCACCACAATGAGAATCCTGCACACTGCAACGAAGAGTAGGCCCCGCTCGCTGCAACTAGAGAAAGCCCGAGCGCAGCAACGAAGACCCAACAGAGCCAAAAATAAATAAATTAATTAATAAATTTTAAAAAAAACTATAAACTTCTTAAAGAAAATATAGGAGAAAATCTCTGCGGCTTTGGGGTAGGCAAGGATTGTTTAAATAAAAGTCATGAACTATGAAAGAAAAATGTGATAATTAAACTTTATAAAAAAAAAAATCTGTTTACTCTTTAAAACAAGTCAAGTCCAGAATGGAAAACTACTGATACTCACAATACATATATCAAGCTTATATCCAGAATATATAAAGAACTCTTATGACTCGATGATACAGAACTCTTACAAACAATCCACTTAAGAAATGATTAGTATGTTTGAACAGATATGTCATAAAGGAAGATATAACACATGACCAAAAAGCACATGAAAATATATTCAACATGATTAGTCATAAATGGGATGCAAATTAAAACCACAGTGAGATACTACTACACACTAACTAGAATGTGTAGTGTAAAAAGCCTGTCAGAATCAAATATTGATGAGGATTTGGAGCAGCTGGAACTCTAATACACTGCTGGTGAAAGTGTTAAATGGTGGAACCCACTTTGGAAAACTGATTGGCATTTACTTAACAGTTAAATGTATATCTTCCATATGACCCAACTATTCTACTATAAAGTGTTTACCCAAGAGAAGTGAAAATATATGTCAACAACAAGAATTGTTTTATATACACAAGTTTATAGCAGCTTTATTTGTTTTACGTAAAACTGGAACAATTCAAATGTCTATCCACAGGTGAATGGAAAAATAAAATGTGGCATGTCCGTACAATGGAATACTATTCAGCAATAAAAAGGAATGAAGGGGCTTCCCTGGTGGTGCAGTGGTTGAGAATCTGCCTGCCAATGCAGGGGACACGGGTTCGAGCCCTGGTCTGGGAAGATCCCACATGCCGCGGAGCAACTAGGCCCGCGAGCCACAGCTACTGAGCCTGCGCGTCTGGAGCCTGTGCTCCTCAACAAGAGAGGCCGCGATAGTGAGAGGCCTGCGCACCGCGATGAAGAGTGGCCCCCGCTCGCCGCAACTAGAGAAAGCCCTCGCACAGAAACGAAGACCCAACACAGCCAATAAATAAAAATAAATAAATTAAAAAAAAAAAAAGGAATGAAGTACTGATACATGTGATATTATATCATGGATGAATCTCAAAATCAGTATGTTAAGGGAAATAAGTCAGACACAAAAGGATATATACCGTATGTCAAATACAAACTAATATATAGTGACAAAAAGCAGACCCATGATTGCCTTTGTCAGACGCAGATTGTAAAATTCAGATATAATGGGATTGATGGTTGGTTCTTGTCCTCTGCCCTTATTTTTGTCTTTTGTCAGATTGGAAGTCTGTTGATGAAGGGGGAGCATGTAGGGGAGGGCCAAGCCAGAACGCTAGAGGCAACTTGTGAAAAGAGAGCTGGAGATGAGTAGGTCCCCAGTGTTTCTTCAGACCCAGTCTCCTTAGAACAGGTCAATGGAGAAGGCACAAAGGAGAGGGTTCCTCCAATTGATTTTGCTGTCCCGGCTGACCATAGAACTCAGAATCATCATCAGTATTTAAGCTGAAGCAGACAGCTACCATCAGATGACTCCAAATCATAGCCAGCACTGGGGTAGATTTGTTATCACACAGCCAGACCCCAGAATTCCTGGATGGCTCTCTGGGCAAGCTTGCTTATTTCGTTCATCTTGTTATTCCTGACCCTGTATTTTACCCACTTTTGACATCATGAAAGGGTTAGGTTGTAGTTACTAGCATCTAGACTGATAAAACTGGGCTTGTACAGAGATTAGGATCTTTAGATCCTTAGAGCCTTAGACTTCTATTCCATATACGTCTGGCTGGGGCAGAATTTACATGTGAGGGAAGAGAAAGATATTCTTATAATTATATTAGTTTAGGCGATATGCAATCTGCACCCACTTCCTGAAAAAAATTACCTATAATCCAGTTTGCTAAGAGGAACTACTGAAAAAGGGAAAATATTTGTATCATACATGTAAGTCCCCCATAATGCCTTATTTCCCCTCAACTTTTATAATATGGCAAATGGGCAAAGAAAATGAACATATACTTCATAAAGAAGAAGTACAAGTGGCTAATAAACATCTATTCAATCTTA
Organism: Balaenoptera borealis; assembly: GCF_965194805.1. Lineage (NCBI taxonomy): Eukaryota > Metazoa > Chordata > Mammalia > Artiodactyla > Balaenopteridae > Balaenoptera > Balaenoptera borealis. Next base: position 9,958,519 of record NC_138866.1, on the reverse strand, counting down.
TTGTTCAACCATGTTAGTTGTCAGAACAATACATTCACTTAACGAGTATATTGAGCAACTACCATAAGTTGCATAAGTTAATATGCAATTGCTATCGATGTTTCTTGAATTCATACTATCATGCTTTCCCAGCCAGACTGCAAGATTCCAGACAGCAGGAGCCATATCTTTATGATTTTGCCTATTTTCTGTAACACTTAGCTCAGTGACTTGTTCTTAGTAAGTTCTTGATAAAAATGTATTGGTTTGATTTATTTTCTTCTATTGCTTATTGTGCAGGACAGAACTTACAAAAAGTGTGGTGCTCCCTGAATTAATAGAACTTTCTAGGGATGAAGGCAGCAGTGTGCGGCTTGCAGCTTTTGAAACTTTGGTTAATCTGCTCGACATATTTGATACAGGTAAATCTTCATGTGGACACATCTTTGCTTCTGAAAGCATTGTTTTTCCATGTTTTGTATCACTAGTAAGGAGCAAAGGTAGCTGCAGGATGGAGTTTCTTATGTTAACTTTTCATGATAAATGTTAGACTTCCCTTCTCTCTCTGTTGTGGTCCTTTCTCTTTTGGTGCCTTCTCTGCTGCCACTTTTCCCCTCCTGGCAGCTGGTGTTGTTGAATATTTCCTACCCTTCTCTTTCCTTTCATCAACATTTAACTGACTCGTATGTAGGGCTAAGAATTTGGGTTGGTGATTAGTTTTTAACTTGCTCAACTAATTGACCCTAAGACAGATCTTGACTAAAGCAGTATCTAATTAGCTTCCTATACTTAATATTTTAATGCTGGAAATCTCATGGCCACAGGAGAAATCTGGGATGGGATATTTGGGTGGCAATGGGTAAGGAGGTGTTTCTTAGTGTTGTGCAAATCAAATCACAAAGACAATTAAATTAGTTGCTCTACTGAATGTGTGACTAGATTCTTAGCCAATGTTAGACATTAGTTTATCAGTGCAAATTAACTATTTTGATAGGGTGAAATTTGGAAGGGCAAATGTCAAGTACTCAGGTGCAAAACACTGTTGTATAATTGTAGGATTCCTTTGTTTTTGTTTTTGTTTTTAAATTTATTTTATTTATTTTACTTTTGGCTGCATTTGGTCTTCATTGCTGTGCGTGGGCTTTCTCTAGTTGCGGAGAGCAGGGAAGCTACACTTTGTTGCGGTGCGCGGGCTTCTCATTGTGGTGGCTTCTCATTGCGGTGGCTTCTCTTGTTGTGGAGCACGGGCTCAGTAGTTGTGGCTCACGGGCTCTAGAGCACAGGCTCAGTAGCTGTGGTGCCCGGGCTTAGTTGCTCCGTAGCATGTGGGATCTTCCCGGGCCAGGTCTCAAACCCGTGTCCCCTGCATTGGCAGGCAGATTCTTAACCACTGCGCCACCAGGGAAGCCCCTGTAAGATTACTTTGGATTAACAATATTTTAACTGAACTAGGAGACCCTCTTAAAGATTATTGCAGTATGGACAATTGTGATGTGTGGATGTTACAGAATAATAATTTAGGCCATTGGATGAACCAGAGGAGTAGAAACAGCAGTATCTGATAAGTGAACAAATGAATCTCTTTGTCCTAATAATGGGGCACCCTTAGGCATCCAAACTAGAAACCTGGGCATCATCTCTGATCTGGGGTTTTTCCTGCCCCACACTCGGTTATCACAGATCTGTCCTAACCTGTGTTCATGGCTTTATTTCCTCCCGTTCTTTCCCACTCCTCTGGGATCTGGTGCTCCAGCCCCATTTGCCGTTATCTTGGCATACCAAATTCTTTCAACCTCGAGCCTTTTCATGTTCACTTTTTTCACCCTTCCCTCTATTTTTCTCCTAGCCAGCTGCTTCTTTTCAGTGCCCAGTTCAAAACAGTGTCTTCTCTGACATCTTCTAAATCCCTTTATACCAGGGGTTGGCAAACTATGGCCTACAGGCCAAATCCTGCTGCCACCAGTTTTTGTAAATAGAGCTTATTGGAACACAGCCACTCCCATTTGTTTATGTATTGTCTGTAGCTGTTTTGTGCCAAAGTGACAGAGTTGAATACTTGGGACAGATAAACTACAAAGCCTAGAATATTTGCAAAAATAGTTTGCAGACTCTTGCCTTATACTAACTATTAAAATAGTGATCACATTGTCTTATGATACTTTTTGAGTTTGACTTCTTTGCTGGTCTGAGTTTCTCAAGTTCAGAGAACTTTTTATTCATCTTTCTACTTCTGTTAATGCTTGTTGTCTGAGAAATTCAATAAATGTCGAATGAATGTTATTTAGTAAAAACAGTAGTTATGGTACTGAAATGTGATGATAATAATAACAGTGATAATAATAATACCAGTAAACCTGTTACAGGATTTTACTTAATATTGTCAGACCCTTAATAAAGTAGTGATTTATTTCTGAAAGTTTAAGAGAACTGTGGGAAATTCAGGGAGCATTTGGAATCAAAACGTAAATATTGTTAATATCAGAAACTTATGACCTAAGCTGGCATACTCAAAGAATGAATTCACTTTTTAAAAAAGAGTTGTATAGGAAGTAAAAGCGAAGAAATTCATTATACAGAATGTAATATAAGCTAACTTAATTTCAGTCAAAACTGAAATGACAAAATGCAGCATGGTGTGAGATGTATGCAGAAGAGAGTTCCTGCTGCTCATCTATTTATACTAGTAGTATTAGCATTCTTGTAGTTATTCAGACTCAAAGCCTCAATCATCTTAGCTTTTTAATTTGTAGTCACTCTATAGTTTATTCCCTATGGCCTGCAGTGTCAAGTCCAAACCCCTTAGCCTGGCATAAAAGTTTTTGATGTTTCCCACTTATCTCTCACCTATTCTTTATGTCATCCCTCCATCATCATTGTTTTCAGATATTTTCTGGTACTCTGAGACTAACATAGTAATTTTTCTTTCTGGAATTTGTGTATATGCATTAATTTCCACATGTGCAGTGTGGGCAACTGGATCTAAACTACGTTTTATTCTTGTTTTTCAGATGATAGAAGTCAAACTATACTTCCCTTAGTGAAATCGTTTTGTGAAAAATCTTTCAAAGCAGATGAATCAATTCTTATTTCCTTATCTTTCCATTTAGGAAAACTATGCCATGGACTATATGGTATGATATGTCCTAAGAATGTCAAGATTATAGATAATTTTTCCTTTTTCTTTTACCTTAGCCACTAAACTTTAGCTCTTCAGTTGTAAAGCCTACCCTTTAAATGTGTAAAATCTTAAGAGATCTTAGAATTTTGATAGCATAATTTAGAACACAGTTAGAAATGACGTATTCACTAGTAGAACCTATATGAAAGAACAATGGCAGGGGCTTCCCTGGTGGCGTAGTGGTTAAGAATCTGCCTACTAATGCAGGGGACACGGGTTTGAGCCCTGGTCCGGGAAGATCCCACATGCCACGGAGCAACTAAGCCCATGCGCCACAACTACTGAATCTGTGCTCTAGAGCCCGTGAGCCACAACTACTGAGCCCGTGTGCCACAACTACTGAAGCCTGCACACCTAGAGTCCCTGCTCCACAACAAGAGAAGACATTGCAATGAGAAGCCTGTGCACCACAGTGAAGAGTAGCCCCTGCTCACCGCAGTTAGAGAAAGCCCGCGCACAGCAATGAAGACCCAGTGCAGCCAAAAATAAATAAATAAAATAAATAAACTTATTAAAAAAAAAATGGCAGAGTGAAGTAGGCATAGCCTTTTAAATTTCTGAATATTTTATCTTTATGTATTAGTTGGTATATGATAATAGAAGCTCAGGTATATTAACTATTGTGCATAGTAAGTATACTCTTATTAACTTTTTGTGGAATAATTAATATATCACATGAGCAGTTCAGCTTAGAATGCAGAATAATACCTGTAACTCTTGGCATGCTGAACATATTACTCAGTTCTTAGCTTACTAAAATAATGTAAGCATTAATTCAATTATAACAATCTAGCATAGAAAAACATATTTTTGTGCAGATTGTGGACTTTTAATAGACTGTTGAAAAAAAGTATTGCAATATATGTTGAGCTACTAGCTTCCTAAGACGGTGTATGAATGTGGAACCAGTCCATTCCATTGATCAAAATTATTTTGAGTTTACTTCGCCGTCTTTCAGATTCCTTTTTTTTTTTTTTGGCTGTGCCTTACCGCTTCTGGGATCTTAGTTTCCCGACCAGGGATTGAACCTGGGTCCACGGCAGTGAAAGTGCCAAGTCTTAACCACTGGACCGCCAGGGAATTCTCTCAGATTCCATTTTTAAGCTCCTTCTCTGCAGACATATGTGCATGTCTTTTCTGTAGGCAACTTTAGAATATTTACCATAAGTAAATAGCAATAATGGCTGCCATATTATTATTGTAGTGACTCACTAGTGGTATATACAATGGTACATGCTGCAGAAATTAATGCAGGTGTAATTCCTGCATTGCATAGTTTTATACTATCGAAATTAAAATGAAAATATTGTTAAAATTAACATAAGGTGAAGAACCATTAGATTTCTTCACAATAGTTATTCTTTTCTCATTGTTGCTTTTATTTATGATTTCCAACCATTTATTTAAATATTTGGTTCCAATTATGTTTTTAGTGCACTTTGCTTTTCCCTTTTTAGTTATTGTTTTCAGTTAAAATGTTGAGCAAAGGTTTTGCATTTGTTTTAGGAATATTTACTCCAGATCAACACTTGAGATTTTTGGAGTTTTATAAGAAACTTTGTACATTGGGTTTGCAACAGGAAAATGGACACAATGAAAACCAGATTCCACCCCAAATCTTAGAGCAGGAGAAGAAATATATTTCAGTACGGAAGAACTGTGCTTATAACTTTCCGGTAATAAATTATACGTTTGTATTGGCTAAACGTTTTAATTTTAACTTAAAAACATGTGAATGGATTGCATTGAAAAATATTGCCATATTTGACACTTGCTACTTAGCATTATGACTGGTGTATATTGGTTAATTTATATTTATCTCTGTGTAAGTATATATATTAGAATTATATGCATACATTTGGATCTTCCAAATATGGTTTCTAACTAAATTATGATTCAGAGGACATGATTCAGTTTAAGTGACATGATTATAATAAGAGGTGTTGATTCATGTTTTTCTCTCCTTCCCACTCATCTTCTCCCTCCCACCTCCACCAGGCCATGATTGTTTTTGTTGATCCTAAAAATTTCCACATGGATCTCTATTCTACATTCTTCTGCCTTTGTCATGACCCTGAAGTACCAGTCAGATACACTATTGCTATTTGCTTTTATGAAGTAAGTCTGAAAAAGTGATACCACTTTACATTTGTTGTTAATTCTACCTACATGTACTAGATGATTTTTTGATATTTTGTACACATCTGTTTACAGATTTATTAAAAGATACAGGCTCCATATTGTTCTCATATTCTAGTCCTAAATATTGAAAAATTCCCGTAATTCTGTTTAGAATGTTACACAGAATTCATTTACATAAATACATTATATTCGTTTAGCAGGTATTAATCCATTCGTTCAGTATATCTCTAGTAAATCCTTACTTTAAGCCAGACATTGTGGTATGGATGTGGCTGTTACAGATCTGGAAGTAAAATCAGTTTTTATATGCTTTATAATGTTTTTGTTTTGTTTTTTTAATTAATTAATTTATTGGCTGAGTTGGGTCTTTGTTGCTGCGTGCGGGCTTTCTCTAGTTGCAGCGAGTGGGGCTACTCTTCGTTGGGGTGCGTGGGCTTCTCATTGCAGTGGCTTCTCTTGTTGTAGAGCACGGGCTCAGTAGTTGTGGTGTACGGGCTTAGTCGCTCCGTGGCATGTGGGATCTTCCCGGACCAGGGCTCGAACCCGTGTCCCCTGCATTGGCAGGCGGATTCTTAACCACTGTGCCACCAGGGAAGCCCTATAATGTTTATATTTAGCTTTACACCTAAACTTAAGAACTTAAGTACAAATGGAAAATTGAGAGATAGATTATTTAAATACATGGTTTTTACTGCAAATGGATCATGTTTCGTGAGCACAGCTTTTAGATTCAGCTGTTACAACAACTCTCCATAGTGTAAGAGCAAAAGTGAATTTAAACTTTATGATGAATAGAATTAACTTCTTAACCCTTGAGGTTGAAATTTAGGGCATGTTTCTTGAGTGACTGCAGTAAGTACATGTTGCTATAATTGCAGTTTACATGTATAACCTATAACTTGCCAACTTTAGGACTGTCACATAAAAATATCTGTGTGGGTTAATAAAATATTTCCTTCCTTTATGAGAGGCATAATAAATATTCTTATTCTCAGCGAGGATAGCTCACCCCCTTCCTTGCACTGTGTTCAGAGCACTGTCACATTAGCTGAAAGTGTGCAGGATGTCCACAGCAGCGTTAGAAATGTTACTTAAGGCTCTTGACTATTGAATGATAGTCTCTGCTTCTTTTGAATAACATTTTTTTTCTAGTGTGAATGAAATAAATGTTCATTGTGCAAAGTCCAGAAAATATTCCCTTTAAATGGTATAATTAATTAAAATAATTCAGTGTTGAACAAGTAAGTCATCTTTGTAAATATGCATATAGGAATATGCTTTTGGAGGAGGAGAGAGGGCAGAGGGCACTGGCTGGCTGAGTGAACTACTTGTCTCTAATATGTATTAAGTGGGCATTTAGGCATGGTTCCCATGCACGCTTGTATTTGTCTAGATTGGTGGTCTCCAGAGATGGTTGCATGAGATTAGAGTCTGAGAAAGCAATATTTACACAATACGAGAGTTTCTATTTATGTTTATTTTTATCTCATACCTTTAATATTTCATTGTATTTATGTCCACTATAAGTGGACATAATGTGTTAGCACCATAGAAATAAACATATTGAAATATGTACACAAAAATATTTCACCAGTAGAAGTGAGTTTGGAAATCATTGATTTAACTATTTGCTGGGTGGCTAATTTCTGTATTCTTACAATCATACCATGTAGGTAGGTTAAGATGATACTTGACTCCATAAATGAATGGTTAGTCTAGGTTTGTCCTTTTAAATAACGAAAATCCACTGGTGGATTTAAATTTCCTTAACAGTGTTATTGTTGGATTCTGATCATTACTTTAGTATGTTCTGAGTTCATTCTTGTTTTTCAGAAAAATAGTATTTTGAAAATACTTTCAAAACGTCAAAAACCACCCTGTAGAGCAAAGACTTTTAAAACACCTTATTTGTCTAGGAGCCCCTTTTTCAAGTAAAACCTTACTCAGAAACCCAGTATGTGGAAAAAAACCCCAAAACCTTAAAGTTGAAGTAGAAACTGGTGAATCTACCATTGCAGATTTTTACTGTTGCTTGTCTGGAGGGGAAAAAAAAAATGGTTCACAAAGGAGTTGGTTTAGTCTCGATTCTCCCAACTCCCAACTCCTCTCTTGCTGATTGAAGTCTTTGATGGGAAAAGTCTTCGAAGTTTTGCTTGCTTAGGAGTTTTCTCTATCCCTATGTGGCTACTGGCCTTCAGTAGAATTTGCCCTCTCTGGGAGCTCTGCACCGAGATGAATGCTCCCGTGGCTGGGCTCCCTTGAAAGACCCTGTTGGCTGCTCTAAGGCTTTAAAATATGAACCACAGGCATCCATGAGCTTATTAGTGCCTGTGAGAGGGAAGTCATGACTGATAAATCCATTCTCATACACTCCCGACCCTCAATATGTTCACACACTCCAGCGTGTTAGGAAGCAGACTGAAAAGCTTACGTATGCAAGTAATTTTTCTAGAAATCTAATTTTATAGTTGTGTTGTAACCAAGTCTCATTTTAGAAGAAAATCTAACAGGGATTATTTTTTTAAAATTGTTCTTATAACCTTTGTATGTCTAGTAGTCTCAAATCTGAGAGACTTTATTGCTCCATTCTAGGTGTCTAAACTTCTGAATTCTGGAGTGTATTTCATACATAAAGAACTAATAACATTATTACAAGATGAATCATTGGAGGTAATATCTTCTTACTCTTTGCTTTTTACTTCCGTTATATTAAGTTTGAATATATCAATGCCTTTTTTCATTTTCCTGCTTCTTGGGAATTGCATGAATTCTAATAGCTGACTAACCCTAGAAGCTTCAAGTCGATATGCCACTGTATTATAGACTAGAAATTGGGAATATCTTTTAAAAATAGTAGGTTTTAAAATATATATGTATATTTGTTTGTTACAGAAAATTTTGGAAAGGCCAAAAAGTAGACAGACAAAAGAATAGTTTTAGTTCTGATCACTGTTTCTATTGTCTTATATTTTTTCATTTTCTATTTTTTCTATATAAAGTTTTTAAAACTTTACACAATTGTGATCATATGTTATATCACATTTTATATCTTTTTATTTCTCTTAGCATTGTTTGGGGAGTATACTTGTGGAGGCTTTGGAATACTTTATTTTGATGCTTTATCTACTATATCCTATTCGCCCAAATGACTGCTAGCTTACCAAAGCTCAACTCCTCAACATTAGACATCACTGACGGTGTCATCTGACTTAAACTGCTTTTTAGAAGTTGGGAGGCAGTTTTGAGTATGTTGTCAGGCTGTCTCAGATCTAGACGATTTGAATATTATCAAGAGGTAGACATACTAATCTCTTTTCAAAGGTAGTTTGATCAAGGTAGCTGATTTTGTTTCTAAGACTTTGCAGCAAGAAGATGACAGAGCAAGAAAATAGAAACCCCCAAAATGCTGTTTGGTAACTCATACTATTTCTGTGTAGAAATTGGCATGTTAGTTAATCTAAGATTAGAAAAACATTGCCATCACAAGAAGAGTAATCAATATCTCTGTTAAAAGGTACTAGATGCTCTCATAGATCATCTTCCAGAAATCCTGGAACTTATGTCTACTGGTGGAGAAAGCAGTGTTCAAGAAAATAAGGTAAATCCCATGTATCAAAAAAGTTTCTGGACATTATATGGCCTACCTTACTCTGCAGAGTTGTTGTGAGGAATCAACAGAAGAATGTATGAAAAACATTTAAAATAGTGCTTGCCACATAGTAGGTGCTCAGTAAATGTCTGCTAGAGTTTGAACAGCTTGAATTTCCTCTACCATTCCCTTTTTTTTTTTTTAAACATCTTTATTGGAGTATAATTGCTTTACAATGGTGTGTTAGTTTCTGCTATTTAACAAAGTGAATCAGCTATACATATACATATATCCCCATATCCCCTCCCTCTTGCGTCTCCCTCCCACCCTCCCTATCCCACCCCTCTAGGTGGTCACAAAGCACGGAGCTGATCTCCCCGTGAGATGCAGCTGCTTCCCACTAGCTATCTATTTTACATTTGTCCTCTACCATTCTTACATTACCACACAATCCTTATTTATTGTCCTTGGAGTTTACGTTCATATTTTCAGTTCTTATTAGCATTAATTATTACTGCAAAGAATAGCAACTGTTGAGGACAGAAGGGTGGGAGTTTAGAAGGTCAAAGTTTGCTGACAGTGAAATAGAATACATTTTACTTTAGAAGGGTTGTGAATCCCAGTCTCTTTAAAAATTTTGTTTCCAGTAATCATAAATTTTATTTATAGATTTTTTAAAAAAGTATTTGATTTTACTAAATACTTACCTCCCTGTGACAACTAAGGTGCCTCCTAATTTCAGAAAAGATTAAGAGTTCCCCCTCCCCAGTGTATTGTAAGACTGAATAATTTGGCTGAGTGCTGAAGCTGATTTCTTTAATTATCTTTGATTCTCTTGATGTGTTTTCTTCTTTAGTTATCATCTCTCCCTGACTTGATTCCAGCTCTCACAGCTGCTGAGCAGCGAGCTGCAGCCTCTTTAAAGTGGAGAACTCACGAGAAGCTGCTCCAGAAATACGCCTGTCTGCCGCACGTCATATCAAGTGATCAGATTTATTATCGTTTCTTGCAAAGAATGTTCACAATCATGATGACAAATGTGAGCCCAATACCTGTTATCTGATTTTCTCTTGAACTTGCTCCTGTTTTGGAATGAACCAAATTCTCCACATTCTTGAAATAGAACTACAAACTCAGTTCATGCCCTTCTGCCTGGAGGGGTGTTACCTTTGCTTCCCCACCGGTTCTCCTTTTCATCAGCTTCTGCCTAGCTGGAGAGAGGGATGCACAGGGAGAGTGTAAACACATGCACTGCAAGCTTGATACCGTTCTTCTCAAGGGAGAGCTTGGCAGGAGTCAGTGATCTCAACTGCAAAGTGCCTTTTGCTCTCATGTACACCTTTCATGTCTCATGGCCTCAGCTGTGCCCTGTTGCCTTAAGGGTATCCCTTAAGCCCCTTAATACTAGTTTGGTTTCTTTTTCTTTTATAGTACCTGAGCAGTGACTTGTTACAAATAAAATGTATACAAAAAACACGGATGCCCTACTATGGATAACCTCAAAATTAGAGTCAAAGTAGGGGGGGAAAAAAAAGACTTGTACTCAAATTTCCCCATAGAGTAAGTTGTCTACCTTTTTCCTTAAAATTTCCAGAGAGGATTGTTTAACCCTCAGTTCACTGTACATTGAATATGACATCATACTACCATTTTTTGAAGTATAAAAAAGTTCTACATAATGTATATGTTTTAGAAACTATTTAAAAAGTACTTTGAATTCTTACTGTTCTCAAAAAAAGTGAGATAGTGAAATCTAGTAGCCATCTCAAAAACCCAAAATCAGGTTTAGCTTCAAAGAGGAAAAAAATGACATTATTGGTGTCATTTACAACTTAACTAAAAAAAAAAGAAAAAAGGCATATATCTTATGACCTAACATCGCTACATGAAGTTTGTTTCATGTATCAAAGCAAAGTGTAGGGGTTGAAGGTTATTTTATAGATGTAATAATCTTAAAAAGTGATATTGACAAAAATAACTTCCTTCTCAGAGGATAATACATGAATGCACCACATAGAAAATTTCACATGAAATCAAGCAGAATTTATTAATTACTGTATTCAGCAGTTAGTTATTTGAGTCTCTGCTGTGTGTCAGGCACTGTTCTAAGAGCTGGGGATATAGGAGTGAATAAGACAGACAGAATCCTGCTCTAAAGGGCCTTGCATTCTTACATGGTGGTCATGTGGGAAGAGATAAATAGTAAAATAAAATAAATATATTAACAGGTGGTCTTGATCTTAATTGTCTCAACCTGATTACTTAGTAAGTGTCTTTGTGTTTAGAAAGCTAAGAATACATAATTATTCCATATTTGTACTTTCCCTTATCAGGAAAGAGAAATTATTTACAACATAGTGTGAACAAAATACTTTCAAGCCTAAGGGATCTGCTTTATGTTTTCTTTTACAAGGAGGTAATTCCACACTTAAAAGGATATACGTGATTCACTATAGCACATTTTCCATGATCTAAAAAGATACTTATATTCTGTTTCAATATTCTCTGGAAAAAAGATTATATATTTAGTTCCGTATCTAATGGTTGTAATATTCATTCATTTAACAAAATTTATTGAGCACTTACTGTGTGCTGAGTACTATTCTGGATGCTAGGAACACAGTAGTGAATGAAAAGACAAAGGACCTGTTCTCATAGAACTTTAAATTCAATTAGAGACAGAAAACCAACACATATAATACATACATCGTACACCAGGGATGAAAAGTACAAGGAGGAACTAAAAACCAGGGTAGAGGGGAAGAAAGTGATGGAGGGTCTTAGGATGGTATTGTGAATATAGTGGTCAGGAAAAAGCCCTCTCTGATCAAATATGCTTTGTGCAGAGACTTGGACCAAGTAAGGGAGTGACCATGTGGAGGTCTGAAGGACAGGTGGTCCCCGCAAAGGGAAGAGTGGATGCAAAGGTGTGATACGGGGTGTGCTTGGTTGTGTGAGGAGCAGCAAGGAAGCCCGTGTGGCGGTCGTTAGCGAGAGGTGAGGCTGGAGAGGTCGCTGGGCCCACAACACGCAGGTGCTTGAAGGCCATGATGTAGAGCGTAGATTGTATTCTGTGATACAGGGGAAGGCTTTGGAAAGTTTTGAGTAGAGGAATGACAGAAACTAACTTTTTTTCCTGCTTTTGTTATGAAAAAGATTTTAAACGCAGAAAGGCAGAGAAAATACTATAATGAACCCTCACACACCCATCACCTAGATTTAACAGTTGTTAACATTCTGACATATTGGCCTTTTCTATTTCATTGTGCTGAAAAATTTAAATTATAGATATCATTATATTTTTATCTCTAAACATTTCAGTATTCATCTCTGAAAAAGGACATTGCCCTATATAATCATGATACAATTATTACATTTGACAAAATGAACAATTATCTTTAATATCATTTAAAGTTCATATTAAAATTTACCAGTTATGCCCCAAATATGTGTGACAGTTGTTTTATTCCATGTAGGATCCAACTAAGACCTATACATTGCCTTAGGTGGTTACATCTCTTAGTTCCCTTTTAATCCAGAACAGATTCCCTCTTGGCCCTTCCCCACTTTTTCATGACATTGAATTGAGGAAGAGACTTAGTCAGTTGTTCTGTAGAATGTCTTCATGGATTAACTTGTTTATCTCTTCTCCATATTTCTTCTAAACTGGAGGTTTGATAAGGGCTTGCCAAGTCTTAGGTTAAACGTTTTTGGCAAGAATACTTCATAAATGCTGCTGTGTATTTTATGTTGCATTGTGTCTGGACGGCTGTCCCTCCGTAAGTGAGCTAGGAGTGGTTGTGCAGATGGGGACGGCTCTGTTAGTCTACTGCAAAATTGTGTTTTCTCCCTTGTGATCTGCGTCACAATCTGAAGCTGACACTTCAACACTCGCAATACCCAGTTTCCCACCAAGCTTTTACCCATTAGTTTTAGCATCCATTGATGATCCTTGCCTGATCAGTTATTTCATTAGAACTTGCAGAAAAATGATTTTTTAAATTCTGTCTTTTCGTCTACATTGTTGATGGCATTCTTCTCAGGAGAAATGCCTTTTTTTTTAACATCTACTTGGGTAATATATTTACCCTAAAATATATTTCCTAATGTAAAGAGAAGGTGAATTCTTATTTCTTTCCCTCTAATTATCAATTTTCAGAGTTAGGAAAACTCTGAAGTGGTGCAGTAGCCACTTCCAATGATGATGAATGAATTTTGTTTTTGGTTTTGTCTCTTTCTTTTAGACTCATCATTTTATATTAAATAATCTTTTAATCAATTGCAGTCATTATTCTCATGCTTAAGTGGCCACAACTTCTTTAAACCGGCTTTTACTTGTTTTGATATAATTACCTTTATCTTTGATTTCTGGCCCAAGAGACATTACCTTATACTGTGAGGTATAAAATATACGTATTTTAAACTATTTTTATTTCAAATGACTAGTGTTTATGCATTTGAAATTCTATTATTATACACAAAATGAAAGAAAAGAGTAACATCCTTTTATTTAGTTCATTTATCTAAAATTCATTTTCTGTAATTCCACTGATATTTCTGTTTATGTACATTTCTTAAATTTTCTGTTCTAACTCATAGTGAATATTCTTTTTTTATATTGGATTAAAAGCACCACATGAAATGGTACTCAATAGAGTGGAAATAACTTGTATAAAATATGAGAGGAGGTAGCAGGCAGTACTCTCTGAGCAATGTATAGTTTTTCCTACTTGAATTTCAAGGATCTTAGTATAATAGTCTGAATCGTCAAGAATTGAATGTTATAATATTTATATGTAAGTCAAGATGGTGAACATGAATTTATACTGGATACAGTATATCTGATTGAGAGATTTTTCTCTAATACATCGTTTGAACCCAAATCCAGTAAAGATGAATGGTTGAATTCATTTAGAATTAAGGTTCTGCCCAGTGGTGTGACAGAAATTCAAAGGACAAAGGAGTTTAAAACACTGGTAAGAGTAATTGGTATGGTGTCCCTTGGATTCTCAGCTTTATCTGTGTCATGGACCGGGGACCTCAAAGAATGGCATTGAGGTGAAAGAGGCAGAACTAAGCCTGAGGGATATGACATATACCTGGTCATGGGATCTCTGAGTTTATATTTTAGAAGTTACACATCTTTGGTGAGATACCTGACACAGGGTATGTTCTAACAAATGTTTGTTGAATAAATGAGTGACAAGGTCCAGAGGTGGTTGAGATATAATTTGGGGAGAATATCACTTAAGATGAAGTGGCAAGGAAATGAGAGTCAAATATAAATCAAATCTGGATGATTTGGAAATGACTGCCAAATTGCGTTAACTTTGTAGTGTGATAGTAGATTAGTTGATTTGCCTGAGTGATGGTAACATTAAATTATGAAGACACTTCCACAGTGATTTGAGAGGTAGGCAATACTGCTTTTACTTTTAGTCAATAACTTAAAATAGATTTGTGGGGCCAAATTATTCAGAGTATATACTATTAGACTGGTTTAATTGTCTTCCTTATTTCTTTAAGAATGTCTTACCTGTCCAAAAGGCCGCTTCACGAACTCTATGCATTTTTCTACGTTATAATCGTAAACAAGAACAGAGACACGAGGTCATTCAAAAATTAATTGAACGTAAGTAATCATTGTCTCTCATTTTGAAAAATAGAAAGTAAACAAACTGGTTGGCCTTAGTGAGATCTGACTTATGTATCATTTTGCCATGAATAATTAGGCCAATGTTGGTATATATTTGCATTTGAGTTTTGTAGGCTAATGTTTTTGGCTTGTTTTAGAAATCTTTGACAGGATCAGATTTGTGATGAATGAGAGTAATGACTACTCTAGGCTGCCTTTTGTGAATTTCTACACTTGAGATATTAAAATATGTATACTTATTGTTGAAAGCCCAGCTTCTATCCTGATTAATACAATTTGGAACTAAGATATAAGTAGGCTATCCTTGAATCTAATAATTTGTTTTATGTTCCTATTTTAAATATTACAGAATGTGAGTTTTGTTCCCTTGAATAGACTTGATGGTACACATGAATGTGAATCTGGGAAGCCGAGGTGGTTTATAATGTCTTAAAAAATTGTCAATTAACAAATGCAAATTTAATTTGCTGTGGGCTAAAATCAAGACAAAAACCTTTTGTTAAAGTGTTAATTCTAGAAGTAGTGGTGCACACCTATATATACTTAGTGAATTTGTTAATTATTGTGTACTTGCTTTGACTGTAGTGTCTTAATGCTTTAATTAAACTCTGTTATCCAGCATAGGCAGGTAATGGAATTTTTCTGGTTATTGGAGTTTCCCATTTTAAGTATGGATCACCACTTTTCAAAAAATGAGAGTACATAAAATTCCATTTAAGAAAAAATAATGCTCAATATACTTTAATCTTCCTTTTTTTACTGTATTTTAATTCAGTTTTCATTTTTTTAGTGGTAGGACCTGACCTTTAGAATGTTTTATTTTGAATGGAGATTCTATTTGGGTTTTTTTTTAAATTAATTAATTAATTAATTAATTAATTTATGGCTGTGTTGGGTCTTCGTTTCTGTGCGAGGGCTTCCTCTAGTTGCGGCAAGTGGGGGCCACTCTTCATCGCAGTGCACGGGCCTCTCATTATCGCGGCCTCTCTTGTTGCGGAGCACAGGCTCCAGACGCGCAGGCTCAGTAATTGTGGCTCACGGACCTAGTTGCTCCGCGGCATGTGGGATCTTCCCAGACCAGGGCTCGAACCCGTGTCTCCTGCATTGGCAGGCAGATTCTCAACCACTGCACCATCAGGGAAGCCCTCTATTTGGTTTTAAATATTAAGAATTTTGCTTCTGAACATTTCTGTAATAAGGGAGAGAAAATTATCCTTTCAACATTGACTTGAATTATTTTCAGTGATACCGTGTTTACATATGATTTTACTTCAAAGCATTTTTAAGGAAACGAGAAGAAGAAAACAGTTAATTTCATTGGTCAAAGATTTTGAAGTTTTACAGACCTGCATTTGAATTCTAGCTCTGTACTTTCCAGCTCTGTGGCTTTAACCTCTCTGAATCTCAGTATCCTTACCTTTTAGGAGGAATAAATTTATTCTCATCCCATTGGATTGACTTTCAGGATTTAATGAGATAATATGTGTAAAGTACTTAGCACATGGTGGGTAATCAAAAAATAGTAGATATGTTCATTCAATATTTAATAAATGCTCATGGAACTGAATGCAATGTTTAATACATTTTTTCTGTTTTTTCAGGTGCTATTAATTTGGGGGTATATAATATGTTTTTTTCCCCCTTATCTCTTGTTTTTGCTAAACAAATTGTGGATATAAAAAAGATTGTCATGGACTTAGTGATTTTTTCACATGAAATTTTATGTAGGAAAAATTAAACTTATAATTTTTTGTTGTTGTTTCTAGAACTGGGCCAAGGAAAAAGTTATTGGAATAGACTCCGATTTTTGGATACCTGTGAATTTATTATAGAGATCTTTTCCAAATCATTTTTCTGTAAATATTTCTTTCTACCTGCTATTGAACTGACACATGATCCAGTAGCAAATGTGAGGTATGGTACCAATCCAAGAAAATATTTGAAAAAATTGTATTTTTTATGTATCTACTGTAATGAATATATGCAAAAGCATTTTCTTAGTCAATTAAAAATAATCAAGTGAAGAATTTATACTTGTTTTGAAATTCTTGGTAGACTTAATTGAGCCTCAGTAGGACCTGGAAGCGTGATCTTTTAACACTGTCTCAGGTCTTTAGTTTATTGGGTTGACAGCAGTAGTCACAGCCAGATTGGCAGGCTTCTCCAGCCACTTGGATACACACATTGGCATCAAGAGAAGATTGAGTAGATGTGATTAATTTATCTATATCTTCTAAGACTAAAGGAGAAAATAGTTGAAAGTTGGCTTGGAGAAGATCTGTCCATTTTTACAGGCCCATTTATTCAGAGAAGTAAGGCTGTTTCCAAGTCTTTTAGCTGTCTCACATTTTCAAAATCCAGTAAATGGTAATTGGAGTTGATTAAATAACTGTGAAGTTAAATGAAACAGGCCTGAAAATGGCTTGCTTGGAAACTGAAAAAAAGAATAAATGTATTTTGCCTTTTTTTCCTCCCCAAATAAGCATATTAATTTGTTTTAAAAATTGTGGTAAAACATACATAACATAAAATTTACCATTTTAACTATTTTGTACAATTCAGTGGCATTAAGCACACATGCATACTGTTTGAGTTATTTGTATATTGCATAATGAGTTGAAGAGAATTTTAAACCCTCAGCCATTAGATTTCGTATTTGTGCTCTATGCCTCTGTTCTGAATTTGAGGAACTCAGATCTGTAGGAGACACAGAGTCAGTTGGCCAAGACTTCCTGAACAGAACTCCAGAGCTCCCTGCTGAGCTTTCACATGCCAGCCATGCTTCATGCTAGTTTCATGCTGTGTGACATATTTGTATCTTTTACAAATAACTAATGTGCATTGTAGACAACATGCAAACATTTAATACTTTTTAACAGGAAGACTTGGCCAGGCAATAAGCATAGACTGATAGCATGGCTGTTGAGAGAAAATATACCAAGAAGAATTGTCAAAAGATGTTGAAAAGTTCAGCCTAAGAATGTTGTGAGCGTTATTTAAGGGGAACACATCTAGACATTGGTTTTGTTTTGTATTTTTAGGGTGAGAAAATACAGAAAGTACCACTGCATTGGCTTTAGTATTTTGTGCATCTTACCTGTGCTGTATAAACTAGAGCTGAGGTTTCCTTGACTTGAGATTTAAAGCAAATTTAAAGTGATTTTAAGTAAATTGAAAGACCCCGTTGATAATTCTTTAGAATTTACCTCTTGGTAAATAACTAAGGGATCCAACCACATTGTTAACATTTAGCAAATTGAAGTTGTGATTCTAGAAAAATAGCTTCCAATGTGTTGAATTGTCATTTATCAAGCAGTTCCCAAAAATTATTTGAAAGGAAGTGAAATCATCTCTACTCGAGTCAGTGTGACTAATAGCATAGCATTGACTCTAAGGGAAAGCAACCTGTTAATTCAAAAACCAGATGAAGATGAATATTGCTCTATGAATTTTGGTGGTTTTTCTGAGTAAGAGATGATCGTATAGCAGTTTGTCTTGGTTCTCACTCTCCTGCTTGGGCAGCTGCCAGCCTAACAAATGGGTCCAGCAACACCATATACTAACTGGCTTTTGGATACGAAAGCCTTTGCTCAACACTTTTAGAAATAGGCAGGTAGAATGAAAGCCATTACAGGCGAGAGTGGCAGGATCATGCAGGGGAGGAGGAGAGTTTCTGGAGCCATACTCCCTGAGCTGATTTCCAGCTCTACACCAGCTATGTGTCTGGGCAACTTACAAAACCTCTCTGTGCATCAATTTCCTTGGTACCTAATTCATGGGGTGTTCTGAGGAATAAATACTTGAGGTAGTGTACATAAAGAATTTCGTTTACCTGAAAAGTATGATCCCTAATCTCTAAATCTTTATAATCTCCTGGGCCCAGGATTCTCACAGAGATAAATCACTGCTAAGGCTTCTGTAGCTTCTGTTGAATGTATGTTTTCTAGATCTGCCTTGGGTTATAAAGAATGAAGTGTGCGTGGACTGTTGATTGTTTTTCCTTAAGTGAATGTTTAAAATTTAAATTCACTGAGTCTAGACAATACCAAGGCTAGAAAAAGACTATTGGTATTCAAAGGAGCCTTCTCTTCAGCTGCCAGAAATGAAAACAATTCTCTTTGGGGTAATTGGGACCCCTTAATTAGAGAAAGCATTACCATGCTTGGCAGTATCCGTGGTGAGTGCTGAATAAGTTTGGGACTATTATTGCTATGTACAGAGATGAAAATTCTAGAGGAGGAGCTTCTTTTGCCTTTTTGGTTGAATAAAAAGCAGATTTTATTGTATAAGAATCCTCAACTGAAGGCTCAGCTGAGAAGGTATCCTGGGAACTCCAGGAATGGGACTTAGTTGTCTCAAGGTTTGGCATAGAAATAAAAAAATAGTATCTGGAGAGCTCTTAGATGAATGAATGAATGAATGAATGAATGAAGACGGCAGCCCCAAGTTAGACAACCAGCCCTGGCAAAGCAGTAGAATTTTAGCTTAGCAAAGCAGAACATTTCCTGCACCATCTTTTCCTAGGAAGTTTTTTTGTCTGTTTGTTTGGTTGGTTGGTTTTTTTAATACTTTCCTGGATTTCCTTTCACCTCTCTGGAATTCTTCAGTTTGCTTGTTGCTTCTTTATCAGCCCCATTTAGACTGTGGTGGTGCTGTAGATGCTCTCCTTTTATCTCTTCTTCTCAAACTGCACTTACTTGCCTGGGTGATTCTCCAGTCTCATGGCTTCTGTATCAACTGTGTGCTGAAGATTCCTGACTGCAAATCTCCAGCATGGACATTCACCCTGGACAGAAGACTCATTGAGCCAACTGCCCACTAGGATTTCCATCGACTACCTAACAGGCTCGTCAGACTTCATCTGTCCAGTTAATCCCCATCTTCCTCATCTGCACTTGCTCCTTCTGCAGTCTTCTCCGTCTCAGTAAATAACCATTTCGTCTGGCCAGTTGTTCAGGTCAAAGCCGTGACTTCCTTTGTGTCACTCCACTTCCAAGCCCTCTGCACATCCTGCCGCTTGTAAAATATATTCAGAATCAAAACCACTTCCCACCACCTCACTGCTGCCACTCTGGTTCAAGCCACCATCATCTCTTGCCTGAATTACTGAAAGAGCCCCCTGCCACCCCGTGTCCCTTTTGTCCTTGACCACCTACAGTCTAATCTCAATACAGTAGCCAGATGATACTTTCCAAACGTTAAGTCACATCATTTCACTCTGCTGTGCAAAACCCTCCATGGCTTCTCATTGCTCTCAAAATAAAAACCAGTCTCCAAACCGTGACCTGCAAGGCCCCGGATGAACTGGCCTCCTGTTTCCACTCTGAGGCCTCCAGCTAATTTCGTTTTTGCTCTGTTCTAGCCATGCTAGCCAGTTTGCCAGTTTTGGCCAATTTGTTAATTTGGGGCAACTTCTAAGGCAAGCTCCCCTGACGGGGCACTTGCTCTTACTGTAATGGTTTTCTCTAGATAGTCACAAGGCTTAGTCCCTAATTTACTTTAAGTCTTTGCTTAAATGTCATCTTTTCAGTGAAATCTTGACTAAAAGCCTCTCTGACCACCTGTTTTGAACTTGTAATCCCCCTCCTTGTACTCCTTCGTCGTCTTTCCCTGCTTTATTTTTCTCTGCAGCATTTACCACTATTTGACAGACATTTTACGTATTTGTTTATCCTCTCTCCCTACCCGTGTACTAGAACGTAAGCTCTGTGACAGCAGAGAATTTTGTTGGTTTTATCCACTGCAGTATCTCAGCACCCAGAATAATGAACGCTTGACTCATCATAGGCCCTCCGTAGACATTTGTTGCATAAGAAATTAACTGTCAGGCTAGCCAAAGCTTGAGTTTTCTTTCAATTTCATGTGACTGTCATTCTTATTTATTAAATTCACTCCCAAGTTAATACTTTCAATTTATTGCAGAATGAAACTTTGCTACTTGTTGCCCAAAGTGAAATCTACCCTGAAGATCCCTGCAGATAAACATCTACTTCAACAGTTAGAAATGTGTGTGAGAAAACTCCTCTGTCAAGAAAAAGATAAAGATGTTCTGGCCACTGTGAAAAGAGTAAGCGTCCCTCTTGCCACGACCTTTGCCTTTCTTGCAGTGTTCATCACAGCCTCACTATCTTAGCTTGATGGGATAGCAATATGTTAAAATATTTCTATCACTGCTAGAGTAGTAAGAATTAGTAACTGATTTGGTTGATGTGTGCTCCAACTGGATATGGAAGTTCCTTCTAGAGGGCACTGAGACATTAATCTTTTATTACTGGTGATATAAGCTCTATGAGAGAGCTTACATTTTAGGTACTCAGTAAATACTGTTCAGCTCATAATGAATGAGTACTTCATTCACCAAACTCTTTATAAGTGATTAGAATTGGGAAAACTTTGTTGGTATAATTGGGAAAGTCACATTTGATAGAAACTTAGCCCTGAAAGGGCTGGAAGGGCCTTCAGTGATCTGTTGGACTTTGCAGAAGCTCTAGACCTAGAAATGTTCAAATGTTTGCTTCAGATCTTCTTGGTAAGTGGCAGAGCCAGGGCTGAATATAGATCCCTACCACTTTTCAATTATGTAACGTTGTGTCTTATTGGTTTTTGTTTGTTTTGTTTTAGCCTGTGATCTTATATGGATTGTTTGGCAATATTGGAACACTAACACAGTAAACATTTGGGTTAGTGAAGTCAAACCTTAAAATACTTTATAATCTTCAAAACCTTTTGGTTGAGTATATAACTAATATTTTTATAAGGTTATGTCAAATTAAAATCATTACTTTTATGGTGATGAATTGGGAGATTCGGATTGACATGTATATACACTGATGTGTATAAAATGGATGACTAATAAGAACCTGCTGTATAAAAAAATAAATAAAATAAAATTCAAGAAAAAAATCATTACTTTTATGAATCTGAATGTGAAGTTCAGGACACATAGTTTTTGGGCATTTATTTGTAGTGAGAGAAGTTAATTTATTAATGTCTTAAGTAACTTGGTGTCGATGGTGAGGAAAAAAAAAAAGAGTCCTTTGATTTTTTTTTTTTTCCTCTAGAGATCATTGCCAGATGTTGCATAAGGAACTTTTTAATAAAGTGATTTGATAACTTAGTATTAATTAGTATAATTTTATTTTACTGAAATGTAAATTCTTCTTTCATTAACTGAAATAATCAGAAATACCCAGAGTCTGGACATGCATCTAAATCTAAAAACATAGATACACATAACATTTGTTTCTATCAGATATTTCTGTCTTTACCGTTTAATTACAGAAGTATAGGCAATGGAGTTAACTTTCAAAATAGTAAACATGAGACAGTTACTTACTTTTTTGAGAGAATTTATTAACTGAAGAGGTAACTCAAGCTGACCCCATAAATAGGGGCAAAAATGATATAATTAAATTGATAGATTATTAACTTTCAATGGATTATTCTGGAGTACAGCCCTTATTTTAAGAACATGTCACATGAGGAAGTCAGTCTGTCCCATGAAAATTCTATAGTATAATGTTTATCAAACTGATGTATTGGTATGGGAAACTCTCAGGAAGCTATTCAAAGCTTTGGGTTAAAAATGAAATAGTTTAGTCAGTTTTTTAAGATGAAAAGTAATTTCATTTAAAAGGGCTATTTCATGCCATAAATTATAACATTTTCGTAAATTTCAGCATAAAAATAAAATTTCAAATAAATATTATGTTTGCAATGGATAGCTTTGGGCATATGAATAAATGTACTTTATCCTGGCCATCAAAGTTACTCCTGTAAAAAAGTACTGTCCTCTATCAGAGACAGAACCCTGGATTAGATGGGCCATTGTTTGATTGAAATAATTTATTGCAGACCAATGTATTCTGAAAGACAAATACTAAATTAAGAGAATGCTTTCAGAGTAAAATTTTTTCTATTGGTTAAAATGTCATAATAATCAAAAGTTTCTGTGGCAAGGAACTAAGGATATTAAGCCCAATGATACCTAGCTTTGTATATATTTAGCTAAAAGATTTTTTTAAAAATTCAAAAATTATATTGTATTTCTGAAGATTCAGAAAAGAGTGGCACAGGAAGTTATTAGAAACTAAATTGCATGTGTTTAGTATTTAAAATAATCCTCTACACTTGCTTTTCTTTTTTTAAAAAAATTAATTAATTAATTTATTTTTGGCTGTGTTGGGTCTTTGTTGCTGTGCACGGGCTTTCTCTAGTTGTGGTGAGTGGGGGCTACTCTTTGTTGCGGTGCGCAGGCTTCTCATTGCGGTGGCTTCTCTTGTTGCGGAGCATGGGCTCTAGGTGCACGGGCTTCTGTAGTTGTAGCACGCGGGCTCAGTAGTTGTGGCTCGTGGGCTCTAGAGCGTAGGCTCAGTAGTTGTGGGGCACGGGCTTAGTTGCTCCGCGGCATGTGGGATCTTCCCAGCCCAGGGCTCGAACCTGCGGTCCCTGCATTGGCAGGTGGATTCTTAACCACTGCGCCACCAGGGAAGCCCTACACTTGCTTTTCTTAAGTTGAAAAACTTTTAAAAGTTTAAGTGGATCCTGGTGTTAATATATAGAGGTTGATTAAAAACACAACGTAGAGTTGGGAAGAACTTTAGAGACTTTCTTTTTTTTTTTTTTTTTGCTGTTTGATTTTTTTATTCATTAACTTCAAAATGTAATTGAAATTCTACTTAATTCTTACAATGGAGAAAAAAATTTTTTTAAATCAATCACATGTTATATGAAAGCCTTTCACATAGTGGAGAAGTCTCTTCTTTGATCCTCCCTCTGGAAAAGGAGTCTTTCTGAGAAATCATTAGTTGATTTAATTTAATTACTGTTGAATAATTTCAGACATTTTCTTTGCAGACTGTGTTAGAGTTGGACAGAATGGAAATGTCCATGGACGCTGTGAGTACACTCTCTTTACCTTATGTTGAAAGGAATATTTAAAAATTGGCAGAGACTCATCATTAATGTTTCACAATTTCATTTTAAACTTTAAACTTAGTTTCAGAAAAAATTTTATGAAAAAGATTTGTTGGATCAAGAGAAAGAAAGAGAAGAGCTACTTCTTTTGGAAATGGTATGTTTTCACACACACACAGACATACTCTTTTCTGACCAGTATTAACTGTGCTTTGTTATTAAATCTAATCAATAATTTCTTTTAGTTTCATACTACTTTTATTTTCCCTAAATGACTGAAGAAGAATCCTGACCTTTTGAAATATGTTCTTTTATGAATTGTAAGGAAAACTACATTTGAGAGCCTTTTAGAAAAAAACTACCTTATTGAAGTATAATTGCCTTATGATTAACTGCAAATACTTAAAGTGTGCAATTTGGTGAATTTTGACATATAGACATATCCATGAAACCAGAATATAAAATACCAAATGTTGCCATTCCTTCAAAAATTTCCTTATGCCCCCTTTGTGATTCACATCTTCTACTCTAGTCCCTAGCAACCACTAATCTAGTTTCTGTCACTGTAAATTAGTTTGCATTTTTTAGAATTTATATAAATTGAATCATATGTTAGTACCTTTTTGGGTCATGCTTCTTTCCATCAGCATGATTACTTTGAGATTCATCCATGTTTTTGTGCATATAAAGAGGTCATTCCTTTTTATCTCTGAGTAGTAGTAGTCCATACTGCGGATATACCACAACGTGTTTATCCACGTCTTAACGGACATTTGGGTTACTTCTAGCTTGGGAACATTAGTGAAGAAGTCTTTGAGTGGACATAAGTTTTCATTTCTCTTGGGGAAATAACTTAGGAATGGAATGGCTGGATCATATGGTAAACTACACTTAACTTAAAAACAAAGACTGTTTTACAAAGTGCCTGTGCCGTTTTACATGCCCATTGGCTGTGGTGGAGAGTTTCAGTTACCCCGTATCCTCTCTAATGCTCGAGAGGGTGGGTATGTAATGTTATCTCTAATTGCTTATCCCTGATGCCTAAGGAGGCTGAGCATCTTTTCCTTTGTGTATTGGCCATCCTTATATCTTAGTCGATGAAGTCTCTTTTCAGATTTTAAAGTGGTTTTTGTTTATCTTCTCACTGAGTTGTGAGAGTTCTTTATAAACTCTGAATACAACTCCTTGGTCAGAGATACATTTTGTGAATATTTTCTTGGAGTCTGTGCTTAATGGTGTCTTTGGAAGAGAAGAAGTTTTTAATTTTGATGAAGTCCAACTTATCCTTTTTTTCTTTTAGCATAGTTCATGCTTTTTTGTTCTAAGAATCTTTTGTCTAGCCCCAAATTATAAAGACTTTTTCCTATGTTTTCTTCTAGGAATTTTAGTTTTAGGTTTTACATTTAGGTCTATGATTCATTTCAAGTTAATTTTTATATATGTTTATTTTTTCCATCTCAATGAGCAATTATTCTAATGCCATTTATTGAAAACTTTACTTTCCCCATTGAATTTCCTTAGCACCTTTTTTAAAAAAATCAATTGTCCATATATACATATGTCTGTTTCTTGACTCCCATTCTGTTGCAGTAATTTATAGGTTTATCTTTTTGGCAATTCCAAACTATCTTGATCGCTATAACTTTATAGTAATTCTTAAAATCAGGTAGGGTAACTTTTCCAACTTTTTAAAAAATTGCTTTGGCCAGTAGAGGCCCTTTTCATCTTGAAACAAAGTTTAGAATCAGTTTATCAATTTCTATAAAAAGCCTGCTGGAATTTTAGTTAGGATTGTGTTAATTAGCATTGATCTGTAGGTCAATTTGGAGAATTGCCATCTTAACAATATAAGTCTTCCAATCCATGAACATTGTCTATCACTTCATTTATTTAGTCTTCTTTACTTAGTTTTGGTAGAGTTAAGTGTAGAGTTCAAGGCAGTCTTTTGTTAGATTTATTTCTAGTATATTACGTGTCTTGGCATTGTAAATGGAAGTGTAATTTAAAGTTTTACTTTCCAGTTTTTTGTTGCTGGAGCTTAAGAATACTATTGATTTTTGTATATTAACCTTGTATTTTGCAAATGTGCTAAGTTTGCTTATTTGTTGTAGAAGTTGGTTTTTAGATTTAATAAGACAGTCTACCTGAGCCATTATGTCATCTTTTAGTACAGTAGGATTACTTCTTCCTGTTCAGTGTTTGTGCCTTTTATTTCTTTCTTTTTGTCGTATTAAAAGGTCCAGGACCTCCAGTATAATAAGAGACCTCTGACTAATGAAAGTGATGCAAGTAGCCATCTTTGTCTTTTTATTGATCTTAGGGGGAAGCAGTTCAATCTTTCATCATTAGGTATGGTGTTACCAATAGGTTTAATATAGATGCCATTTATCGCTTCTATTCCTAGTCTGCTGAGAGTTTTTATGAATGATTGTTGAATTTTGTCAGATGCTTTTTCTGCATTTCCTGAAATGATATTTGTTTTTCTACTTTCATTGTGTTAAAACACTGAGTTACATTGATTTTTCAAATGGTAAACCGATTTTATATTTTGGGGTTAAACTCTATTTGGTGATGATATATTGTCCTTTTCTCCGCTGTTGGATGCTTGGCTAATTTATTTAAAGGAATTTTGCCGTTGTATTCATAAATTCATAGTGGAAACTGGTTTATAATTTTTGGGGTAATTTCTTGGGTCTTTTAAATTTGGTATTAGAGTTATTCTGGCCTCATAAAATGAGATGGATAGTATTACCACTTCCTCTATTTTCTGACAAATTTTGTATAAAATTGGTTTTTTTTTTTCCTTGAGTGTTTGATAGAATTCACTAGTGAAACTCAAAGTTTTCATTTTGGAAGGATTTTGATAATTCATTCAATTACTTTAATAGCTATAAAACGATTCAGATTTTCTTTCTTTTTTGTCAGTTTGATAAGTTGCTCCCCCCCCCCCAATTTGTCCATGTCATCTAAGCTGTCCAATTTGTTGGCATATGTTGTTTATAATATTCTTATATTATCCTTCTAATGTATATAGAATCTATGGTGATACCCCCTGTTATATTTTTATCTTAGTGATTGGTGTTTCTCTCTGTCTCTTCGGTCCCCCCCCCCTTTTCTTTTGAATTGCTTTTTGGTGTTTTCTCTAGAGATTACAGCAGACATACCTAACCTTTTATAGTCTTCTTATTGTTAATATTGTACCACTTTATTTAACAGTGATACAGAACCCTTTACCTGCTCCATACTGTTCTTTATGTTACACTTGTCATGTGAATTACATCTGCACTGAAAACCCCACCAGTCAGTGTGATAATTTTTGCTTTAAGTTGTCATATGTATCTTGAAGAACTTAAGAGAGTAAACCTGTGTGTTTACTCAGATGTTTACCATTTCCAGTGCTCTTCATTCATTGCTTAGGACCCAAATTTCCCTCTTATTTTTTCCCTTCAGCCTGAAGAACTTTCTTTGGAAGTTCTCGGAGTGCAAGTATTTTGTAACAAATTATCTTCATTTTCCTTTATCTAAAATGTCTTATTTGTGCCTTTCTCTCTAAAGGATATTTTTATTGGATACAGAATTCTGGGTTTACAGCCTTTTTTATACTGTACTTTAAGAAGTGTTTCTGTCTGTGTTGTGGTCTCCATAGCATCTGATAAAATATCTGTTCTCATTTGAATTATTACTCTTCTCTATATAATGTTGTCTCTGGCTACTTCCAAGATTTTTTCTTTTCTTTTTTGTCTTTAGCAGTTTGCTTGTGATGTTTTTAGGCATGATTAGCTTCAAATTTGTTCTGTCTTGGATTTGCTGAGCTTCCTGAATCTGTAAATGTGTATCATTTCCCAAATTTGGGAAGGTTTGAGCCATTATTTATTTCAATATATGTTCTGTCCCAGTTCCTCACTCTTATACCTCTGGGTCTCCAATTGCACATATGTTAAATCTTTTGATATTATCCCACAGGTCCATGAGGCTTTGTTCTTTCTTTCTTTCTTTTTTTTTTTCCTTAAACTCTGCTACTCAGAGTGAATAATTTCTGTTGATCCATCTTCAGTGTCACCAGTTCTTTTCCTGCCCTCTGCATTTGGCTGCTGAGCCTCTCCACTGATTTTAAAATTTCCATTACTCTATTTGTCAGTTCTAAAATTCTGATTTTTTATATTGTCTATTTTTCTGCAGAGAATTATGCTGTGAGATTAAAAACTTAAATGGAAATCCTCTGAAAAGCAAATTGCATTATTTCAGCAGTCTAAGCCAAAGATTAGAGTTCAGGATTGCCAGTGGTAGAAGATGTAGAGAATAAGCAGACTCTAAAAAATTTTAGGACTTAATGACCTAAACCCAAGACAAAAATCAGAGAATAGCAAAAGATCCACAGATGATCCTGATATTAGAGTTAGCAGACAAGGACTTCAAGACAACTGTGATTAATATGATCAAGATAGTAGAGGAAAAGATGAAGCAGGTAACACTACTGTTAAGCTCACTTAGTGATATTTTTCAGTTTTGCATGTTTTATTTTCAGTTTTAGAATTTTTATTTAATAGTTTTTTATGCAGTCCAGTTCTATGTGGAAAATTTTTTATCTTGTCTATTTTCTCTGCCTTTTTATTTTACATGTGCACTTGAAAAGAATGTATGTTCTCCAGTGTTGATTGTAGTGTTCTGTACATGTCAGTTATGCCATGTTTGTTCAGAACTTGATATGTTTATTGATTTTTCTTGGCTATACTGTTGGGATAAAGAACTCTTTGAGTTTGGGTAACATTTTGTTTCTTGGTCTGGGAGCTGATTATATGGGTGTGTTCACTTCGGGAAAATTTATTGAGCTGTACACTTATATTTGTGCACTTTCTCTGTATGTATTATACTTCAATAGAACATTTAAATAATATCTAAAAGATCATTTCCTTTTCTCTCATTCTTTTAAAAGAAGAACATTATTTTGCCATGTATCAGTCAGAAATGGAAAGGGCCAGTAGTAACACATTTTGCTGATGAGAATTAGTAAATATGTTGTAGAAATTAACGGCTCATCACAACAATGATACTAAACTCATTGTTTTAGTTTGACAAGCCTCCAAGGGCACAATTCTGTAGATGTTAAAAAAAACACAAATCTGAAAGAACTGTGACTTCTTTAGACACTAATTTGGAAAAACAAATTACTTCTGTTACATATTTTTGTGAACTGTATCTGTACCTCTAAAGCTTAGAGTAATTTCTGATTAGAACAATTTTCTAAATCTAATGCTTACTTTTAATGCTAAGATACTGTTTTATTAATAGGAACAATTAGAAAAAGAAAAGCAACAAAATGATGGAAGGCCCATGAGTGATAAAACCTTTGAAAAGAAACGTAAGTAGTTTTCGCATGTCTTTATCACCAAGGTACCCAACTGATGTTGCATCCTAGCATGCTGAGAGACCATGCTTAGTTTTTAATTTAATATGAAAAATCACTTCACTTTCTTTCATTTATCAAAGTTGTTTTCAAAAATTGGCTGCTAACTGTGATATAGATTTAGGAGTACATGAATAAATGGTGAGGATCAATGTGGAGGTTCAGATCCTTCTAAGGAAAGTTTGAAGTTTGGTAACAGCAATAAGATTGTGAAATTGATCACTGAATAACTAAGATTGAAATATTTAAATATATAAAAAGTAAGATTTGGAAAAGAGTGTTGCTTCACTAGGGATAGTGATTCATATTCTCTGCATTGCCTTGTATGTGTATGGGGATTAATAAGAACTCAGAGGAAATTATAGCACTTAAATCAGAGTTTGTTTTAGGTAGAGACACCAAGACACCAACAACTCTGCCCAAGAACATCCCCATTTCTGTCCCTGGACCCACTTCTGGCACCCAATCCACAAGTAAGAAACTTGTTTTTGTGTCTCCTTTTTTCCTTTCCTAAACAATAATTACAGGGAAGTCACTCCATGAGCTGAGATATATTATTTGAAGGCACCTTTTGCCTTTTACTGTTAGTTGTTTTGATGGTTCTTACTGGGCAGTAGGGGTAAGAGATACACCAGTCAGGTCAAGCTAAGGAAAGGAAGCTACACCTGTCAGTGTTTTACTGAAAATTGTGGGAGTTGGAGAGGAAATGGGGTTGGGGCAGCTAAGGATGAACTGATGAACTAAACAATTGCATTTTCCTTTTGCTTGTTACTCTAGGCAAAGAAATCAAGAAATCCAAATTGATTCGAAGCCACTCTTTTAATAATCAAGCTTTTCATGCAAAATATGGCAACTTAGACAAGTGTGCTGGGTATGATCTGTCAGCTACTCACATTTTGACTTAATTTTTATTTATTTTTTTATTAATTTTTATTGGAGTATAGTTGCTTTACAATGTTGTGTTAGTTTCTGCTGTACAGCAACAGCAAAGTGAATCAGTTATATGTATACATATATCCCCTCTTTTTTAGATTTCCTTCCCATTTAAGTGACCACAGAGCATTGAGTAGCGTTCCCTGTGCTATACAGTAGGTTCTCGTTAGTTATCTATTTTATACATAGTAGTGTGTTTATGTCAATCCCAATCTCCCAATTCATTCCGACCTCTCTTCCCCCTTGGTATCCATAAGTTTGTTCTCCACATCTGTGTCTCTATTTCTGCTTTGCAAATAAGTTCATCTGTACCATTTTTCTAGATTCCACATATAAGTGATATTATACAATGTTCCTTTTTCTATTTCTGACTTACTTCACTCTGTATGACAGTCTGTAGGTCTATCCATGCCTCTGCAAATGGCACTATTTCGTTCCTTTTTATGGCTGAATAATATTCCCTTGTATATATGAACCACATCTTCTTTATCTATTCCTCTGTTGATGGACATTTAGGTTGCTTCCATGTCCTGACTGTTGTAAATAGTGCTGCAATGAACATTGGTGTGCATGTGTCTTTTTGAATTATGGTTTTCTCTGGGTATATGCCCAGTAGTGGGATTGCTGGGTCATATGGTAATTCTATTTTTAGTTTTTTGAGGAACCTCCATAGTGTTCTCCATAGTGGCTGTACCAATTTACATTCCCACCAACAGTGTAGGAGGGTTCCGTTTTCTCCACATCCTCTCCAGCATTTTTGTTTGTAGATTTTTTGATGATGGCCATTCGGACTGGTGTGAGGTGATACCTCATTGTAGTTTTGACTTGCATCTCTCTAATAATTAGTGGCGTTGAGCACCTTTTCATGTGTTTCTTGGACATCTGTATGTCTTCTTTGGAGAAATGTCTATTTAGGTCTTCTGCCCATTTTTTCATTGGGTTGTTTTTTTTTTTTGATATTGAGCTGCATGAGCTGTTTGTATATTTTGGAGATTAATCCCTTGTCAGTTGCTTTGTTTGAAAATATTTTATCCCATTCTGAGTGTTGTCTTTTCATTTTTTTTATGGTTTCCTTTGCTGTGCAAAAACTTTTAAGTTTAATTAGGTCCCACTTGTTTATTTTTGTTTTTATTTTCATACTCTAGGAGGTCAAAAAAGATCTTTCTGAGATTTATGTCAGAGTGTTCTGCCTATGTTTTCCTCTGAGAGTTTTATAGTGTCTGGCCTTACGTTTAGGTCTTTAATCCATTTTGAGTTTATTTTTGTGTGTGGTGTTAGGGAGTGTTCTAATTTTATTCTTTTACATGTAGCTGTCCAGTTTTCCCAGCACCACTTACTGAAGAGACTGTCTTTTCTCTATTGTATATTCTTGCCTCCTTTGTCATGGATTACGTGACCATAGGTGTGTGGGTTTATCTCTGGGCTTTGTATCCTGTTCCGTTGATTTATTTTTCTGTTTTTGTGCCAGTACCATACTGTCTTGATGAATGTAGCTTTGTAGTATAGTCTGAAGTCAGGGAGCCTGATTCTTCCAGCTCTGTTTTTCGTTCTCAAGATTGCTTTGGCTATTCAGGATCTTTTGTGTTTCCATACAAATTGTAAAATTTTTTGTTCTAATTCTGTGAACAGTGCCATTGGTAATTTGATAGGGAGTACATTGAATCTGTAGATTGCTTTGGGTAGTATAGTCATTTTCACAGTATTGATTCTTCCAATCCAAGAACATGGTATGTTTCTCCATCTGTTTGTGTCGTCTTTGACTTCTTTCATCAGTATCCTATAGTTTTCTGAGTACAAGTCTTTTGTCTCCTTAGGTAGGTTTATTCCTAGGTATTTTATTCTTTTGTTGCAATGGTAAATAGGATTGTTTCCTTAATATCTCTTTATGATTTTTCATTGTTAGTGTATAGGAATGCAAGAGATTTCTTTGTATTAATTTTGTATCCTGCAACTTTACCAAATTCATTGGTAAACTCTACTAGTTTTCTGATGGCTTCTATGTATAGTATCATGTCATCTGCAAACAGTGACAGTTTTACTTCTTTTCCAATTTGGATTCCTTTTATTCCTTTTTCTTCTCTGATTGCCGTGGCTAGGACTTCCAAAACTATGTTGAATAATAGTGGCAAGAGTGGACATCCTTATCTTGTTCCTGAACTTAAAGGAAATACTTTCAGTTTTTCACCATTGAGAATGATGTTTGCTGTGGATTTGTCTTATATGGCCTTTATTATGTTGAGGTAGGTTCCTTCTATGCCCACTTTCTGGAGAGTTTTTATCATAAATGGGTGTTGAATTTTGTCAAAAGCTTTTTCTGCATCTATTGAGATGATCATATGGTTTTTATTCTTCAATTTGTTAATATAGTATACCACATTGATTGATTTGCATATATTGAAGAATCCTAGTATCTTTGGGATAAGTCCCACTTGATCATGGCGTATGATCCTTTTAATGTGTTGTTGGATTCTGTTTGCTAGTATTTTGTTGAGGATTTTTGTGTCTGTGTTCCTCAGAGATATTGGCCTCTAATTTTCTTTTTTCGTGATATCTTTGTCTGGTTTTGGTGTTAGGGTGATGGTGGCCTCGTAGAATGAGCTTGGGAGTGTTCCTTCCTCTGCAATTTTTTGGAAGAGTTTGAGAAGGATGGGTGTTAGCTCTTCTCTAAATGCTTGATAGAATTCACCTGTGAAGCCATCTGCTCCAGGACTTCTGTTTGTTGGAAGATTTTTAATCACAGTTTCAATTTCATTACTTGTGATTGGTCTGTTCATATTTTCTGTTTCTTACTGGTTCAGTCTTGGAAAGTTATACCTTTCTAAGAATTTGTCCATTTCTTCCAGGTTGTCCATTTTATTGGCATATAGTTGCTTGTAGTAGTCTCTTATGATCCTTTGTATTTCTGTGGTGTCAGTTGTAACTTCTCCTTTTTCATTTCTAGTTTTATTGATTTGAGTCCTCTCCCTTTTTTTTCTTGATGAGTCTGGCTAATGGTTTATCAATTTTGTTTATCTTCTCAAAGAACCAGCTTTTAGTTTCATTGATCTTTGCTGTTGTTTTCTTCATTTCTATTTCGTTTACTTCTGCTCTGATCTTTATGATTTTTCTTCTACTAACTTTGGGTTTTGTTTGTTCTTCTTTCTCTAGTTGCTTTATGTGTAAGGTTAGGTTGTTTGAGATTTTTTTTGTTTCTTGAGGTAAGATTGTATTGCTATAAACTTCCCTCTTAGAACTGCTTTTTGTTGTATCCCATAGGTTTTTGGTCGTCATGTTTTCGTTGTCATTTGTTTCTAGGTATTTTTTGATTTCCTCTTTGATTTCTTCAGTTATCCATTGGTTATTTAATAACATATTGTTTAGCTTCTATGTGTTTGTGTTTTTTACAGTTTTTTTCCTGTAATTTATTTCTAATATCATAGCGTTGTGGTCTGAAAAGACGCTTGATATGATTTCAGTTTTCTTAAATTTACTGAGGCTTGATTTGTGACCCAAGATGTGATCTATCCTGGAGAATGTTCCATGTGCACTTGAGAAGAAAGTGTATTCTGCTGCTTTCGGATGGAATGTCCTATAATTATCAATTAAGTTTATCTGGTCTAATGTGTCATTTAAGGCTTGTGTTTCCTTACTAATTTTCTGTCTGGATGATCTGTCCATTGGTATAAATGGGGTGTTAACGTCCCCCACGATTATTGTGTTACTGTTGATTTCCTCTTTTATGGCTGTTAGCGTTTGCCTTATGTATTGAGGTGCTCCTATGTTGGG
The DNA here is from genome assembly GCF_965194805.1 of Balaenoptera borealis. Taxonomy (NCBI): domain Eukaryota; kingdom Metazoa; phylum Chordata; class Mammalia; order Artiodactyla; family Balaenopteridae; genus Balaenoptera; species Balaenoptera borealis. Next base: position 9,924,957 of record NC_138866.1, on the reverse strand, counting down.
TGCATAAATATTTACAATTGTTATATCTTCTTCTTGGATTGATCCCTTGATCATTATGTAGTGTCCTTCCTTGTCTCTTGTAACATTCTTTATTTTAAAGTCGATTTTGTCTGATATGAATATTGCTACTCCAGCTTTCTGTTGATTTCCATTTGCATGGAATATCTTTTTCCATCCCCTCACTTTCAGTCTGTATGTGTCCCTAGGTCTGAAGTGGGTCTCTTGTAGACAGCGTATATATGGGTCTTGTTCTGACTTAATTTTCATTTTATAGTCATACATCTTTATGTGAAATGTTTACATTATTAAATAAAATCAGGATTAATTTTTAGGTTTTTATAGGTCAGTAATTTCTAAGTTATCTTCTATAAAGATTTCATGTTAAAAAAAAAAAGTAGTCTACTAATTTGCATTAAGAAATAGGTATCCTGGAATTCTAGGAAGACTACTGCCCTGATGCTTTATAACAACATCATGGAGTTCGTGTACTGTTTATGCTATATCACCTATGCCACACAACTTCTAAATGGGTATGAACGTGCCCCATTTACTAAATGGATGTGGACACCCGTTTGCTGCTAGTGTTGTTTCTGTCCGTAAAGAAGCCACTGGCCTGTTTCTGTGGTAAAGTGGTGACAACAGAGTTCTCCTGATGGTAGATGAATGTGTAGTCTCCCTTTTGGCCCAGAACACAAAATTATAAACAGTTAAGATTAGGGGAGAATCAGCATAAATTAAATGACCATGAATTTTATATATATTGTACACATATAGTATATAACAGCTGTATATCAAGTGGCAAACAAAGTAATTTTAAGGGAACATAAATGTCTTCAAAACTATTTATCAAAAAAAATAACATGTTACAGGAAAAATGTTTTTCTTTTATTATTTTTATCTTTTTATAAAAGATTAAATAAAAAGCTTATTCTAGATTTTCAGCTATGTTTTTGGACATTATTGGTAGATCCTTCTAAAGTTCCTAGCCAATAAGGTGATCTCCAGATGGACAAAAGAGATTAGAACTAAAGATAAGTTATTTCCAGGAAAATTTTATCCATATTACCTGTTTTGGCTGAGCATCAATAGAAAACCTGTTATTTTGATGTAGCAGAAGCTTAAGGAAATGATTTTAAGTTAAAGACAAAGTAATTATTGTGAGGCATGGAATGTAAAAAATAAATGAGAAATAAAAATAGCAAGCATGTTTCATAAGAAGTAGAGGAAAGCATTAAAAAAAAGATTAGGAAAGACCTAGTGCTAGATGACTGGGATTGAAAGAAGCATATTCTTGTATTTTAACTAAATCATGTTCTTTTCTAGTAAAAGTTCTACAGCAGCATATACACCTTCTGTCTCAGGGTTAACAAAGACTTCTGTGATTTCACTAACTGGTAAGTAGAAATCTGAGCTCTTCAAAAAATTGTTAAATTTAATAAAATATGATTTTCCTTAAATGACCCATTTCTTTATTTCTAGATACAGTTTCCCTAAATTTATATCTTTATCAAATAGCAAAGAAATTAAACTTTTCCCTAGCAATTAAGAAGATGCTTAACAATACTATTTTGTTTTCACCGTGTCAAGAATCAGAGTTCAATATTTGCAAAAGAGGAAAAGGACAAAATAAGATAGGTTTTACCATGGTCTGAGGACCTAATGAGGCATAGACTAAAAGTTTTTGCAATAATTTTTAAGGAAGTTAAAAACAACAGGGCTTCACTGTGGATCATATGCTGCTAAACAGTTACAATATTATGTATTTGAAAGTTTATACCAGGGGTAAAGGGCCACATGATAAATATTTTGGGCTCTGTTGGCCAATTGGTTTTTGTCACAATTACTCAACTCTGGTGACAGAGTAAAAGCAGCCATAGACAACACATAACAAGGAGGTATGGCCTTTATTGGGCACAATATTGTTGTGTCTCAGGGAACAGGGAGGCCTGAGGAGGAGAGAGATGGGGGAATGGCCAGTAAGTGGAGCAATCAGAACAGACACAACATAAATTGATTAAGTTTGCCGTCTTTTTTTTTTTTTTTTTTTGACAAGTGTTTTTTTTTTTTTAAAGGGAACTTTATTTTTATTTATTTATTTATGGCTGCGTTGGGTCTTCCTTGCTGTGTGGGCTTTCTTTAGTTGCAGTGAGCGGGGGCTACTCTTCGTTGCAGTGTGCAGGCTTATTGCGGTGGCTTCTCTTGTGGAGCACGGGCTCTAGGCACGCGGGCTTCAGTAGTTGTGGCACATGGGCTTCAGTAGTTGTGACATGCGGGCTTCAGTAGTTGTGGCTCACAGGCTCTAGAGCACAGGCTCAGTAGCTGTGGTGCACGGGCTTAGTTGCTCCACGGCATGTGGGATCTTCCTGGACCAGGGCTCGAACCTGTGTCCCCTGCATTGGCAGACGGATTCTTAACCACTGCACCACCAGGGGAGCCCAAGTTTGCCATCTTATGTGAGTGTGGTTCATGGTGCCCCAAGACAATTGCAATAGTAACATCAAAGATCACTGATCACAGACCACCATAAATATAATAATAATGAAACAGTTGGAAATATTGTAAGAATTATCAAAATCTGACATGAAGACAAGAAGCGAGCAAATGCTGTTGGAAAAATGGTGCTGTTAGACTTGCTGGGCGCAGTGTTGCCACAAACCTTCAATTTATAAAAAAACACGTTTTCTGTTCTATCTGCAGTAAAGTGAAGAGCAATAAAACAAGGTAGGCTTGTGTATGATATGCAGATTCTAAAACTTAACATCCAAAGCCTTAAATAAAAGCATGTCTCTCATAAGGGTAAATTATTTATTAAAATATTTGAAAAGTATTCTATCTTAAAATTTCGGTATTATTTTGGGGAGAGGGAATAGGTTGAATGAAATATCTCCTAGGTTTCTTGATTAGAAAAATGTGCTTATTACTTATTATTTATTACTTATTGAATTACAGACTGAGGAAAAAGTCACTATACAATTACATATCTAATCTACAAAGAGAAAATGGGAGCAAAATGTCTCTTAACAAAAGTATTAAGTGTTCACAGAGAGAAGAGATTTTATTTACTTTTGAGGCTTAAGACGGGCTTCAGGATGATTATCATTTGGGGTGAACCTTAAAGTACGCTAGGATTTTGACAGGCAGAGATGGGTATGGAATACTGTCCCATGCAGAGGACCTGTCAGAAGCAAAAGCTGACTGTTGTGTCTTCAGGCAGCAACAGCAGGCTGTTTGGCTGTAGCACGGAGAGGGTGGAGGGGGAGTAGTGTTAAATAAAATAAAGGTAAGGTCAAGTGTAGAGCGGAAGATCTAATTGATGCTTTTTACTTAAGGTGAATCCATCCATCATCAATTGCAGCATTCCAAAGCTATGTGGGCACCACAGACTGGGGGAAATGTAAAGGGAATTCTAGTAAGGATTCAGGGAAACACATTGCAATGTATCCATTTTTGGTGGGTATGAAAATTAGTGGAACCCTTTGGAAGCAGTTTGGTCAAGTTCATCAAGAATCCTAGTTTTAAAAAATAGTCTATGCCTCAAAAAATCCCATTTCTAGTGATCTGTCATGAAGTATAAATAAAACACATATAACGAGAAAAAATTTGTCACAGTGTTCCTCCTTGACATGATGTGATGAAGATGCTACTTTACCTTGTCTCATCCTCCCTCAAACCCGGAACCCTAGTCTAATTGTGAGAAAAGCATCAGACAAATTCCAGTAGAGGCACATCCTACAAAATACTTGACCAGTACCCCTAAAAACTGTTAAGGTCATCAAAAGCAAGGAAAGGCTAAGAAACTGTCCCAGCCAAGGAGAGCCTAAGGAGACCTCACAAGTAAGTGTACTGTGGTGCCCTGGATGGGATCCTGAGACAGAAACAGACATTGGGTGAGACTGACAGAATCCAAACACACTGTGGATTTTTGTTAATAATGATGTGTCACCACTGGCTCACTAATTGTACCAAGTATACTATGTAAATGTAAGGGGTTAATAATAGGGGAACTAGGTGAAAGAGGTAGGTGGGAATTCTTTATACTCTCTTCTCAATTTTTCTGTAAATCTAATACTTCAAAAAATTGTCTATTTAAAGATAACATTTAAAATAACTTCAAAGATTTTAAATGCTCAGGGATAAATTTAACAAAATGTGTGCTAAATGCACACTCAGAACTTCCAAAATGTTGCTGAAAGAAATTAGAGAAGACATAAATAAATGGAAAGCTGTACCATGTTTATGGATTAGAAAACTTAATATTGTTATGATGTCAATTCATTTTAAATTGAGCCAGAGATTAAAAATTTTGACAGTCTTTTTGAAATTTACTGTGTATTCAAATTCATAGAACTGAGTATTTTGGAAAAAAATTAAGTTAGAGAATGTCAATTACCTGATTTCATCATTTACTACTAAAGCTTCAGTACTCAAGACTGTGTGCCCTGCTCTGACATACATAGTCAGCTGAGTTTCAACAAAGGTGATGTGATTGTATTTTTTTAAATGATACTAGAACAGTTGGATATCTGTAAAAAACCCAAAGAACTGAACCTCAATTCTTATCTCACAGCTGTATACAAAATTAACTCAAAATGTATTCTAAACTTAAGCATAAAAGCTAAAACTCGGACATTTCTGAAGAAAATATAGAAGGGAGTCTTTGTGATTTTGGAATTGACAAAAGGTTTTCCAAACCATAAAGAAAAAAATTAACATATTGGACTTCATAAAAATTTAAAGTTTTAGCACTTTGAAATAGAGCATTAAAAAAATGAAAGGCAGGACACACATTGGGAGAAAATATTCATGTTACATATACCTGACAAAGGACTTGTATCCAGAATATACAAAGATCTTTTTTTTTTTTTAAGTTGAAGTATAGTTAATTTACAATATTGTGTTAGTTTCAGGTGCACAGCACGATTCAGTTATACATATATTCTTCCTCAGGGCCTCTTTCCTTATAGGTTATTACAAAATACTGAGTATAGTTCCCTATGCTATACAGTAGTTCCTTGTTGGTTATCTATTTTATTATTTATATAGCAGGGTGTATATGTTAATCCCAACCTCCTAATTTATCCCTCCCCCCCTTTTCCCGCCTTTCCCCTTTGGTAACCATAAGTTAGTTTTCTGTGTCTGCGAGTCTCTTTCTACTTTGGAAATAAGTTCATTTGTATCTTTTTTTTCTTTTTTTTAGATTCCACATATAAGCAATATCATATGATATTTATCTTTCTCTGTCTGGCTTACTTCACTTATTATGATAATCTCTAGGTCCATCCATGTTGCTGCGAATGGCATTATTTTATTCTTTTTTTGTGGCTGAGTAATGTTCTATATTCCACCACATCTTCTTTATCCATTCCTCTGTTGATGGACATTTAGGTTGCTTCCATGTCTTGGCTATTGTAAATAGTGCTGCAATGAACATTAGGGTGCCTGTATCTTTTTGAATTATGGTTTTCTCTAGATATATGCCCAGGAGTGGGATTGCAGAATCATATGGTAGTTCTATTTTTAGTTTTAAGAATATACAGAGGGGCTTCCCTGGTGGCGCAGTGGTTGAGAATCTGCCTGCCAATGCAGGGGACACAGGTTCGAGCCCTGGTCTGGGAAGATCCCACATGCCACGGAGCAACTGGGCCCGTGAGCCACAACTACTGAACCTGTGCGTCTGGAGCCTGTGCTCCGCAACAAGAGAGGCCGTGATAGTGAGAGGCCCGCGCACCGCGATGAAGAGTGGCCCCCACTTGCCGCAACTAGAGAGAGCCCTTGCACAGAAACGAAGACCCAACACAGCCAAAAATAAATACATAAATTAAAAAAAAAAAAAAAAAAAAAAGAATATACAGAGATCTTTAAAACAAATCAGGCAACTGATTTTGAAATGGGAAAAAATTTGAACATGCACTTCGTGAAAGAAGATACACAAATAAGTAAGTAAGAAGATGCTTAAGATCAGTAACCATTAAGAAATGCAAATTAGGGCTTCCCTGGTAACGCAGTGGTTAAGAATCTGCCTGCCAATGCAGGGAACACGGGTTCGAGCCCTGGTCTGGGAAGATCCCACATGCCGCGGAGCAGCTAGGCCCGTGAGCCACAACTACTGAGCCTGTGCGTCTGGAGCTTGTGCTCCGCAACAAGAGAGGCCGCGATAATGAGAGGTCCGCGCACCGCGATGAAGAGTGGCCCCCACTTGCCACAACTAGAGGAAGCCCTCGCACAGAAACGAAGACCCAACACAGCCAAAAATAAATGAATTAAAAAAAAAAAAAAAAAGAAATGCAAATTAAAGCAATGAGAACCCCCCCCCCCACACACACACACAAGGAGATACCACTTCACACCCACTAGAATGACTAAAAAGACTCACAATATCAAGTGTGTGTGAGGATGTGGAGTAACTTTCCAGGACTCTCCTATGTTGCTGTTGGAAATGCAAAATGGTATAATCACTTTGGACAGCAGTTTGGCAGTTTCTTATGAAGTTAAATATACACTTACTATGTGATTCAGCAGTTCCATTCCAAGACTTTTACTGAAGAGAAATTAAAACATATGTCCATACACAGACTTGCACACAATTGTCCATAGCAGCTTTATTTGTAATAGATTACAAATTTTTTGGAAAAAAATCATAATGTCTGTCAATAGGAGAATGGATAGACAAATTTTGGCATGTCTGTGCAATGGGAATAGCAGTCAGCAATAAAAAGGATGAAGTATTGATGTGAATGAATCACAGCATAATTATGCTGCATGTAAGAAGCCAGACAAAAAAAGCATACATACTGTCTGATTCCATTTATACAATATTCTATAAAATGCAAACTAATCTGTAGTGACAGGAGGCAGGTCCGTGGTTGCCTGGATTGGGGGAGGGGGGTGGAGGGAGGGATGACCAGGAGGCGGAGCAAACATCCAGTGATGGATGTGTTCACTCTTGATTGTGGTGATGGCTTCATGGGTGTATGCAAATGTCAAAACCTTAAATTTGTGCAATTTATTGTGTATAAATTATACCTTAATAAAGTTGACTTTAAAAGAAGGGAAACAAAGTCAGTTATCATTAACCTTCTCTAAGGTGCACATCTCTCTAAGTAGATTCCATCTGGCTGACTGTACACGTATTACTTTCAGATGATTCATTCCGGACGCGTAATGCCACTAGTGCTCCCAGTTCCTTTTCCTCTAATACTCCCCTGCCCAGCACCTCCCGAGGGACAGGCAACTCAGGTGATCCCAAGAGCAGTGGAAGTAAAGATACACAACCACGGAAGGCTGCCTTGTAAGTAATCCAGTGATGTACTGCTAAGTGTTTTATTCTGTTCTTTTTCTCAGTGGACTTTCCTTCCCACTTAAATACTTTCCAAAGAATAGAAGATGTCTGTAATGAGGCAATGTCATCAATTAAAAGGGATTATTATTATCACTGTTACGTTAGATACTTTATATAAGATAATTCGTATATGGCAAAGACATTGTAACCTTAGGGAGTTGACAAGAAACTTTAAATGGTTCCCACTAATATCTGAGATCTGTTTATTTTTCTGTGAAATATTTGCATTCAGGAAATTTAGCTCTGAGAAGACACTGAGTATAATTGCATTCCTTTAAACAACTAGCTGAAGTACACAGCATTTAATCACCCAGTGCTCAGAGGGATGGGTGTAACTGATACCACTTAAGAAATATTACTGCAGCATATAATCCAGAGCTGTGGGTCCAGTAAGCTAGAGATTCTACAGACAACATTTGTTCCTTAAAGTTATAAAGGTCGTAAAGGGCCTCTATCCTCCTTTTCCCCTTGTGGCTCCTTTTTATGCACCATTTGTATCTGGTTTGAATTGTCGAAGCCTTTGTTTCTTTTAGGTTAAACATTTAAGAGGGTAGTGCCAAAAAAAACTCCATAACGAGAGGTCATATCCAGGTAGAAGTGATTCATCCAAAATGCCCAAAGTATAGTTACACGTTTCCTCTTTCATATGGGACATGTGAATCTTCTGATTAGAAGAGAATTTAAACAGGATTCAGATTTTCTTTTAAACATATTTCACTTAATTCATGAATATTTTCTAATAAAGTTTCTGATTTGCATCTTTTTGCAGAAACTCCACACTGGAGTCCCATTTAGGAACTGAACTGTATTATAATTTGTTCAAAAATTTTAATTGGTCATTGGTGTATACAAATATAGATGTATTCAAAATGCATTCAAAGCTCAGAAATACATTTATTGAATAGAGCTCAAGGAAAGAGTAGGACTACATAATGGAAAAAAGTAATAGTAAATAGAAAAAATAATATTGATAGTACAGGTTAGTAGTATTAATACAGAAGATACATTTATTTACAGAGAATCTCTTAGCCATACAATTATTGCTCTAATGATTATACCGTGGGGGTTCCATTTAGAGTCTCACAATAGAGGCAGGACAGGGTAATGGTCTATGGAGAGCACGGAGCTGGAGCCTCATGCCCTGGTTCCCGTGGCAGTTCCGGCGAGCACTCTGGTCCTCGGTGTGCCTGCAAAATGACAGGGCAAGGCTCACAGTTCATCCTCTGAGGCGCCTTCCATTCTGGCATCCTGAAATCCTTCCTCTCGCTCACCCTTGACCGTCTTCCTGTCAAATGATTGCCCTGGAATTCTTCTATTGAAGCACACGTTTAATAACATCAGAATGCAATTCATTCTCTTTTCAACTTATCTTTCTAAATGCAATAGGCATTTTTTAATAAGTAAAGACCATTGAAGCCTAATATATTTATACTAGCTCTCCTTTATTTCAGATTACTATCTTTATCTGCTTTTCGTTGTTGAGCATGTTTTTCCTTTTTATTGACTGAATTTTCTCTTGCTCAATACTTACATACATAATTATATAAATAATCATAATCAGTTACATCTATAATTGATTGTTTTAAAAAATGAATCTAGAAACAAACACTCTGCTAACAAGTCACATGAAGTTTGTTTCTTCTTTTCTGAATATTCTGAAGAAGGAGGAATATTGGTATCACAGCTGCTTTATTAATGTGTAACTGAATCTGCAAGTCCACAACTCTCTCTCCATGTTACGTGGTTCTAATTTGGACTTTCTCATGAATGCACACCGCCACATAACTGAAATAGGTGATTGATATCTACACTGGTCATGTTTCTGTGGAGTATTATCCACCATTCAGTGCCATGCCATATCCAAATGAAAATCTATCCTTTTTTTCTTAAAATAAGCCTATGAAGTGATTTCAGAAACTATTAATTATCTCAGTTTTTGCTGCTCAAAAAAATTCTATGCAATACATTCTCCAGCTTTACAGTATCATAGAGATGACACATCTGGTATTTAGGAATATCAGTGTCTTAAAGGAAGTATGGAATGCATCATATCTTATGTCTTTCAAGGCCAGACAATTGATATATTTTTAGGCTGTGTTAATTTCTGTTATGGTTATAGAAAGTGAAAAACGTAGGAAAAGTATGAATTGAATTGAATGCTATGTTAGATGCACATAGGATTTAGTAAAGGTTATTCCAAGTGATCTTTAATATGTAATTCACAGTTCTCATATATTAGGTTTATTCAAAGTAGATTATATCTATTTCTTTACTTTGTAAGCATTATATGGATAAAATTTTTCATGTTTTGTTTTCTTTTTTTTCTTCTTTCCTTCTCCTTCTTCTCTCTCTCTTCTCTCTTTCATTCTTCTCTTTCTTTCCTCCTTTTGACAAAGAAAATCCAGAAAATCCAATCCTTAGATCATCTGCTTGAAGGAGGCAAAGCAAAGACAACTGGAGATAATGTGATCGATGGACAAAAGCTAAAGCAATGGCTCGGGCTTTTTTTTTTTTTTTCTTTTTTAATGAATGGGAAAGAGAGAGATACATAATGGCAGCTGATGTTGTTAAACGTTCCATGTTTGAAATTATATTCCCTAGGAGGTATAATATATATTTCTTGAATAATAATGTGGTTACAGAATTCCAATGTTATAGTGAAGTGTAATGAAAAACAACTTTAGGTATGTGCTTTAACTACTGCTACAAAAGAGATAAGTCTGCATTTATTTGTGCAGGAAACCATCTATTTAATTGTTCTAGAGTTTAGCATTTACAAATTGAAAGGTCCAAATCAACTGAAATTGCCCTGCCTAGATAATCACTTGGAGGGGGACTTGGGAGTAAGAATGACACTGCATTTTCTCACAAATCTCCAAGCCCAGTTGAAAAGTCACACTGAAACAGGGTACAAACAGCTGTCCGAAATTATATCAGTCCTACGATTGTGGTGACAAGATGTTGTACCTGGATATTCCGAAATTAAAATTTGGCAATGAAAATTCTACAAAGATTTCTGATAACTTTTAGCTACAACTACCTTAAAAATAACAGATTGATGATTTCCTTTATTTCCTAGAAGAATTTATTTTATAAATACTTTGTTTACATTTTAGATTGTATTTGTCCTTACTGAATTAAAAATGATGACTCTAGTTTGAATCAGCTGTTATTCCAAGCTATCATGCTTAAGCTATGTCAACAGCATATATTTGTACTAATGCTAATATTTCCATCAACATTTGCCTGTGGAATATATTCAGTTCTTAAAAATGTCAGTTCTTGAGATATACTGTATGAAGCTATTGTCAGCTTCTCTATTTCAAAATGCAATCAGCATATAACTATATTGATATTAGAAAATATTTGTTTTTTTAAAATATACTGATGTATGATAAAGATGATCTAATTTGTGAATGCATATGCGTGTGGTTACTTTTTATAATGTGAAATAATGAATAATGAATTTACTCAAAATAAAACATGGGTTAATGAGATACCTGTGTTTGTGAAAAAAGTTTTAAATACTTTCCTGCAGTTTTTATTCTGTAATTAAAGACAGTTCATTCTTAAGTAATGAACAAGAAAAGCGCACAGACATCAACTATAAATTACCCAGTGGACAGCTACTCAGTGTGAAGCTTTCATGCTGTTTGTTTCCCCCTTTCCTTACATATGGCCTCTTTTTTGGCTATTTTTAGTGATTCTTAATATCTTTCATTTAAGGACAATCAGGTAAATGGAATTGTTCAACCATTCATTTTGTCAGTAATTAAAAATTGAGTAGGTATGAGAAGCTTGACAGTACTGGTTAATTCATGCATTCTTTGTGGATTTCATTTAACTATTTTAGTGACGTCTCCTGCTAACATCACTAACGTGGAACTGAATACATTATGATCTAGGAGAGAGTATTGGGGGTGTGTAATGGACCTCACAACAGTGTCAGTTTTTCTAGTACTTTGATTCATAGTCCACATTGACTCTGTTACTTAAAAAAATGAAGAATTTCAGTTTATTTGTTCAAAAATAAATTTAGCAGAGTTAGGAACTTTTTATTTTCCACCATGCATGCGGGAGAAGAGGAAACCAATTTGACAGAGAAAAGTCACTACTGCTTATAGAGCTCAGAAATCTACAGAAGTCAGCTGCAGTCATAGGCACTAAATTATCAATTAAGACAGTCAATCAAAGTTATGTTTGGAGGTTTTCTTTTTTTTCCACAGAACATGATAATTTCTAAAGTCGTTGAAATATTTATTAAAACTATACTTCCAAGGACAGGTATGTAAAAACAGAGTAAAAAACAAATTGGTGACAGTTATGAATATCCACATATATCTTGATTTACACTGGAAACAAGACTGATACTCTTATAAAAGGTCTTAGTTTAACAACTTATCAAATAGTTCCTTTAAACCAGTTGTGTGACAAGGAAAGATCTCCCTCCATCTGTAGCTGCAGAGAAATAGGGACATCTCTATCTGTTAATTATGGAAACTTGCAGTTTTAAGGACATGTTCCAAAATTTCACTAGTTAACATTATAAGCAAAAAAATAGACCTGTAGAATCAACTTTACTGGCAGAAATGGAGAGGGCAAAAAAGGATTTTACTTAATAGAGAGGAGCATATAGAGCTTTTCTTCCATAACCTCATACACATTTAAAAGTCATTTCCATTACTTGATTTCCTGAGCTTTATAAAGACACCTTATTCTGGAGGAGTAAGTCCATTTTGCCTGCAGTTAGTGGACATATGTGAAATATTTGAATTGAAATGGAACAGTCTCTTTAGCTTGACCCTAGTGGTTTTACAGCGAAGATAAAATGAATTCGATTAAGTCAGTAATCTGTTCTCAGTTGTTATATAGCATGTGTGTGAGAGAGTGAGAGAGAGTGTGTGTGTGTGTGTGTGTGTGTGTGTGTGTAGGAACAGTTTTTAAAACCTGACACTTAAATATAGTGAAGCATTGTTACAATGCTCAGAATATTCCCCCTCAGTTGAAACCTTGAATTTTTTTGTAAGATCAAGTACATTTTTCATTGGTCTGCATTTTTTCACCATGCATATATATTTAGAAAATCTAAAACCTAGTGTCCTTGGAGCTTCTTCAAGCATATGTGGGGAAATATTAATTTTTTATAGAGAATAAGGCCATTTTCTACCTTAAAGAGTAATGTCAGATATCATTGTTATGCCATTATTGTTTTGTGCAAATATGTTCAGAGATAAGGGGAGAGTTTGATATGTATGTTCTATGAATCCTTTGATAATAATGAACCTTTTTTATAACTGGGTTTGGCCATATTTATTTCAGAGGGTATTGTGTTCTCATAGGCTTTCTTTTTTAGATTTCATCTCTTAAAAATGGGTAATTTGAGCCCTCTTTTATTTCTCTTTCTTCTATTTTTCCATAAATGAACCTCATTAGTTGAATACTAACAACTCACTTAAGAATGCCAACTGAAGTTAGTCATCTATTTTTGTTTCTTTCTAGGCCCTAGAGTTGCCTGGCTTACCAGTGTCAGTTAGTGCCCTTGGAAGGGAATACAGGAATAAACTCATGTCCAGGTTTTAGAATGATGAAGAGTTAGTCTCTAGACTGCTGCTTATTATTATTACCTATTCACATTAAGTACTATTTACGTAACTCTGACTTATTATAATAAGATGACTAATCAGTGCATTAATTTTAAGTATATTTAAATTGGATAGCAAACAGATAAAAATCCAATTAGGCCGTTAGTCAACATAGTTGACATTCCAAGATTAGTTAACTCTATTCACGATTCTCTGAAATTACTCCTAAAATATTTTCTTGTCTCTATAACAGAAAATGACTGGCTAAGAAAGTGTTTGCTGTTTTTCTTTGAACCTTGGGACAAAGTCCATGCTTATATTCCGTTTAGCCACAGTGGGTAACTGAGAGGTGAGCACGTGCTGCCTGTTGAAGCGGACCCCATCAGATGTTGTAGACAGAAAGAAGAGTGAAATGGGCTTGGGGACTGGAGTCAAGAGAGGCAGGCTTCTGACTCTGCCATTGCTTCACTGGGTGACTTTTTCCTTCCTCTGAGATGCCCTGCATGATTTAGCCATTAGATGCCGTAGGCACAGTGCCTCAAGCCCACGATACTTTTAGGGGCCCATGAAGATGTTTTACTTCTTGCAACAAGCAAGTTCCATACTTTGACTGCACTGGTATAAAGACAGATATAACCCGGAATATATTCACGTTTATACCAATGCAGTCATAAAATATAATTTCTATTATACACACACATATATATTTTTTTATTTTTATGAAGGGAGGAACCTATGGAGACAAAAGTGCCTGGGGCCCATGAAAGCCACACTGCGGCCCTCCCTCCGGTTTCCCATTTCTTTGCTTTGTAAAACGAAGGTATTGAATTGGATGATCTGTGGCTCAGTTAACGGCTCCATGGAGTGGGTGGAGCCTCAATGCAACAGGACTGACCACAGCTATTTTCTTCTAATTTTAGTCACCAAGAAATGATTCTATAGTAGGTTAAAAGTAAAACACTAATTTGCACCAGGGAGAAGTAAAGAGAGCGAAGCTCACGACCCATGGAGAATGTGTACTTGTCTTCTTCCCAAAGGCTTCGTCTTGAAATAGAGTTCTGATCTACCATAGTGTTAAGTCCAGACACCAAGATGGTCTTTAGTCAATAACAAAGGCTCTTAGAAACAGGCTTAAAATACCAGACAGCTTGTACAAACATCTCCTTAAAATAAGTTTGAATTTAATACCCAGATTTATCTAAGGACAGCTCAAACTAGCATTTGAGGACAAGGGCGCGACACCCAGTGCCAGTGTCCTGTGTAAGTTCAGACACCTCAGATCCAGCGTCTGCTGTGGCTCTAAGGACTCACGCATGTCATCAATCACAGGAGAGTCGGATTCACCACCCTGCCCAGAAATAGCAGGATTCTGGAAGTTTCTTCATAGATGATGAAGTGAAATGGCCGGTCCACTTTGATGATGGGAGGCATGGAATAAGCAGTGATTTCCGACAGGGTTCCCGCCGCCGCCTCTGTTCCTTCTTCATCCACCTCAATCATCGCTCTTTGTAAAACCTGGAAAAGGAAATACATGGAAGGCCGTTTGTGTGCCAGTGGAGACGAGGGAATTAATTGAGCCCCTGGACATTCTGTGTTATTGTCCTACCCACAGGGCCATGCTCTCGGGATTTAGTGGTACAGGGGTCATCTGCGCAGAGAGGAATGGTCTGAGCTTGCCCCAGCGACTGCCTTAGAAGCCCGCAAAATGCCAGGAGACACCAGGAACCGATTGTGAAATTCATTCTGGGCAGGGACCCAGGGCCTCTGCGGCTGGCCAGTTCATGCACACATGCATCAAATGAACAAACACTTATTTAGCACGTACTTTGTGCTACTGATTTTTGAGCCGAGCTGGTGTTCCTCCTGGAAGGTTTTCAAGCCGCCTGGGACCCCTGAGAACTTTGACCTTCCTTCTGGCAGGCTAGGTAGGGGCAGGGTTGTGGTTAGTCTTCTGTAGCAGCTTCCCAGCACCTGGTACTGCTCTGAAGTGGTCCCTGGGGCAAGCCCCTGGATCCCTGAAGTCTTCCTGAACTCTGGTGGCCTGTATTTAGGCCACCTGTTGTGTTTGCGAGGCCCTTTTGTCCAGGAACCTCATGTGATGTGAGTGACGGACCTGTATAATTATTATAAGAGGAGATAATGATAACAGTCCCTACTGTTTTGTAGGGATATTTCAGAGGGGGTTTCCACAAGGGGCGGGAAGTTAGCCAGATAACCTCTGGGGCTTTCTTTCATCTTTAAAGTGGTGCAGTTTCATGGAATTTTGAATGAATCTGTGAACCAGTTCCGTTTTGGGATAGATTTCTCCTTGAGCACTGGGAGAGAAGAGAGAGAGCTCTACGTAAGAGAGATTAAATTAGTTGAACAGATGTTTTAAAAAGTAGCTCCAAATTCTTAAAACATTCAACTTGGGTGCTGTTTCAATTCTTTTGGAATTTTAATCTAGTTTTCTACTACAACTTGGCCTTTTATCAACGTTAAATGGTATGTAAAAATATTCGTTGGTTTGGGCCCCAGTGGAAGATCCTGACTTACCTTGGATACTTTAAGATTTCTTTCAGTAACTGAGAGATCACTCAAGTCAGCCCAGGGTGAGAAGATTCTTCTGATTCCCATCTGTTTAAGCAGCTCATGCATCTTATACTTCTGGTTTAACTTGAACTTTGGAAAGAAAACTTCCATTTTTCTGTGGTACAAGTACATATAATGGTGAACTGTAGACAAAAGCCATAGATTCTGAACCCTAAAAAGGTCACACTTTCTTTTTACCTTCCCCCAAGATTATTCCCACTAACAAGTCTCCCTCAGTTGACTAGAGCTCATTCTGTTCTTTTGTAACGAATGGTCTGACTCAGAGAAGAGAACTTCAGCTTCAGGGAACCAGTTTTATCTCCCAGCCAATGACTCGCATTCTCTTTAGCAAAGAATGCCACACTTTGTATCCATTTCCCTGGGTTTTAAAAACCCCAAACCAACCAAATAGCTGCTGCCATCAGTCCTGCAGACTCCAGGCTGTTTTCAATACCCAGATTACAGAGACCTCCAGGATTTTAGGAGAACCTTAGGAGTCTGGGGATGGACAAGGGGAGGGGAGTGAAGGGAATTTTCAACCCCCTACCTATCTTTAGCCAGAGAAACTCTGATAATATCTATTATATATATATATATATATATTATATATATATATATATATATATATATATATATATATACGTATATAATATATATGTTCACACACAATGGAGTTTTTTGTTTAGAGAGATGAGTTCTGTGGCTCAAAAATAAAAAGAATGAAAACTACTAATTGGTACTAAATTAGTCTTAAAGAAGTTCCAATGTCTTAATCTGTGAAGTACAGCCAAAATACCAATACCAATTTCACAATGTTCTTCAGAGAAGTAAACGAAATAATATATGTTAAGCACCCACAACAATGTCTCGTGTAGTTTCCTTTTGCTCCCTTCATCCCCCCCACCTCTCTCTCTCTCTCTCTCTCTCTCTCTCTCTCTCTCTCTCTCTCTGTCTCTGTCTCTCTCTCTCTCTCTCTCTCTCTCTCTCTCTCTCTCTCGGAGCTGGGCCAGGCTGTTGGGCTGGAATATAACTGAGGACGTGACATGCCTTGGAGACTGATTTATAACTGTATCCCCCCAAACATTTGTTGAAGGCTTATTATGTTTGAGTCCTGTGCTAGGCTCTAAGGATTTGAAGAAAAAGAAGAAGAATGAAGATAAAATGAACACTGAAGATCTTTAGCTGGACTCGTCTCTGTGCCAAATGCTGGAGTGACAGGATTCACGAGACATCACCGTGGACTCCTTACTGGCGCTGCCTTCCTCCTACCCCAGTAGGTGGATTAATTTATTCCACAAGCATTTGCGACCCTGCTCTGTGCTTCCGACCCTGCTCTCTGCACACGGCCCCCTCCCCCGGTCGTCTCATCCAGTCTTGTGCTGCTGACTCCCCGGCCTGGAGCTCACCCTGCACCCCAGATCTAGCCGCCTTCCTGACATCTCCGCCTGGATGTCTAATAGGTATTTCTGATCCAGATGTTTCCGACTGAACTTTTGAACTTACCGCTCGGCGTGTTCCTCCTACGGTCTCCCCTTTCAGTAAATGGCAAATCCTTCCTTCCCGTTGCCAAGGCCAAAAGCTTTGCCTTCACCTTTGACTCTGCTCTTTCTCTCTCTGTCACCCACATCCAGTCTGTTAGCCAATCCTGTCACCTCCGGCTTCGTCACGGATCCCGGACCCCGCTGCTCCTCCTCACTTCCGCTGCCACCACCTGCCGAGCATCCTGACCTAGGTGGATACACGGACCTCCCGGCTGGTCCCCTTGCTCCTCCCACATACGCCTAGTGTCTCTTCTCAGCACAGACCGTACTGCTCCTCTGCTTGGCTCCAGTGGCTTCTCATCTCCCTTGGCAAAAGCCCAAGTCTTTCCCGGGGCCAGGAACGTACAGTCCCGGGGGACGGCTGCTGGCTCCTCTGCGACCTCATCTCCAGCGGCTGGAGCCCCACCGGCTGCCCCGCTCTTCCTTGAATCCCGTAAGCACAGTCCCGTCCCAGCACTTCCCCACTTCTGCCTGTGGGGACTCTTCTCTCCCCCAGCATACCCTCAGAGTCCTCCTTCCTCTTAAGTGTTTGCTTACTGCTACCTTCTCGGCCAGGCCTTCCCTGGCCCCCACCTGCACCCCGCTGGCGCTCTCATCACCAGAACGTGAGCTCCGCGAGGGCTAGCGTCGTGCATGCATCCCAGTGCCTGGCACGTGGGAGAAACTTGATAAGGGCTGGCCGAGTGAATGAACGAGCCAGGCGCTGGGATAGATGCTGATAGAGGGGGAAACGGGACAAACGCAGCCCCTGCCATCGGGGAGCCTGCAGCGGGCTGGGCTGGGACGGGCACAGAACGAAATTGTGGGTGCCCGTAGGGAGGGGGCGGCTGAGCTGGGGTAGGGCGACGAGAGAGCTGTACCTGGTTTTCATGTTCCTGAGCCACGTGTCCACCAAATCTGTGGTCAGGTAGTCTTCAAGGGCCAGGTGGTCACCTATCCTTCCCATGAGGACCACCAGCATGGTGGCATTTCCTCGGTAGGGCAGTTTGAGGACGTGGCAACGAAAATTCTTGTCAAAAGTGGAGGCAAACTTGCCTGCCCGGTACATCATGGGCACCTTGACTGCCTTGTACTTGTCCAGGTAGAAAGTGTCTGTCTCGGTGAGGACAGGGTCAAAAGGGGTCAGCCATTTCCCTGAATGAACAGATAAGAAAGAAACTCGTTGCAGAAACCACCCACCTCGAAAGCATCGTTCTTGCTAAAGTAATAAAGGGCCAGTGTCCTATCCCCCTTCCTGCCCAACTAGGAAAGGCATCCTTATCAGGTTTGTTTAGACCGCAGCTCAGGCGACCAAAATAAATTCCCCAAAGATCAGCCTTTCGCAGGCTTCTTTCCCAGCTGGCAAAACCTGGATCCATCCAGAGGCCCTGTTGGAATCACACACAAAAGCACTGATATTTCTCCTAATGACCCCTCGTTCCCTCATTGTTCTGGACAAAACACTGAGTGTTTTGAGTGAACTTTTGTTTGAGTGAACAAAAGTCACTCATTCCAGCTGGAGCCCAAAGGCCCCTCTTCCTTCTACACTCGCTCCCTTGTGGTTGGTCAGCTCCAGCCTAGAGAAGACTTCAGGCCTGTCCCCAGCCCTGTCTGCAGGAGGGGCCCGCTGACCGCCACTTTGTCTAGTGCACACCGTGTGCAAACAGAGGCCACTGTGGCAAAAGTGATGACATTCCCGCCCATCCTGTGTGCGGTGAGGCTCTGAGGGCGGGGGCCCCTGGCTGGCAAAGAGCCATGCGACCCAGAGGAGGCTGCCAGAGTGCGGGCCCATGACTACACACTGATGTCTGTCTGGCCCGGCTGACTGGAAGCATGTCCTCCTCCCGGACTTTGCAAGTCCCCTAGTGTCACCTTCCTGTTACAACTGTGGCCACACCAGTCCAGTCCTCCACGAGAGAAGCAGGATGGAAAGGACCCGGCATGAGCGTGTCAGGAGGCCCTCGTCTGAGTTTGGCCTCTGCCGTTTATCATGGGATCTCCCTGAGCCTCAGTTCATCTCTCTAGTAGGTGGGAGTGTCTGCATTTTCTATATTGAGAATACGAGGACAAGGGACTTTGTCACTTGCCCCAGGTCACAAAAGTAGAGCGTGAAGGAGCAAAGATGCAACCCTAAATCTCTCAGATGATATGCCTTTTTAAAAAAAAATGACCCAGAGGGTTCCCCGTGTCAGAATGTCAGAGGAGAGATGTGCTTAGAAAACTTCAGCCCTGCAAGCACCCGGCCCCCAGGGCAGGGGCATCAAGTGAAAACATTGTCTGTCACTGTGCCTGGTATGTCCTACATGTTCTATGTATGTTTCACTCTGTTTGTAAAACCTGAGAACAACATGTTCCTAGGAGATCATTTGGCGTCGATCATACACAGGCCCAGCAGGAAAGGAAGAGACAGGCAAAGAGAGCCATGGCTCTCGGAGAGCAGAACATTATCAAAGTACCTTTGAGCAAGATGTAATCCACAAGAATTAATTTGGTGTCAGGATTAATCTCATCAAAGAGTTTGGGAATTTTCCCCTGAGTCTCTTTGTTAATGTGATGATTCATGAGCCCTTTGGCCTGGGAGGCGTTGCGAAAATTTATAGTCACACACTCCGTATCGAAATACCTCTTGGAGAAATTGAGGAAGGTCTCTTTGACATCAAAGTCCTCGTGGATGAAGGCAAAACTCCCCTGGGTCAGGCCCAGCTCTGGGTTGTGGGAGAGGCTTTCTCGGAGCTGCTTGAAGAGGGCAGGCAGGCGCGGGGGCCGGGTCTGGTTCACTGCGGGCAGGGTCTGATTCAGGGCCTGCAGGCGGAGCCCCGTCTCCAGCTGGGCTCTGCTCTGTCCCCTGGCCCCCAGGGTCAAGGCTGCCATGGCCCAGGCCAGGCCGAGAGGGGAGAAGACCACGTTGCCGTCGTGACTCATGGAGATCTTACGAAGCAGGCTGAACCCCAAGTTGGAGGTCTCCCCAGAGAGCTTCTGCCCGTTGGCCGTCAGCCAGGGGGGGCCCTCGTCCTCCTGCAGGGCCCGCCCCCCCTCGCTGGTCTCGGTCTGGGCCCTGGGGGTCGGCAGAGTCTCCAGTCCTGCCTGGGCCTCTGGTGAGCGGGGACCAGGGGTGGAGCCGGGTACCAGCCACACCTGGGCCAGGAGGCAGGGCAGCAGGAAGCTCGGCACCGCCTGCATCTGGGCAGCGTGGAGGCCCCGGAGGCTTCCCTTTGGCAACAAGGCTTCCTCGGGAGAAAAGGGGGCAGAGATTAGTTTTAACAGCTGATACGCACGTCCTCCCTGTGTCCTGGTACAGCTCCTCCAGTGACCTGCTTCCTCCCTGGGGGACGGGGCTTAGCTCCCTGAGCCCTGCCTCGGGGACACCCTGAGCAAGTAGGGGTCCCATTTGTCACCTGAGTGGGGGGGCGCATTATTTCACAGAGTGAAACCGCCTAGGGTTTCCATCCAGGGCCGTGCCCTCGGGCAGCTCCTAGTCTCCCCCGGCTTTCCCCAGTCATCCCACTTCCTCCAGGGGGGCGGCAGGCAGCCAAGAAGAGGGGGATGGAAGAGGAGGCGGTCTGGGTGCCCGGCCTCACTGGGTGCGGGTCAGAGCAGCGGCCGGAGTCAGGAGGTCTTCCCGGACTTTTACTGGTCTGCTTCGTTCACTGCCCTTGATCGCTAGACAATACGGCAGCCCGTCCAAGCTGAGCGGCGCGGACCTGGACCGGGGGACACGTTTCCCTGGGGACTTGGAGGGTCTGGGTGGCCATCAGGGCAGGGCAGGGGGAAGTGCTGAGTTTGCCTGATTCGGTGGTGGGATCCCCCCTGCGGCTCCCCTACGGCACTCCACCCAGCCCTGGGGCCCAGTTACAGAGCTCTTAGGAGTTCCTGCCTTCACTCTCCCTGGAGCTCCCCAGCACAGAAACAGATAACGGGCTGATTCACACCACGCGAGCCTGGGCTAAGCTCCACTTGGACGGTCTCATCTCATCCTCACTGTGACCTGTGAAGTGTGTCCTCCTCTCACTGCCCCAGGGCTGCCTATTCTAGTGGGGCCAGCCTTCCAGCACAGGCAGTGGGTCTCCAAACGCCACACTCGCCACCACTGCCCCCCCTCTGGCTTCCCTCACATCCTTGGGCACCGAGCCTGGCTCCTGAGCGCCTGTACAGTTTCCATCTGAATAAACCCCTGTGCGCTGGGCTGTGCCACCTGTCTGTCTCCACACACGGCTCCTGGTGCTCAGCTGGCACCCCCAAGCCTGTGTCCCGGAGGCTGGCTGGAAGGTCACCAGGACGCACCCTCACCCTCTTCTGCCCACTGGACCCACTGCCCCAGGAGGGTCTCGTTGGGGGCAGGACCAGTCAGCCCAGTGCACGCAGGGCAGGCGAGGCCGCAGACCTCACGGGAGCTCCCGTCAGCAGAGACCCTCATTCTCAGGCCACCTGTAGCAAAATGCGGCAGCAGGGTGAGGTTCCCAGGCCTCTTCTCCCTGCCGCAGGGGGCTGTGTCCCCGCCTGTGCCTGCTACAAAGTGACCCCTGGCCCCAGGACTCAGTGCGTTGCTCTTTGCTTTTGCTAAAGGGCGCCACAGAATCTGGGGCCTCATTCCTTCCACAGCTGCAGTGGCATGACCTTCCTCAGTGAAATATTCCTGCTGTTTTCTAACTGTCAGCGTTTAGGAAACTCTGTCCGATTCTAAATGGCAAGCCTGCATTCACTAGGTCACGCCAGCACTGCACGTGCTGAGTGAGTACCTCCTGGAACGTACCAAACGCACCCAGGTTCATGCCTTCATTATATCACAGGATATAGCACCCCTTTGTAAATTAATCCCACAGCAGGATACTCCCGAATTCAGAATCACTTCTGTCTCTGACAGCCATCAGGAAATGATCCCAGCACAGCAAGTAGATGTCACCCCTTCTGATTGCTAAGTCTTTCCTTGAAGCTCCACCTTCAGTCTGGAGTGGCAGCCCAGGAGTACCCTGGGCGGCCCTGCCCGCTGCTTACCCAGCAGTCCCATGCATCCCCTAGGGTCTTTGTTCATCTACAGAACGGTACAGAATCTGTGTGCAGGGGGCATCCCCTCAAACACCAGGGTGCAGCCGAGGATGCCATGAGTGAAAAAGAATGGAGGACACCTGATTCAGAATGGAGTCAGGAAGCCATGCAGGGTGGGCTCTCACGCATTCCCGCTCGTCTCAATATTCATGATCATCAGGAAGAAGGAAGCTTTCCGCACACCTTAGTAACGGCAAACTGCCCACGCTTGCTGCCAACAAGAAACCACCATGACTCTGAACTCCCATTCTCCTCCAGTGAGCTTTGGTTCAAAACGACCCTCCCCAACTTCCTCCCTGAACCTAATAAAAGCCAACCTCGCCTTTGTCTCTTTGGGACTTGCCTATGGTTTGCCATAGTTTGTTGGTCCCGAATTGCAATTCCTCTGCTATTCCTGAATCAATTCACCTTCGCTTAATCGTAACTGCCATTAATTTTGTTTAAGGATGACACAAGGATGCAGCATCCTAAATAGAAGCCGAGCAGTAAGAAATCAACCACTTACCCACCACTTCTCAGCCGTGAATAGACCTGGAGCAGCAACTCTACCCCCAGATCTGGAAGCAGGGGAGACTCTCTTGCCTGGGAAGACAGGTCCCTGGGAAGAAGGCCAGGGAGTTGTGTGGGGCTTGCACAGTGAGTGTGGTGGGTGTGAAATCTCAAGCCTTAAAAGCCTCTTCCTGGGGACTTCCCTGGTGGCGCAGTGGTTAAGACTCCATGCTCCCGATGCAGGGGCCTGGGTTCCATCCCTGGTCAGGGAACTAGATCCCACGTGCATGCCACAACTAAGAGTTCATGCCATAACTAAGGAGCCCGCCTGCCACAACTAAGATCCGGTGCAACCAAATAAATAAATATTTTTTAAAAATTTAAAAAAAGAATCCCTTATGTTAAAAAAAAAAAAAGAAGCCTCTTCCTCTGGCCTCCTGCAGAGGAAGACCCCTATGTCTACAACACGCCTCTTACCTCCCACCCGCACCCTATCCAGTCCAGGAATGAGGGCTCGGCACTGCCTAGGTTCCCACGCCCTCCCCTTGGAAGCCGCTCAGAGAGGACGAGAAGGTCTTCTCTCCCCAGCCCTCACTAGGCAGACACCGTGAAGGCCTCCCTTTAATCCGCTGCCTCTTACCAGTGAGGTGCTGCCAGGTGCCTGGGAAGGTCCTTCATTCAGGGCAAAGACAGATGGTTAGGGCTTGCAGTGTGCAGCAAATATTTGCTATTCCAAAGTGTGATTCCCCCGAGGGACTGTTACTTATTAACATCCCACTTGGAGATGGTGGCATTTCTGGAAAAGCCAAGATGGAGAGGTAGGCTCTCCATAATCCCCAGCTGCTCCTGCTGACCTCGGAGAGACAGCAGCGAGTGGTGGCCTGAAGCAGGATCTCAGCTCCCTGCCCAGGAATTGAACCTGGGCAGCCTGGGTGAAAAACCAGGAATCCTAGCCACTAGACCACCAGGGACTAGAGGCTAGAAGCAAAGTTCCCTTGGCTCTTGCCCCATTTGAAAAATGAATTTCTCAAGGAGGCAAAAACAGGTACAAAGTTTATTATCAGAGACACAGCATAACATGTGGGAGAGCACACAGAGAAACAGTTTATTTAAGACAGAAGCAAGGCAGAGATACACACCTGGAGAGGAAGAGTGTGGACACCCTCCCTAATGAGGAGAGTGCAGCAAAGAGGTGATTCAAATCACTTATACAGGACAGTTCTTCCGGGTCTTTGTTTACCTTGGGCCAATTACCTGGTTTCTTTTTCCACACCTGCCCTGCCCTAGAACCCTCCCCAACAGGCGCGCACCGCTTTGTGCTAAGACGGATTCCAGCGCAGAGGCCGGTGGGCGCCTGTCCACACTTAGTATGGGGTGGGTCCCCCTCCCTTTTGATCTCAAAGGAGCCTTCCTGCACATGTGCAGAAAGGGAGGTTTCCTTGACCTCAGGAGTGGTCATTTATCTCTTTACTCCAGCAGAGCTCAGCTCCTGCCAACAACTTCGTCCTTGGAGTGTCTGGGGGAAAACAAAGCTTCAGTTTTACTCTGCTTGGCAAACACCAGCTGTCCGGCCCAGGGGCCCATGCATCTCCTACCTCACTGCAACCCTGACTCTGAGGGCAATTCCTCCATGAGAATTTCCATCTCAATCCAGGCAGTGCCCCAGTAAGATCCAGCTCCTTGCGGGATGCAGCTGCTACAGGCACTGAACACCTCATGTGAAGGGAGGGCTGGATCCCACGGAAGCCTCCTGGGTCCCCAACCCAAGGCTGTCGGGGGGGGCGGGTGGGGGCAGAGATGATTAAGACCTGGTCCCCTCCCACCAAGGAACTTTCAGTCCAGTAGGAGAGACAGACCGGTAAACTACCACCAGCCATACAGAGCCTATTTCAAGGTCAACTTACAGCTTCACCAGGTTGATGGACTTGTGAGACTGGAATCCTCAAATACCCAAAGGCAAGGCTAATGTAGACCCTTTAAGACAAAAATTCTCAGACCTATTAGACTCTCCTTTTTTTTTTTTTTTTTTATAAATTTATTTATTTATTTATTTTTGGCTGTGTTGGGTCTTCGTTTCTGTGCGAGGGCTTTCTCTAGTTGTGGCAAGCGGGGGCCACTCTTCATCGCGGTGCGCGGGCCTCTCACTGTTGCGGCCTCTCTTGTTGCGGAGCACAGGCTCCAGACGCGCAGGCTCAGTAGTTGTGGCTCACGGGCCTAGCCGCTCCGCGGCATGTGGGATCTTCCCGGACCGGGGCACGAACCCGTGTTCCCTGCATTGGCAGGCGGATTCCTAACCACTGCGCCACCAGGGAAGCCCTCTCCTTTTTATAATATAAATATTTGATGTGCCTCTTACTATCCTGAAGTGAAATTTGTAGTTAATAGAACCTACCCACAAAAGTTAAAAAAAAAAAATAATGCTTTATAATATGGAGGGGAAAAAGGAAACTATAAGAAAATAATGTTTCTTTTAGTATGTAAATGCTCTGGCATAACTACACTAGAAGAGGCAGTGATGCCATCAGATGTGGGACCAGTTGGAGAGTTCCCTATCCTACACACCTGTTGTATTGGCCATTCCACTCTACAGCCAGAATCACTACCAGTGATGTGGTTTTCTGCAATGGTGAATCATGCTCAGTTCCTGAAAAACAAAATATGAATCTTCCTCTGATTTGTCTTCATAGAAAATTCAGTGGGAATTAAAAGCTTGGGGGAAAATGGTGTTTTTATATGAAATAAAACACCCGTGGGACTGTGAGAGTCTAGACTCAGATCATTTATAAATGGGTTTTCACCTGTATGGACTTGCAGTGGGACATTGGAGTCACGTGGGACCTGGGTCGCTTCACTGTGATGGACAGGCCTGCATGTTCCAGTACATCTGGCATCTCTTGCCCTCACTCACTAAATGCCAATATCGCCCCTCCAAATCCCTGTGGAAATCAGAAGTGCCCCAACAAATTTCCAGAGTATTCCTTTGAGGCAGTACCTGCTCTGTTGAGAATGACTGCCTGAAGAAGTCAAAGTGAGGGGAGGAGATGGACGAGGCTGGACGGGGGGGAGGTTCTTGGATCAGACAGCACGGGAGTTGATCTCAGGGTGTCAGCAGCGAGAGGCGGCTTGAAGCGAGATCTTAGTTCCCTGCCCAGGAATTGAACCTGGGCCACCTGGGTGAAAACCAGGAATCCTAACTGCTAGACCACCAGGGGCTAGTGGCTAGGAGCAGAGCCCTGGCTCTTGTCTTCTTTGAAGACAAGAATTTTACAAAAAGACCGAGGCTGTAAAACAGGCGCAGAGTTTATTAGAAGCACAGCACGTGTGGGAGAGCACACAGGGAAGCAGTTTATTTAAGACGGAAGCAAAGCAAAGCTACACACCCAGAGAAGGGTATGGGCGACCTCACTAATGAGGAGTGCTAAAGTGGTTGTTTAAA
Organism: Balaenoptera borealis; assembly: GCF_965194805.1. NCBI lineage: Eukaryota > Metazoa > Chordata > Mammalia > Artiodactyla > Balaenopteridae > Balaenoptera > Balaenoptera borealis. The sequence goes on along the minus strand of NC_138866.1, from coordinate 9,898,977 downwards.
TCGCTTACACAGGGGCCGTCTTCTGGGTCTTTGTTTTCCTTCGGCCAATCATCTTGCTTCATTTCCCATATCTGATCTGACCCAGGGACTTATGCAATATGCGCGTGCATCTTTTAGCCAAGATGGATTCCAGCACGAGGGTCTCTGGGAGATGGACACACATATTATGGGATAGCGCCCCCTCCCTTTTTGACCCTTGAGAAACTTTTCTGTGCATGTGCATTCGGGGAGGTTTCCTTGACCTCCAGAATGAAAGATGTGGTCATCTTATCTTTTTACTGAGGCAGAGCTTAGTTCCTCTCAGCGCCTGCCGTCAATTTTTTCCTTGAAATGTCAGGGGGAGACAAGCTCCAACTTGCTCAGCCTGACAAACTCCAGCTGCTCAGCCCAGGGGCCCTTCTACCCACTAGCTCAGAGTCAGCTTTGCCTTCGCATCCCTGGAGTTCTGCAGCTGAGTGGTGGCTGGAGCGGGCAGCCAGGAGGCAGGGGCTGCTTCCTCCCGGCTGGGGGAGTGTCAGCTCGGCCAAATGTCTGGGAGGAACCAGTGAGCATGGGGGCTGTGGAGCACGGCGTTCATGGGGGCTTCAGAGGTGCCATAAAAGTCATCGTAGAGCATTTGACCATCTGGGATGATTTTAAAACTGCTGCCAGGATTTCAGAAATGGATCTTTAAAAGGAAGGCAGCAGAATGCGTTGGAAAGAGTGTAAGGGCCTGTCAGACACCCTGGGCTTGAATTCCAGGTCCTTCAAATTCCTAGCTGCCGGACCTTGGGAATGTAACCTAACCTCTCTGAACTTGCTTTTCATTTTCCATAAAATGGCCAAAACTGTGCCTCGGGCCCATGAGTATCTCAGCAGCACCCAAGAACCAGGAAGTCAGTGGGTAACACTGTTTCTAAGGAGGTGGGTCCTGGCTCCCAGGAAGGGTGGCTCAGAAGTTCTCTACCTTCAGCAAGGATGTGCCCTGCACTGCTCCCAGCAGGTCAAGCTCAATGCCTGCCCCTGTACTGTGAGTTCTTTCACCAGCTGTGTGACCCTGAACAAGCTCCTTAACCTCTTCTTGCCTCAGTTTCCTGATCTGTAAAATGGGGCTGCCGGGGCAGAGCTGTTAGGACTGTCGTGAGGTTTAAATGAAGTAGTGCCTGTAAAGAGCTTGGTACCTGGTAGGAAGAGCTAATGAATGGTATCTGTCTATGATTTTAGAGCCAGAATGAACCCCACAGGTAAGCCCAGACCCTGGATTTGGACTTGACAGAGGAGGAGTTGCAGGCCCACAACCATTAAGGCCCTTCCTGCCCGTTTTGGTGCCAGAATAGAACCAGGCCACCTGACTTCCCGTTTGCATTTGATTTCAGCTCGTCACCAGCCTGTGTAGAGAGAGATTGGGAAAGATCTGATAGGATCTTAGTGTGTGTTGACCAGAGTCACCTCAGAGGAGACAGTACAGTCCTTCCCAGAACTCCCTGCAGGCAGGAAGCACAATGCTTCCAAAAGCCACCCCGGAGGGCGAGATCCAGGGGTTTCTGAAGCAAATTTGTCCTGGGACCCAAGGGGCTAAATGTCTGAAAAACAACTAGGGCTAGTTATTAGCAGAATGAGGCCAGGAAACAGAGAAACAGAGAGAAATCAGGACACAGAGACAACTGCAGTTGGTTTGCTCGGCGTGGATGAGATCAGGAGGAAAGCTTGGGCGGGTCTGAGGCGCAGAGGTAGAAAAGCAAAAACCTCTCAAATCCTTGCGACACACACGTGTGGGACAAATGGCTCGCTGGTGGCCAAGCGGCCTCTCTCTCTCCCTTCCCCATGGGCCTGCTTTTTTGTAATTTACTTTTATTTTATGTTGTTTATTTTTATTTTATTTTTGGTTGCGTGGGGTCTTAGGTGTGACTCGCGGGATCTTCGTTGCAGCATGCGTGCCCTTCACTGGCACGGGCTTCTCTCTAGTTGTGGTGTGTGGGTTTTCTCTCTCTAGTGGTGGTGGGCAGGCTCCAGGGTGCGTGGGCTCTGTAGTTTGCAGCACGCGGGCTCTCTCATTAAGGCACGCAGGCTCAGTAGTTGTGGCACACAGGCTTAGTTGCCCCGTGGCATGTGGGATCTTAGTTCCCCAACCAGGGATCGAACTGTGTCCCCTGCAATGGAAGGTGGATTCTTTACCACTGGACCACCAGGGAAGTGCCCCCCATGGGCCTTCTGATTCCCTGCTCCTGCTCCAGGCTTCCTCCACCCTGGCTCACCCGGCTGCAGTGACACCTAACAAGATTGCTAATTGATCCCTTCTGGCCCCAGCGGTGCAAAGCTGATGGCCCAGGCAGGTTCGCTACGGTTGCCCTGAGAAGATGTGCTCAGGGCACTGGTCGGCGAGGTGGGGATAACTTCTGGATAACTAGGGGTTTGACTAGTTAGCACCTAACAAAGCTTTCTTTCCTTGAGATGGGCCCTTTGAGTGAGAGGGACATGATAATTAGTTTTCTTTAGTGGGTATAAAGAAACAGATGCTCAGAGAGGTCAGTTAACTTGTTCAAGAACACAGAGCTTGAATTTGAACCTGGACCTCTGGTTCCCAAGGCAGTTAACCACCTAGTGTGACAGCAGGTTTTCACTAAGATGGTCCTTCTACTTGGGAGGTTATGTCCTTTCCCTATTTTTCTTTTGTGCTGCAGGTCATTTATTTATTTATTTCAGTTTTTAACTTAAAAAAATTATTTTTAAATAATTTCAAACTTGAAGTAAAACTGCAAGAGTAGTTACACAGAAATTCTATAACCCTTTACCCAGATTCACTAATTTTGAAGCATTTTCCACGTTTTACAATTCTCTTCTCTCTATATACCCATATCTATATATGTATGCACAGGTGCAAGGTGTGTGTATGCATGCACGCACACACGTGCTATCTTATTCTGAACCATTTGAGATGATAAGGTAATCCCAAGAACAAGAATATTCTCTTATGTAAATATCAATAGTATCAACTTCTCAAATCCAAGAAATTTAATATTGTTACACTACCTGAAGCTACAATCATGTTCCAGTTTTGTCAACTGCCCCGCTCATGTCCTTTGCGGCATTTTTATTTTTAGCATAGGGTCCCTCCAGGACCATGTATGCATTTGGAGCTATGTCTCCTTAGTTTCCTTGAATCTGGAACAGTTCTTCAGCCCTTTGTTTGTCTCTTATTATGTTGACATTTTGAAATTTTACCAGTTCTCTCAATTCAGGTTGGTCTGATGTATCCCCATGATTAGCCTCAGATTATACATTTTTGGAAGGAATATCATAGAAACGATGTTGGCTCCTTCTTAGAGTGTCACATCCAGAGGCACACGATGTCTCTTTGTCCCTAAATGGTGATGTTAATTTTAATGCCTTGGTTGAGATGATGTCTGTTTCTCCAATATATAGCTACCATTTCTCCCTTTGTAATAAGTCACTGCTGAGGAGATACTTTGAAACTAATTTAAATATCTTGTTTTTCATCAAATTCCCCATGCCCTCAGATTTAGCATCCATTGACTATTCCTGCCTGAATCAGTACTTACGATGATACTCTAAATCCATCGTTCCTTTCATATTTATTTATCAGCATTATTGGTATGGATTCATGAACTCTTGATTTTATTCAATGCATTTTAATCCATAACTGTTCTTACTATATATATGTATATGTTTTGTATGTATGTATTTATTTAGACATTCAAATTGTCCCAGGCATACACATATTTTAAAAATGTACTAGAAACCATGATTTTATCCCTCCAATTCATGTGCTACCCCACAGGATTCTTCCTTGCTTCCCTCATTCTGTGTTTGTATCTCTTCTTGCTCAGTCCTACAAATCATATAAATAACGTCACGTTTGCTATCCTCATCCCATGATGAAAAACGAACCTGAAAAGAGTCCTTCAAGATTGTTTGCAGTCTTGTATTCTTTCTTTAAAAAAATTAATTAATTAATTTTTGGCTGCGTTGGGTCTTCGTTTCTGTGCGTGGGCTTTCTCTAGTTGTGGTGAGCGGGGGTACTCTTCGTGGCAGTGCATGGGCTTCTCCTTGTGGCGGCTTCTCTTGTTGCAGAGCACGGGCTCTAGGTGCGTGGGCTTCAGTAGTTGTGGCTCGTGGGCTCAGTAGTTATGGCGCATGGGCTTAGTTGCTCCGTGGCATGCGGGATCTTCCTGGACCAGGGCTCGAACCCATGTCCCCTGCATTGGCAGGCGGATTCTTAACCACTGCGCCACCAGGGAAGCCCCTGCAGTCTTGTATTCTTAAAACTAGAGGCATATTTTCCAAGCATCGTGTTGAAAATTTCCGTGGGTTAATTCTTTTTCTCCTCTTCAGAATAGTTATATTATCCATTTGAAATAGGTTTGAATTCATTTGTTTTCTTTTCACTTGGTTTTAGGGCTTTCCTCATTTGTTCATTTAATTTTATTTTTGAGTATATAGAACATTAACATTATTCTAAAAGTCTAAACCATACAAAAAGTTCCATGAAGAAAAGTGCTATTCCCCACCCCCCATCTCTTCCACTCTGTCCTCCCCCTTCCCTTGCAGGTAACCATTTAATTAGTTTCTAGTTTATCCTTCCTGTGTTTCTTTTTACAAGGACCCATCAGCACTCCCACTAGCAACCCATGAGAATGATTGTTTCCACACAACCAGTAGAGTGTCCTGTGAAGCTTTCATATTTTTGCCAATCTGATGGATAGGAAATGGTATCTCAGTGTAGTTTTCAGTTGCATTTTTTATTATTCAGTGAAGTGAAACGTATTTTCATATGTTTAAACACCACATATTAAGGATATTAGCTCTATCAGTGACATACCTTGCAAATATCTTCTTTCAGGTTTTCACCTCTGTTGACTTTGCTTATGAATTTTTACCACGCAAGTAAAAAAATATTTTTATGTAGTCAAATTTCTCAATTCTTTTAAAAATTTCATCTGGACTTTGAGTCATGGTTGGAAAACCTTCTTCTACACCTAAATTATAGAGGAATTTACCCATGTTTTCTTCTAGTACTTGTATAGTTTTTTTTTTTTTTCATTTAGATCTCTGATTCTTAGTTTATTCTTAAGTATGGTGTGAAGAATGGGTCTAATTTTACCCTTTCTGTTTTTCAAATGGCTATCCAGTTGTCCCAATAACATTTATTTAAAAGTCTTCCTTTATCAAATATTAAATTTCCATTTGTACTTGAGTCTATTGCCAGACTTTCTAACCTATTTCATTGGTCTGCCTATCTATTCATATACGAGTACCATAGATTTAATTAAAGTATCTGTGCCGTATGCTTTAACATCTGGTCGGGCCAGTCCCCTATCTTCCCCACCCCCTGTCCCTGACATCTTTTTCTTTTCAGTGTTTTCCAGCTACTCTTGCATGTTTGTTTTTCTGTATGGACTTTGGTATTATCTTGTCTATCTCCAGAAAAAGAAATTGCTAGTATTTTTATTGGAATACAATTAAATTGATAAATTAATTTAGGGAAAACTGATATCTAGATGATGTTGAGCATCTTATTCAAGAAGGAATATCTTTGCATTTGTTCAAGTCTAATTTTGCATCTTTAAGGAATATTTTATAGTTTTCTCTATATAGATTCTGCACATTTCTTGTTTATTTCTAAGTGTTATATCCTTTTGGTTGTGATTGGGTTTTCTCTTCCATTATGTGTTTTAACTGCTTGTTGCTTGTGTATATGAGGCATTGCTTTTGCATGTTAATTCTATATTCTGGTACCTTGCTGAAATCTTTATTGTTTGAGTTTGTTTTATCATTGATTTGCTAGGGTTATGCAAGTATATTACATGTCATCTGCAAATAGAGAGAGTTTACAATTCTATGCCGCTACTTTCTCTTGTTTAATTGCTTTGTCTAATACCCCCAGGACTATGTGAAATGGTAGTGAATATAATGAGTAGCCTTGTCTTACAGCAGTGGGAATGTATTTAGTGTTTTGTTATTAAGATGCTGACTTTAGAAACATATAAATATGTATATTTAAGGAAGTATCGCTCAATTCCTTTCTCTCAAGATATATGCTATATCTATCATCTAATTATCTATATATCATCTATTTTCTATCTATAATCGATCTATATCTATCTATATATCCATCCATCTATTTATCGTCTTCCTATCACCTATGTAATCTATTTATCTATCTATCCATCTGGTTCTCTTTTATCTCATTTAATGCTTTTTGTCCTGAACTGTGAGAATAAGGTCTCTTCCTCCTGCGATCTTTCTCTAGCGCCCTCTATTGACAAAGTTTAATATCATGCCCAGGGGCACACTAAAGCTATTTAAAAAGGTCCAGATTGGTTTTTGCAGAGCAGCAATGAAGGGAGGATTTGGAGTCGAAAAGCAATAAATCGATAACTATTTTTGCTTTAAACAGTTAATTATACTTTAAATATATTTTAAAATATTTTATCTTTGACCACATATTTACTCTTTCCAGGGCTCTTCATTCTTTTGTGTGTCCATCTAGAATCATCTTGTTTCTCCATAAAGAACTACTTAAAAAAAGTCTTTAGTGAAGATGATAAGCCTCCTCAGCTCTTGTTTGTCTGAAAAAAAAAAACCAAACTTTATTTTGCCTTCATTTTTGAAGGATTTTTTTGTTTGTTTTTTGCTTTTTGAAAGATATGACATTTCCACCCTAGCGCTTTAAAAACATCTTTCTGTTGTGTGTGCGTGTGTGTGTGTGGTTTTGTGTTTTTTTTTTCTGTTGTGTTTTGGCTTGTGTGATTCCTTCTTTTCAAGTTCTTACTTGGAAATAATTTCAAACGTACAAAAATTTGCAAAAATAATAGTGTTTCCATATACCTTTCACTGTGCTTCCATACATCACATAACCCTAGGACAATGATCAAAACTAGACAATTACACTGGTACAATATTACATTGATGTTATTCAAGTTCTATCAATCGTCCCACTCTTCTCCTTCAACCACACTTGTCACCAGTCGCAACGACAGTTATTTATTACAAGAGGGGAACCTCTCACTCCTTTCTGTGGGGTCCCTGGTGCCCGAGTCAGACGCGCTGTGGCTCCTGGGGGCGTCCCCTTAGGTCGGATTCACAACCTTGCCCAGGAAGAGGCTGCTCCACGTGAAGTCGTCGAAGATCATGACAACGAAGGGCCGGTCGAAGCGGATTGTGAGAGGCTCAGGCGCCGAGTTCCGGTGGACCTGGGTGCGGGCGGCTGCCTCCACGCCCCTCTCATCCAGTTGCAGCGTGGCCTTATGGACCACCTGGTGGGAACGGACAGAGCGTGGAGGGTGAGCACCTGCTGCGTGGGCGGAGCTTTCCCAGCCTCTTCGCTTCGACTCCTCCCACCCTCAGTTTTCTGGATGGCGAAGCTGAGGCTCAGAGAAGGTCACTTGCTGGCTCCTCATCTACGTGGCAGCCCCAGGACTAGCGCTGGGGTCTGTCCACCTCCGGAACCCAGGCCACACTTAGACTTCCTCCCTAGAGAGTGGGCAGCTGGAGCCGACCCATGGAGAGCAAGGGACTTGGGGCTGAAACTGGACTTCGGCATCCATATCGGGCTCCCCTTACCGGGTCCTGGGCTGGTGGGGGGACACCTCGCTCCCTCTCCGCTCTGCCAGTACTTGAGAGGGTTCAATTTATGCAAAATGCTTGTGCCCACTCTGTAGGGAAAAGGGTCATCTTTGCCTGCTGAAACATCCTTTGTTATGATCAAAATTAGAAGATATTCTCAAGTCAGTAAAACGCTTGAGTAGCTTGCATCAAAAGCCTTGGAAAGATCAGAACTGGCTGATTAAATAACAACACCTATGGGACAGGACTCTCATTGATGGAGCAGCAGGGAAGCAGAGGCTCAGAGTGCTCTGTAAACAGGCTACGGAGAAGCTCAGCCGGGCTAGGAACCCCTGCAGCGTGTTCTGGGAATATGAGGTTTTGAGTCAAATGTCAGGCTATCTACTAGCCCTGTGACCTGAGAAACTAGGGTAACACCCACATCGTAAGGAGGTAGCTATTTGATTGAGTTCTTCACACACACAGGCTTTTTATTGAGCACATACTGTGTGCCGACATCACGATGGTCAAAGTCTGTGTGCACGAGGGAGGGGGCTGCTGCCACCACAGCTTTCTCCTGTTCCCTCTCCTGTTTTGTCACCCACAGGACTGTAAGATCCTGTGAGGGCAGGGCCACGTCTGAGGCATACCCAGTGTCTAGCACAGTGTGGGGCACATAGAACATGTTCAGTAAATATTTTCTGAATGAATGAATAACAGAACATAGAGCTGAAGGATGGAGATAAAGAACATCATTGGATAGAACATTCAGTGTGATCTCATGCGACGTTTCCTTTTTCCTGGGGGCTCCTCACAGTCCTGCCATGATGACTTTGTCTTCTACAGCGGCCCCCTCTGTGTGGCCTGGCAGAATGGTGGATGCCTGAGCTGTGGTGCTCCCTTGTCACTAGCTTCCTGTGTGACCTTGGGGATATCAAGTTCTTGCTGAGCTTCCATTTAGCCTGTTGTAAAACTAGGGGCTTGGACAAGACCTCTCAGCCTGGGGCCTAGAAGCCTATTCATAAATGGGCTCCATGTTGCTTATTATTATTTGTATTGTGAATTTGGGGGGAAAAGAAGGACGGGCTCTAGAGACCCCTACCTTTGACACCTTCGGCAGGGCCTCTTGGGTGATGCCTGAGAAATGTGTCCGGTTGTTGAGCAAGTCTGCAATGCCCATGTCCCCCATGATGCCCCCGAGGTTGTAGCCTCCGGAGATGGAGATCTTCGGGATGTACAGGTCCACCAGGCTGCTCGGGGTAAGCAGATGGGGTTAGACTTGCCCAGGGCTGGGCCCGGCCTGCCAGATTCCCGTTTCCCCTGTGATCCCTCCAGACCCTGCCTCCCAGCCAGACCTGCTCTTTCGGGACAGGGGAAGGAACAGAGCAAGAAGCAGGATCTGCCTCTCCCTCCATCACACACGCATCTTCCTCTCTGGGCCTCTGGATTGCAAAGTCCTTTCTTCTCAGCTCTTTCTTTGAGCTGATTCCACCTGATCCAGCTAAACTACCAGACACTGAAGCAAAGAATACCTAAAGAAGTCCTTGTGGGCAAAAGAAATAAAAGCAAAAATAAACAAATGGAACTGAATCAAACGTATAAGCTTTTGCACAGTGTTTATAACCATAAACAAAACAAAAAGACAACTATGGACTGGAGAAAATATTTGCAAATGATGCTACCGACAAGGGCTTAATTTCCAAAATATACAAACAGGTCAAGCAACTCAATATCAAAAAACTAAACAACCCAATCAAAAAATGGGGAGAAGACCTAAATAGACATTTCTCCAAAGAAGACATACAAATGGCCAAGAGGCACGTGAAAAGATGCTCAACATCACTAATTATTAGAGAAATGCAAGTCAAAACTACAATGAGGCATCACCTTACACCAGTCAGAATGGCCATCACTAAAAAGTCTACAAATAATAAATGCTGGAGAGGGTGTGGAGAAAAGGGAACCCTCCTACACTGTTGGTGGGAATGTAAGTTGGTGCAGCCACTATGGAAAACAGTATGGAGGTTCCTTAAAAAACTAAAAATAGAATTACTGTATGATCCAGCAATCCCACTCCTGGGCATATATCCAGAAAAGATGAAAACTCTAATTCAAAAAAGATACATGCACCCCAATGTTCACAGCAGCACTATTTACAATAGCCAAGACATGAAAGCAACCTAAATATCCATCAACAGATGAATGGATAAAGAAGATGTGGTATATATATATATATATATATATATATATATATATATATATATACACACACACACACACAATGGAATATTACTCAGCCATGCCATTTGCAGCAATATGCTTGGACCTAGAGAATATACTAAGTGCATTAAGTCAGACAGCGAAAGACAAATGTTATATGATATCACTTATATGTAGAATCTAAAAAATAATACAAATGAACTCATTTACAAGGCAGAAAGAGACACACAGACATAGAAAACAAACAAACATAGCTACCAAAGGGAAGAGGCGGGAGGGATAAAGTAGGAGTATGGGATTAACAGATACACACTACCATATATAAAATAGATAAACAACAAGGATTTATGGGGAACAAGCACAGGGAACTATATTCATTATCTTGTAATAACCTATAATGGAAAAGAATGAAAAAAAGGATATATATATATAACAGAATCACTTTGCTGTACACCTGAAACTAACACAGTATTGTAAATCAATTATACTTCAATTAAAAAAAAGAAAAAACAAGAAGTCCTGTGGTCCCCCAAGCACCCCCTGGCAGAAGTGGAGGAGTGGAGGGAACATGCGGCTGGGAGCAGGGGTCCTAGCCCCAGCCATGCCGCTAATGCTGTGTGTCTTTAGCCAAGTCCTGTCCCTCTCTGTGCTAGTCCTCATCTACACAGCAAGGGAGAGAGAAGATGCCTGAACCCTGAAGTCAGTGATAGGGCACCGGCTCTCCAGAGGGTGGAGGGAAGGCATGAGACCTTTGTACTTGAGCACAAGCTGCTCTGGGGAGGTCTGGGGGCTGGCAACCCGGGGGAAGTGAGGAGGAATCCAAGGCCAGTGGGACATGTGACTTCTCTAGATGGGAAATGGCAACAGAAGGTAAGGGAGGCCGACCCATACCCAGCATTTGGCTGACCTTGCTGACCTCCTTTATCTCGTCTAATCCGCGCAGGCACACACAGCCTTGGAATCAACATCTTTAACTTCCAGATTGAGAGACTGAAACTCAAAAAAAACTGAGGAATTCCCCCAAAGTCACATCGCTGGGAAGCAGCAGGACCGTGAAGAAACCAGGACTAGTTAACTCGGAGCCCCATCGCCCCAACTCGGAGAGCTGCCCCACGACCTGCGCGGGCAGCAGCTAGGTGACGGCGGAGCAAGGGGGCTGGGAGGAAGGCTCTGGCGAGAGCGCCCCGTGAGTGGGACCCAGAGGCTGCCGGCGGGAGGTGGGGTGCCATCTGGGCCCCGAAGGATGCTGAGCTCGGATGCACTGGAAAGCCTGGTGGGGAAGGGCGTGGTGGCGCTGGGAGGGGTGAGGAGGGAGAAGGGGCCGCGCAAGCGTGCAGATGAGGAGCCGTAGGCCACAGCGTTGGGATGAAGGAGAGAACTCATGATGTCTAAAGGTGCAAAGTTTTACCTTGAATGTTTTAAAAAAAAATCTAGAAGAAAATGGTATGTGTTACTGACTAATGTTGTTTAAGTATTTAGGTGCAAAGTTTTACCTTGAATGTTTTTTAAAAAAATCTAAAGGTGCAAAGTTTTACCTTGAATATTTTTTTAAAAAATCTAAAGGTGCAAAGTTTTACCTTGAATGTTTTTTAAAAAAATCTAGAAGAAAATGGTACCTGTTACTGACTAATGTTGTTTAAGTATTTTAGTGAAGGGATTATTTTTGGAGTAAAGAGAAGGGGTGTCCTTCGCCTTATTTTCAACACACTAGGGTTCAGAATTTGAATCACGGCACATTGTCACTAGCTGGTGGCACTGTATCTGAATTACAGGTTCCCTTCGAGGGGTGGGAGTGAGGTGGCGTGGGACGGTTGACCTGAAAAGCTGGCAGATGGCCTCCCTGACTTGACTGGTGCCATTTCCTCTTCCATGCATACTCTCGGGGAGGTTGCCACTGACTGAACTTCTACTCAGGCTTAAGGCACAGTTCAAAGTGAAAGCGATCTGTTCTGCAGCCCCTTCTCCATTCCCCTGGGTGAGAGTCCGGCGTCCCACCCTCCCTCAAATTGTACACATTATGCATCTCCTTCCCTGTCTTGCTCTGACAGAGCTTATGACATTGTACCACTATTAATTCCACCAGAATCCGTTTTCTGCTCTAGAGTGCATCCCTTCTGCTTAGCCTAGTGCATGGTACATAGCAATTGCTTCCATATATATATTGAATGAATGAATGAATGAATGACATGGTGCCTGGCCCACGAGGCTTCCTGAGCAACGCTAGATCCAAGTGCCGGCTCCTTCCCCTACAGCCCTCTTCCCTGTGAGTCTGCACCCCGCCACCCAGCTCCCATGTTGGTTGGCTCCTTCACAGACGGAACTCTAATCTCCCAAGAGTGAGGACCATCTTCTCGAGAGCACCTGCCCCCTCCTCCAATGTGAGGATCAGAGCTGGACACAAGCTTGACTATAATTTTGATTTCCCTCTAGCTCAGAGGTTCCTGGGAAAATGAGTTTATTACGTACTTATGTCCTTACTTTCTTATTTACTGATTGATTGATGGACGAAACATTAGAGTCCCTGAGTGACTTAACCATTTGTAGGCTTTGCGTTGGTTCCAGGGTCATTACAGTTGTCATACAGTGGTCATTTTCATTATATCTTTTTATGGTCTCCCAGGAATCTTTAGCGGTGCTTGGTCTCAGGTAAGCAAGATAATAAAATGGAGCAGTGCGGGCTGGGTGATGGGTGAATTCAGTTTAAGAAAAAGATGAAAGATGTGATAATACAGAGGGTGACTATCAACCTGCTGGGGAGGGAGGACCTCACTTTGTGGAATGCCCCGGAGCATCAATAGCTCAGTGTTAATCGACAGAAAGATAAATAAGTGTGACCTCTAGATCAGAGAACCCAGCAGACAGGAAAATAATGAGCCCTGGAAGGCGAGTCTGGCGGGGAGGAAGGATGGCCAGGTGCACCCCTTTTCCACTTGCCCCACTTTCTGGGAACACGTCCAACTGCAGAAATCAACACAGCTGGCTGGAGGGCTTACCTGTTCGTCAGGGACTTGGACCACCTCTGAATGGTGTCCCGGCTCAGCATGGCAATGACCGTGTCCATCTTCCCCTTGACCGGGAGGACAAAGAAGACGGTCTCGTTGCCCGTGTAGTCCAGCTGTACCAGCTGGCAGGGGAGCACCGAGTCGTTCAGGTACTTGATGGTGCTCGACTGGAACATCATGGGCACCTTCACCGTGGTCGTCTCATTCACGTAGAAGTTATCTTCCCTGGTGCTTTCCGGGTTGAAGGAGTGTGCCCACGTGCCTGGGAAGAGGGGGGAGGGGGAGGGGGAGGGGAGGAGACAGACCTGTGAGAGCAGGAGGAAAACGCAACTTGGGTGGCAGCAGAGGGCCAGGGGTGACCGCCAAGCAAGTTACACAGTGGCCTCCCTCAACCTGGAAGGTCCCCACCAGAGCTGCTGGAATTTGCTAAGATATGAAATTCCCAGAGGTTTAAAGCCTGTTCCATCCTCCACCCTTTGCGAAGGCTTGAGGATTAGCACGATGTCTGAGACTGACTTCTAAAAATGGAAAGAGGGAGAGAGCAGAGAATGCTGGCCCTAGGATTTGGGAGTAGGATTCAGTAAGCCGGACTTGGCCTTGTTGCCCCGCCCTGGAGTGGCTTCCGGACTGGAGGGCTTTGGAGGTGGTGCTGGGGAACCAAGCGTCCATTCCATCCCCACCCCCTGATGTGTGGCGACAGAAGCCCAGCAGGCAGTTTGGCCGCCCAGTCAAATGTACCCGCTTTCTTGCAGGAGGCTCCTCGCCTCCCGAGTGCCCCTGAGGGCCACAGTACATTTCCCAGAGGCAGAATCAGGGCGAGATGAGTCCTTCAAGGTTACAGATTCCCACCACAGTTAGACTCGACTCCACTCCACCGCGTTCCATGATGTCATTATGCAACATTTGTTCCCCTTGTGATGGGGAACTCACTACCTAACAGATGGGACTTTCCACTACTGGTCAATGCTGAAGGGAAGGAAACTGCTCCTTAGATGAAGCCAAAGCCTGCCTGATTGTAATGCTTGCGACTGAGCCTCTTTGGCCCTTGAGTTTATTCCGGAGTCCTCTTATTGGTGATAGATCTTTGGATATTTAGACATGGATTGAGTCTCACCAGGGCCTCATCTGCTCTAGGTTAAGTCTCCCCAGGTCTGGAGATGACTGAGGACCCTGAGTCCAGTAGGTCCCGAGTGTCCTGGCTGCCCTTGACCTCCAGCCCAGAAGCCCTTGTGGGGTCACTGTTTCCCAACTGAGGCTGCCTGAAGGTGGCCAGAGCATAGCCACAAGCAGACATTTCTCTATCCCTCTGCCTGTGGGATCTCTGGACCACGAAGCCAGAACTCTTGGTTCTGAGCCAGCCTCAACCCCCTGGAAGGGTTACTAAGGGTGACCATGGGCAGTGGCCGGAGGATGTAGGGAAAAGATCAATGGATGTGGCACCTGGAGACCCAGGGGCTGTGCCTGGTCCATCCCTAATGACTGAGGCTGTCTCACAGCAAGTGAGATAATTTGCGGGTTCTCAAACCATCTTCTAAAGGAAGTCTGGGGTCCTCAGAATTGAAGGGGGGAGTGCTTTGTGACTAACTTGTCCAACTCACAACCAAAAAATGTAGATAAAAAATTTTTCAGTGCTAGGTTTTTCATCCTTAGAAGTTTGCTTTGTGCTTTTTACTATTTCTTTTCTAGAAGCAAGTATAACATATATCTAGTTTGGCAGAAAACCAAATACAGAATGGGATCTAACCTCTACTTTAAGGGATTTTTTTTTGTTGAAAATTCTTGAGTTAGGAGAACTTATGGTAGAGAAACCTAAGAATTTATGAAGGGAAATTGGAGAGAGCAAGGATGAGTCCCTGGAAAATCTTTTAACAGTATTTCTAATGTTCTCCAAAAAAACAGATGTCAAGACAGTCCACTGAGTAAGGAACATGCCAGGGACACTGTACATGTCCTAAGTTTAGTGATGAGAGCCACACCATTCTTCATTTCTATTTATTATCCTGGCGTGCTGGAAACATTTCAGAGTATCTCTCAGCTTAAACAGGGCTTGTTAATTAGCTTTGCCTGATCACAGAAAATCTGTGTACAAACAGGCAGCCCACACTCCTGTCAATGTCTGTTCCTGCATTCAAATGTTCAAATCCTCTCAGATTTTATTACCAGGAGCTACTGTTTCCCATCAACTCAGCCCCGCTGTGGTCATGAGAATGCTTAGAAACTGTGAGAGCAAAGCCGTGCACCAAATGATACCCTGCCAGCCCCTGTCCTGCCAGCCCCCGCTCAGGCTCGTCGCAGGCTCAGGAGGGCCCTCTCTCTCTCTGGGTTTTCTGTGCTCTTCTCCCCAGGCTGTGTGACCAGAACCTCTATGCAACCACTTTGGAGTTACTTCCATTTGCCAAGCACTATGCAAATGCACTGGACCTCCCAAAGAGATGAGGATGCCATGCACAAGAGTGAATAGTCTAGTGGGAGAGATGGCCTGGAGAATTCATGGGAGCATCCAGAAACATTTCCGGACAAACATTCTGGACTCCTTGGCCCCCCAGGGTCAGGTGTAAAGAATACTGCCTTTTGTGTGGGACCACAGAAGATCTTAAATAGCCAAAGCCATCTTGAGACAGAACATAGCTGGAGGCATCACACCTCCTGATTTCAAACTGTATTATAAAGCTATAGTAATCAAACAGTATGGTACAGGCATAGGGACAGACACGTAGACCAATGGAACAGAATTGAAAGCCTAGATATAACCCCTCCCATATATAGTCAACTAAGACATGACAGGGGAACCAAGAATACTGAGTGGGGAAAAGATAATCTCTTCAATAAATGGTGCTGAGAAAACTGGATATTCACATGCAAAAGAATGAAACTGGACCCCTATCTTACATCATTGACAAAAACTAACTTGAAATATGTTAAAGACTTAAACATATGACCTGAAACCATAAAACTCCTAGATGAAAATGTAGGGAAAAAGGAACTCTTTGATATTAGTCTTAGCTATGATTTTTTTTTTTTGAATATGACACCAAAGGCATAAGCAACAGAGGGAAAAACAAACAAGTGGGATCACCTCAAACTAAAAAGCTTCTGCACAGCAAAGGATACAATCAATAAAGTAAAAAGGCAACCTATGGAATGGAAGAAAATATTTGCAAAACATACATTTGATAAGGGGGTAATATCCAAAAATATATAAGGAACTCATACAACCTCAATAGCAAAAAAAAAAAAAGCCCCAAATAATCAAATTAAAAAATGGGCAGAGGACTTGAATAGATTTTTTTTCGAAAGAAATATACAAATGGCCAAAAAGTACAAGAAAAGGTGCTCAAAATCACGAATCATCAAGGAAATGCAAATTAAAACCACAATATCACTTCACACCTATCAGAATGGCTATTATCAAAAAGAAAAGAGAAAACAAGTGCCAGCAAGGATGTGAAGAAAAGGGAATCCTTGTGCACTGTTGGTGGGAATGTAAATTGGTGCAGCCATTATGGAGAACAGTATGGAGGTTCCTCAAAAAATTAAAAATAGAACTACCATATGCTCCAGCAATTCCACTTCTAGGTATATATCAGAAGGAAATGAACCCACTATACTGAAGAGATATCTGCACTCCCATGTTCATTGCAGCATTATTCACAATAGCCAAGATGTGGAAACAATCTAAGTGTCCATCAATAGATGAATGGATAAAGAAAAGTGTGTGTATACATACACACACACACACACACACACACACACACACACACACACCCCAACTGGAATATTACTCAGCCATAAAAAGAAGAGAATCCTGCCATTTGCAGCAACATGGATGAACCTTGAAGGCATTATGCTACGTGAAATAAGGCAGACAGAGAAAGACAAACATTGTATGCCCTCACTTACATATGGAATCTAAAAATACAGAATTTATAGAAACAGAGAAAAGAATGATGGGGTAGGAGGCTCAGAGAAATGGGTAAAGGTGGTCAAAGGTACAAACTTCCAGTTATAAGATGAATAAGTTCTGGGGAATCTAATGCACAGCATGGTACTACAGTTAATAATACTGTATCATGTACCTAAAAGTTGCTGAGAGAGCAGATATTAAAAATCCTCACCCCCCGGCCCCAACACACAAAGGTAACTGTGAGGTGATGGACGTGTTAACTAACCTTATCTGGGTAATCATCTCACCATATATATACATATATATCAAATCATCCCATTGTATACCTTAAGCTTACATGATAAGTCATTTATATCTCAGTAAAGCGGGAGAAAAAAGAAAATGCTGCCTTTGCTGGTCAGTCTCTCACCCTCACTACCATCCAAGAAGAGAGGCCTTAGCCAGGTGGGTTCCCAGACTTGTGCTGGAGAATAGACAGAGAAAGACCAAGAGGCAGGAGGACGGCTCACCAAGATGCTAAGCCTGTCCAGGTAATAAAGATCTGGGGGAGGGAAGGGGTTCAGTTGGCTAATGGGGGGCCCTGAGGAGAGCTGGGGAGGAGAGAAATGGGCATATGGGATAATCTTTATGTTGTTGAGAGACACATTAAATATTATACTTTTTTTTTTTTTTGCTGTTTTACCTGCACTTCTTTGTATATGACTACTTAATTGAAACTGAACCACTTGGGTCCAGGTTTACACGTTCTAACAAGATGCTTATTAAAATTGGGTGTGGGCAAACTGCAGAGGATGTGTATGAGAGACAAAGATTTGCTGGAGAGAATCAGGGGAGGCTTCACGGAGGTGGTGACTTTTGAGCCAAGATTTAAAGGGTGGGTAGAAGTTTTAGGCAGTCAGACAAGTTGAGGGAGGTTCTCAGGGGACAGAATGGGCATGGGCCTTGTGTCAGGCAGAATGCCCCCCCGCCCCAAGGATGTCCTAATCCTTGCAACCTGTGAATATGTTATGTTACGTGGCAAGAGGAAATTAAGGCTGCTAATCAACTGACTTTGAGTTAAGGAGAAGTTTCTGGATTATCCAGGTGGGCCCACTGTAATCACAAGCATCTTTAAAAGTAGAAGAGGATGGCAGGAGGGTCAGAGTCAGAAAGGAGACGTGATGGAAGTAGAGGTCAAAGCAATGCGATTACTAGCTCTGAAGAGGGAAGGGGGCCTCAAGCCAAGGAATGCAGGTAGCTTCTACAGGCTGGAAAAGGCAGGGAACAGATCCTCCCTTAGAGCCTCCAGAAGGAACACACTCTGGCATCACCTTGACTTTAACCCAGAGTGGCCCATTTTGGACTTCTGACCTACAGAATTGTAAGGTAATAAATTGCTGCTGTTTTAAGCCACCAAGTTTGTGGCAATTTGTTACAGTGGCAATAGGGAACTAATACAGACTTCCATGGGGATAGTCATGCTCAAAGACATGAAAGGAATTTGGTGTGATTGGATATTGTGTGTGTGTGTGTGTGTGTGTGTGTGTCTGCTGTGTACTGGGAACTTGTATAGGGGAAAATGTTGAGACCTGAGTCTGGAGAAGGCAGAAGAAGCAGATGATTTCTCAACCTTGGGACTCTAGCCATTTGGAGGCAGATATCACTGTGGGGGGGCTGTTCTGTGCATTGTAGGACGTTGAGCATTCTCCTTGGCCTCTACCCACAAGATGCCAGTGGCACACCCCACCCCACCCCCAGTTGTTACAACTCAGTGTCTCTAGACATTGCCAAATGCCCCTCAGGGTGGATGGGGGTGGGAATCACCCTGGGTTGAGGACCACTGCTGTAGACTAAGGACTGTAGATTTCATTCTCGAGGATAATATATCCCCAAACTACCTGCTCGTCAAAACGATTGGGGAAGGGGGGCCTTGTTAAAAATACACATTCTAGGACATTCTTGCATCAGTTTTGCTCTAGTAGATCTGGTGTGGGCTCTGGAATCTGTAATTTTAACAGGTCTCCGTGGTGATTTTTATGGACAGGCATTTTGGAAATCTTTGCTCCGAACTGGTGAGGTGGGGCTGTGGTTTGGCTGAGAGGGGTCTTGGCTGGGGCTGGCTCGGGAAGTGCGTGCAGGAAGGCTTAGGGGCCGTCTGGAAGTTCCTGAGGGTGGCGGCTGTGTCTGTCTGGTTCTAGGCTCTATTTCCAGCCTCTGACCAAGTGCCTGACTCACAGCCAGAACTTGGCCAATATTTGTAGACCACTAGGCAGCCAGACTGTTCATGGTTACATGTTTGGGCCTTGAAACAACCTGCAAGGGCTCGGGCAAGTTGCTCTACTGGGTGTCATTTTGATCCTTGGTAAGGATGATATAATTTCACCTTTCTAATAGTATCAAGAGTACGCCCTTACTTTTGATGGCTTTTACTATCCTTGGCGATAGTAGATGGGGCCTTGTCAGAATGGGATGGGTGAGGGGTACCTTTAAAGAAGATGTAGTTGACCAGGATGAGCATGGCTGAGCTATCTTGCTCCGAGAACAAGTCCACAATTTTCCCTTGCGTCTTATTTTTGATATACTCGTTGATTTGTCTGCTGGCTCCTGCCCAGTCCTGGAAATCTGCAGTCAAGGCCTCCAACTCATAGTAGTGCTTGGTGTCTGCTGAGAATGACTCCAGAAGTTCCAGGCTGTGGTCAAGGAACATGGCATTGCCCATGGTCATTTCCAAGGTGGTGTTTGACTCCCTGAGGAGGTGGTGGAGATGCCGGAAGCCCTGGTGGATCTCAGCTTCGGACATCTCAGTGAGGTTGAAGCCCAGGCCTTGGAGAAGCTGCTCCCGTGTGTAGCCTCTGGCGCCCAGGGACAGCATAGCCAAGGCTGTGGAGATGCTCACAGGGGAGATGAAGACATTCTTGCCCGGAGCTGAGGCCACTAAGTGCTTATACAGGGTAAAGGCAAAGTCAACGTTGTTTGGAGCCAAGTGCCGGTGAGGGTTCCTCATGCTCATGTCAGTGTCAGGGTCCTTAGCCTGGATGGTCCAGAGCCCACTGGTAGACAGCCAGAGGAGACAGATGTACAGGGTGAACAGCATTGTTCAGGATGGCCAGGCCCTGGAAAATCAGAAATGCTCATTAGATGATGTGGGGCCTCCGAGGCAGTGGGGTATGGTGAGCAGTAGGCAGAAGACCCCATGGAAGACCCCCCCTCAAGCCCCAATTTCTTCTTCTACATTGGCTGTGTGACCTGGGGCAAGTCAGGACTCTGGGCCTCAATTTCCTCACCTGAAAGTATGAATTACACCTGCTATGATTTATCAAATACCTACCAAGTTTCCAAAATTTTGCCTCACCAACAATAAAGTATATATGATTATTTTGATTTCAGGTAGGCAGAAGTGGAAGCTCAGAAAGGTTAAATATCCACCCAGTTGATATATTCAAAGTACTGAAAGAAAACACTATCCACCACGAATAATACTATATCAGGCAAAACTGTCCTTCAAAAGTGAGGGAGAAATTAAGACATTCCCGGATAAACAAAAGCTGAGGGAGTTCATTACCACTAGACCTCTCCTACGAGAAATGCTAAAGGCAGTACTTCTGGTTAAAATGAAAGAACACCAGAAAGTAAATAGAATCTGTAAGAAGAAATAAAGATCTCTGCTAAAGGTAAATATATGAACAAGTATCAAAGCTAGTATTATTATGGTTTTGGTTTGTAATTCCACTTTTTATTTTCTATATGATTTAAAAGACTAATGCATAAAAAAGTAATTATTCATATATGTTTTGGGACCCACAATGAATAAAGATTTAATTTGTGACTTAACTGAAAGGATGTGGGAATGGAGCTATATAGGAGCGATTTTTGTATGCTACTGAAGTTTATCTGGCATAAATTCAAATGAGAGTGTTATAACGTTAGGATGTTAAATGTAATTTCCATGATAACCAGAAAGAAAATAGTCATAGAGTATGCACGAAAGGAAGTGAGAAGGGAATTAAGATGTTTCACTACAAAAAATCAACTAAACACAAAAGAAGACAGTAGTGCAGGAAATAAAGGACAAAAAAACTATAAGGCATACAGAAAACAAATAGAAAAATGATAGAGTAGTCCCTCCATATGAGTAATTACTTTAATGTAAATGGATACAATTCTCCAATCAAAAGAGATTGACAGAATGGGTTAAAAAAAGAAACAACTATATGCACACTACAGAAGACTCATTTTAGATCCAAAGGCACAGATATGACAGTGAAAGGATGGAAAAAGATATTCCATGTAAAGAGACACCAAAGGAGAGTGCAGCTAGCAGAAGAAAGAAAACAATAAAGATTAAAGCCCAGACAAATAAATAGAAAATAGAAAAAGGAGAGAAAATCAATGAAACCAAAATATAATATATCTAATCAATATAGTATTATATAGTAAGGTAACATAATATAATAATATAACATGATATAATTATAACATAATATAATATAATATAATGTCATCTTCAAAGAGATTAACAAAATTGACAAGCCTTTAGCTAGACTGAGTAAGAAAAAGAGACGTCTCAAATAACTAAAATCAGAAATGAAAGTAGGGGCATTACTACCTATTCTACAGAAATTTTAAAAAATTCTGAGATACTATGAAAAAATTGAAAATGACACACCAACAAATTGGATAACCTAGATGAAATGGAAAATTTATAGAAACACAAAACATGCCAAAATTAAACCTCAAAGAAATAGAATATCTGAATAGACCTATAAGTAGGAAATTGAATCAGTAATTGAAAACCTCCCAAAAAAGAAAAGTCCGGGATCACGTGGCTTCAGTTTTGAATTCTACCAAACATTTAAAGAAGAATTCACACAAATCCTCCTCAAACTCCTTCAAAAAAATTAAAGAGGAGAGAACACTTCCTAACTCATTCTTTGCCCTCATACCAAAGCCAAAGACACCATAAGAAAAGAAAACTACAGACAAATATTACTTATGAACATTGATGCAAAAATCCTCAACAAAATGCTAGCAAATAGAATTCAGCAGTGTACTAAAAGGATTTTACACTATGACCAAGTGGGATTTATTCCTGGAATGCAAGGATGGTTCTACATACAGAAATTGATCAATGTAAATACCACATTAAAAGAATGAAGGAAAATAATCATATGATCATCTCAATTGATGCAGTAAAAGCATTTGACAAAATTCAACATCCCCTTTCATGTTAAAAACACTCAACAAACTGGGAGTAGAAGGAAACTTCTTCAGCATAATAAAAGCCATATATGAAAAGCCCACAGCTAACATCCTACTCAATGGTGAAAGACTGAAAGCTTTTTATCTCAGATTCAGAACAAGACAGGATGCCTGCTTTTGCCTCTTCTATTTAACACAGTATTGGAAATTCTAGCCAGAGGAATTAGGCAAGCCAAAGAAATAAAATGCATTCAAATTGGAAAGGAAGAAGTAAAATTATCTCTGTTCACAGGCAACACGATCTTATACATAGAAAACCCTAAAGACAACAAAAAACTTATGAGAACCAATAAATTCAACAAATAAGTGGGATACAAAATCAACACAAAAATCAGTTCTGTTTCCATATACTAACAATGAGCAATCTGAAAAAGAAATTAAGGAAACAATTCCATTTATAAAAAAATTTAAAAGAATAAAATACCTAGGAGTTGAGTTAACCAAGGAGGTGAAAGACTTGTACACTGGGAACTGCAAAACGTTGCTGAAAGAAATTAAAGAAGATATAAGTAAATAGAAAGACATCCTGTGTTCATGGATTGGAGGATGTAATATGTAAGATGTCAAAACTACCCAAAGAAATCTATAGGTTCAATGCAATTCTTATCAAAATCCCATGATGTATTTTGCAGAAATAGAAAAATCCATCCTGTAAACTTGGAGGGCATTATGCTAAGTGAAATAAGTCAGAGAAAGACAAATACTGTATGATACCACTTATATGTGGAATCTAAAAAATATAACAAATTAGTGAATATAATAAAAAAGCCGACTCACAGAGAACAAACTAGTGGTTACCAGCGGGAAGGGGAAAGAGGAAATATAAGGGTGGGGGAGTGGGAGGTATACACTCCCTGACTTCAGACTATACTACAAAGCTACAGTCATCAAAACAGTATGGTACTGGCACAAAAATAGAAAAAACAAAAAGATAAGTGGAACAGGATAGAAAGCCCAGAGTTAAACTCATGCACCTATGGTCAATTAATCTATGACAAAGGAGGCAAGAATATACAATGGAGAAAAGACAGTCTCTTCAATAAGTGGTGCTGGGAAAACTGGACAGCTACATGTAAAAGAATGAAATTAGAACACTCCCTAACACCATACAAAAATAAACTCAAAATGGATTAAAGACCTAAATGTAAGGCTGGATACTATAAAACTCTTAGAGGAAAACATGGGCAGAACCCTCTCTGACATAAATTGCAGCAAGATCTTTTCTGATCCACCTCCTAGAGTATGAAAATAAAAACAAAAATAAACAAATAGGACCGAATTAAACTTAAAACCTTTTGCATAGCACAGGAAATCATCAACAAAACGAAAAGAAAACCCACAGAATGGGAGAAAATAAGTTCCAATCATGTCTTTCTGGTGACACTCCCCCATCCTGAAGTCATCCAGGAGCTCACCCAGAGTTGCCTCATTAGAGCAAAGGACACTGCAGTCACCCAGGAAATTCCAAGGGATCTTGGAGCTCTGCCTCAGGAAGCAGGGTCAAAGACCAAATATTAGAAAAAATATTAGAAAAAAAAATATTAGAAAAAGAGACGCTTCTAATGTTCTTATCACTTAGGAAATGACAAGGGTTTTAGGAGCTCTGCACCAGGAACCAGGGGCAGAGATCAGTACGTATTTTTTTCCATATTTCACAGTGGTATATGCCTGCGGTTGAATACTATTCAGCCTTCAAAAAAATGAAATTCTGATACATGCTACAGCATGGATGAATGAACATTGAAGACATTATGCTAAGTGAAATATGCCAGTCACAAAAGACAAATATTGTGTGATTCCACTCACATGAGAGCCCTAGAGCAAAAAATTCATAGAAACAGAAAGTAGAATAGTGGTTAACAGAGGCTGGGGGCAGGGGAAATGGGGAGTTAGGGTTTAATGGGTAGAGTTTCAGTCTGGGATGATGAAAAAGTCCTGGAGACGAATAGTGGTGATGGTTTCACAACAATGTGAATGTACTTAATACCAGAGAACTGTACACTTAAACCTGGTTGAAATGCTCAATCTTTGTATATCTTACCACAATAAAAAATTAATTATAAGCCATGAAAAGTGTTTGATAAGAGCAATTCAAAAAATGCAGCCAGGGTCAGAATCGGTAAGTGGACACTCTGTCTGCAAGGCCAGTGGTTCCAAGCTCTGAGCTTTATGGAACCCCCTGTATCCCCATAAAGAAGGGATGCTTATAGGAGAAGCTGTTTCCCCTGCACCACCCCACCTACGGGACTAGTCATGCTGGAGGGGGCTGGGAACCCGCAGTAAAACCAGTCCCAGGAGAATGCGTGCACGTTGCGTGTGGGAAGCCCTGGCCTGCTCCAAACCCAGAACCTCATGAGAGCGGGGTGCAAACACACCCCTGACCTCCCTCAGCCCTCCTCCAACCCTCCCCGCCTGTCTCCCTCCACGTGGTAGAAAAACAAGCAAATTCCTTGCTTCTTGGCTTTGATAACAGCCCTGACGCCCTGCCCCCTCCCTCCCCAGCCGCCTGGCTTTACAGACAGTTCTCCTTTTCCCTGAGCTTTGTGGCAGACCAAGTCAAATGAGGATCTCAGCATTGTTATTTATGACCTAGGTGACATGGGTGCACTGTTTAAAACTCTGCCCGTTTCCTTGGCATAAAATAGAGTTGATAATAATACCCGCCCCGGGCCTGGCCCATTTACCTTCTAAATTTCTGGGGTTTGTCTTCGCTTCTTCAGTCTCAGGACACAGCCCAAGTTCGGGGCTTGGCATCTCTCCCAGTCGCCTCTTCCCCGCCCCCACCTGTTCTCCTTGCCTCCTGCTCACCTCCTGCCAACCTTTCTTTCCTCTGCAACTAGGGCATCTTTCCAAGATCAAGCGGATGGGCCATTCTCCTGCAGAAAAGCTTTCAGTGACTCCCATTGCCTGCAGGCAGGGTTGATCCTCACTGACGTGGCCCAGGGAGTCCTCATGCCCAGTCCCTGGTGACAGCACCACCCCCAGCCTCAAATCTGGCCTCTTGAAGTCTCAGTCACAGCAACACTGGGTGTCTTGGAGTGTCCTCCCAGCACATATCAGACTTTCATCCCTCTGCCCGGGTCAGGCTAGGGAGGTCATTCCATTCCCCAATGTTTGCAGAGCCCGGCTCTGGCCTGAGAGCTGGGGACAAAGATGGGCCTGTTCCAGTCCTGCACCATGTGGCTCCACTCTGTCGGCCCATCCCCTCCTTGTCATGCCTGGCTCACTCCCTCTTGTCCTTTGGCACGCAGGTCCTGGGTCACCTCCTCCAGGAAGCCCTCCTCTGTGCTTCTCTCTGTCACTGCCCCCATCAGACTGTAGTGAAATCTTTGCTTCACCTCTAGCCACCTCCACACCTCCACCTCTTTGGTCCCTTCTTGGGCAAGGACCCCATGCAGTTCACAGCCTGGAACGAGATGGGCTTGCCCCCAATAGAAGTTCTTTTCCCTTCCCTTCTCTTCCTGCCGTCTCTGAGATTTTGTGCCTCATCCCCTCCTGTGTTAATCCTCCAAGATGGGGATTAAAACTCTACCCACCTCATAAGACTTTTGTGAATATCAGTCACAGCTGTTATCAGTGCTTTCTTTAGTGACCTCACTTCATGGGTCATCCTGGGCCCATTGTACAGATGAGAAAACTGAGGCCCAGGGAGTAAAAGCTGAAATTCCAAGCCCTGCCGTCTGACTTTGGAGCCTGTGCCATGCTGTTCTGCCTTTCTCTAGAGTGAAACAGCTCTCCGAAAAGTACCCAGCAACGCAAAAATGCAGAGTATCAATATTATCCATGAATTTCATTTCATGTATGTCCTCCTTGTCCCTCAGTTTTGAAGTCACACACGCAGTAAACATCCACTGTGTTCTATATTCCCAAATGCCCCCCATAAGCCAGGTACAGTCCCAGGTACAGTCCTAGGCCCTGCGCATTTAAACCTCATACCATGTGGTGTCATGCTGGTAGTTCCGTTCTATCTGCAGGATCCTTGCCCCAGGTCACTGAGGGAGGAGGTGTGTGTGTCTGTAGGATGCACAGTCTGTGCTGTGTCAGCCGGGCACTGCTCTCTCCTGCCTGTGTCCCCGGCAGAGGCGTTGTGTTGTGCTGATCCATCCCAGCTCTCAGACTCCATCTCTGAGGCTGTTATGGCTGTTTGGCTGGCCTTAGGAGCATCATGCGATGGCTGGGAATGGCTCTTAGTTCAATGTCAGTCCCTGCAAGGCAGGAGCCCAGGAGAAATGAAAACCCCTGTGGGTAACCCACAGACTCTGAAAAACCCTCCCCAGGGTTGCCTCTTATCACTGCTTGTTGCCCTAATGCTCAATGCCCCATTAAAAAAAAAAAATTAAATGAGCAAGACACAGTCATGGCTTCGTTCTGGAGGCTGGGCGGGAGCGGGGGGCATGGAGAGTCCTCAGCTGTTACTCACGGTCTGCAGTGGGCTCAGGCTGCAACTGCTGGCTTGGTCCTGCTGTCCTGGATCCTGTCATGTGTACAGTAAGCCGGCGGGGCAGCTGCTGCTAAGTCTTGTTTGCCAGCTTTCCTGCTGGTTAATGGTTAGAGGGGGGCCAGTGGCCTTCACCATTTGGTGGTCTCCTCCCCCCAGTCATGAACCAATGGGAGCCTTTTCCAGGAAATTTGAGTAAACACAGCAATACTGCGAATTAACTTTCTTCGGCATATAGTTCCCTGAGGTTTTATTTTTTGATATCAAAATGTGGCTGGAGTTGCGTCAGTGTTTGTGGTTGCCCAGGGGCAGCTGGCACAGGAGCCACAGGTGCCTTTAATTAGCACGATGGTGCTGACAGCTGTGAAGAAGCAGGTGCTGAGCCTGGGCGGGGAATGAGACCAGCAAGGTCCTGCCTTCAGGGGGGGGCAATGGTCTGATGGGAAAGACAGACATGGAATAAAAGCAGCCCAGTGCTTCCCATGGATTATCTCATTTAGTCTTCACAATGACTCTGTAAAGTGGATACTATTATTATTATCACTCTTCTCTAGATGAGGAAACTGAGGCACATGACGCTTAAGTGAGCTGCTCTCGAGATTCGAATCCAAGACCATTTAACTCTGAAATCTAGCACCTTCACTTCCCTCTTCCCCACATTTTTATTCATCAGTTCCCTTTTGATTGCAGGTGACAGACGAAATTCAAACAGCTTTAAAGCAAAAAAGAACATTTATTGGATCTCCTGAAGGAGAGTTCTGAAGTGTGGAGGGGGGCGCTTCAGGCCTGGCTGGATCCAGAGGTCCCAAGATGGTCATCAAATCTCTGTCTCTTTAAAAAAAAAAAAAATTCTTTCTTAGTTCTGCTTTCCTGCTTTAGTCTCTCTGTGGTGGAGACAAAGGCGGCCACTGCAGCTACAGGTTATTTGGGTCTAACTGGTTATTTGATATCAGAAGGAGAGAGACTCATTTTTTTTCAGTGTTCATATCAGCCCCCCCAAAGGACATGATTGCCCATCCTTGGACTGATACAGTGTGCAGAAGAATAGGGCATTGTGAATGGCCAGCTAGGGTCCCGTGCCCTCTGCTGGATTGATAGTGCCATTACTACCTTGCAGGTATGAGGGGAGATGTTCCCATGAGGCCCACAACTGTGTCAAGAGTTTTGGGGGCACTTCAGTTTTATTAATAGTTATTGGTCTTTTCAAGTTTTTTATACCTTAAGCCAATTATAGAATTTATAACTAGGAATTTACTATTTTTCAAATCTCTGTCATATCTGTGATTATTTTTAATTTTTGTTGGTTCTATGTTTTATTTATGTATTTCCTCTCTTTTTTTTTTTTTTTCTTGATGAGTCTTGTTAGTCTATCTAGCTAATTAATCTTTTCAGAGGTCCAGATTTTAGTTTTGTTAATCTTTATTGGTTTTTTAAAATCTATATTTCATTGATTTGTGCTTTTATTTTTATTTTTTACCATCCTTTCACATTCTCTGAATTTTCCTGTTTGCTCTTTTTCTATTTTCTTGAGTTAAATGCTTAGCTTTCTTACTTTTTAACATTTCTGCTATCCACATAAATATATTTAAAGTTTTCATCTAAAAACTGACTTAACTATGTCCCACAAATATTCTCATTGTTATTTTTTTCTAAGTATTTCTTAATTTCCCTTATGGTTTCACTTTTAACCCAGGGATAGTTTAATAATATGTCATTTTGTGTATTTAGAATTTTAGGCTACTCTTCTGTTATTAACTTTTATTTATATTTCATTATGATAAAAATATCATGTATATGATATTGAACATTTGGAATTTATTGAGGTTTTTTTGCATATGGTCTCTTTTTGTAAATATTCCATATTTTCTTATGAAATATCGGGTGTTAACTGTTTGACATGCATATATATGTATATGCATAATGCTAAAGCTTATTATTTTATTCAACTCTTTCATATCTATGTGGATTCCTTATTTACTTGAGCTTTCAGCTTCTCAATAGGGAATGTTAAAATCTCCAATCACAATTGTTCATTTATTTATCTGTCAGTTGTTGGTTGATATACTTTGCAATGGTCACACTGTGACAGAGTGACTCCTGTAACTCTTTGTTCTGGCAATATTGACCCTTTGAGTTTATCTTGTTCTTTGTCCTTGGAACACACCACACAATTCTTAAAAGTCGTCAGCAAGAAGCTCCTCACAGGGTTTGGGGTGGTCCCTGAAAGACCAGCAAATCATTATCCATGACTTAATGCAGTGCCGAGGTCCTTAACTGGAGGAAACGTGCTATGAGGGACATTATTGGGACAATTGACAAAACTGGAATATGGATGGTAGGTTAGAGAAAAATATTGTACCAGTGTTAGATTTCCTGAAGTTAATAGCTTTACTAAGAAAATATATCCCAAATTCTTAGGAAATGTACATGGAAGTATTTAAGGGTAAATGGTCATGATGTATAAAATTTACTCTCAAATGATTCTTTAAAACAAATATGTACACACACACACACACATACATACATGCATATACACACATGGGGTTGCTGTGAAGGCTGGACTGTACCGTGAGCTTAGCACAGCAGAGGGCACGTGGCAAGGCCTCATTCAAGAAAAGTGTTGCTAGAATTGTTATTTTATCTCCCCCGGTCCCCATGGAGTGTGGGATTCTGTTTAGATAGTGCCTGACTAGAAGTCCTTTTCTTTAATCATCAACCTCTTAGCCCCTTAAAATAGAAAAATAATTAAAAAAAATAGAAGAACATTTTTCAGAAGCACTGTTGAGTCAGACGTCCGTGTGTTCCCAGTTCCCTGCTGGTCTGTGCCCGCCAGGCCCTAGCTAGTGGCCTCCAGGTGAGTGGGACCTGCTCCCTGCTTACCAGGAGGCCCACTTCAGTTGTTCCCTCTGGGTTAGTCACTGCTGCATCTGGGTGTCATTTGGGAAAGATGTATCTTTCAGGGTTCACCCCAAATCCAGGGAGAAGCTTCTGGCTGAAGCCCTCTTTGAACGAGCGTCTCCTCCTCTGAAATTACCCCATTACAGACGTGTTGCTCTTGGTTCCTCTTTCCCAATTCTGCCAACCACAGAAGTGGTGACTGGGAGGCTTGCTCAGGGCCTCCTAACTTTTCCAGCTGTGTGGATAAGTGCTATTTGGGATCCTGCCTCCAGGAAAACAGGGCCCTGCCTGGCGTGGGACAGGTCCCATCAAACCAGAGACCTGCAGTGATGGGACTTGCCAGGCAGGAGCCTTGGATGGCCTTTGCTGAGCCTTGGCCGGCTGTTTACCTGAGGGATCATGAATTGTGTTGGCAAAAAAGGATGCCAACCTGTACTTGTGTCCAGCATGGAGGTGGCGTGGGTAGGTTGGGTTAAATCTTGGGGTTCAGAGGCTGGACTTGAGGCGATCCTCGCTGGTCCTAGGGCCTGTCTCTGTTGTAGATCAAGGGAACTGCGCGGCTCCGTCTCCTGCAGCCCTGCAGGCCCTCATCACTGGGGCCACCTGTCCCCCCCATAGGCTTAGCCTTCAGACAATTCCTGGACCAAGCAGGACTCTAACCCCCACCCCCACCCCCGGGCCGTCCTCCTCCTGGACAGGCAGGAACACAGCCCAGAGGCACCATTACTTTGCTGATAAGGTTCTGCATTGGCTGCTCACCCCTTTTATCTCCTTTCTCACTTCCCTGCCACTTCCTGCTCTGCTCTGGTATCACAGCCCTATGTAAAGCACTGGGCATGGGGTCTGGCTCCTGGTGAGGGTAGTAGCTGCTATTTATTGCGCCGTCGCTGGGTACCAACTCTGCTGTTTCATGGATATTTATCGATTTGATTCTCACAAGAACCCAACCAGGCAGGTATTATTATCATCTCGGATAGGATAGCTGTCAAGAGCGTGGAATCTGCGTTTGATTCTAGACCTTAGGAGTGTGACACCAGGCAAATTACTAAGCTCTCTATGCCTCAGCTGAGAAATGGAGATTCTAGTATCTAGAATCTCTCTAGGTTGTTGTGAAGATTGCATATGTCGAAAGAGCATAGAACAGTGCCTGCTATATTCTAAGTGCTGTATGAATGCTAATGATTACACGCATACCTCGTTTTATCGTGCTTTGCTTTATTGCACTTCGCAGGTATTGTGATTTTTACAAATTGAAGTTTTGTGCTTCCTGGAAGTCTCATCAGCGCCATTTTCCCAACAGCATTTGCTCACTTCATGTCTCTGTGTCACATTTTGGTAATTCTGGCAATATTTCAAATTTTTCATTATTATTATATTTGTTATGGTGATTTGTGATCAGTGATCTTTGATATTACTATTGCAAAAAGATTTTGACTTGCTGAAGGCTCAGATGACGGTTAGTATTTTTTAGCAATAAAGTATTTTTTAAATTAAGGTATGTACATTGTTCTTTTAGATGTAATGCTATTGCACACTTAATAGACTACAGTATAGTGTAAACATAGATTTTATATGCCCTGGAAAACCAAAAAAATTTGTGTGACTGGCTTTATTGCAATATTTGCCTTATTGCAGTGGTCCAGAACCGAACCCGCAATATCTCCGCTATATGCCTGTATTGCTATTTTCATTTGGCAGACTGGGAAACGGTGGCAGAGAGAGGTTAGAATGTTACTGAGTCCAAGCTCATACTGCTTGCCATACCACAGGCCAATGAATGGACAGACAAGATGCTGGGGCAAGGAACAGAGACTTTATTTGGAAAGCCAGCAGACTGAGAAGATGGTCCCAAAGAACCATCTTCCTAGAGTCCATTCAGGCTTCTTTCTTACTAAAAGGGGAGGGTGTGACTTCTTACTGCAAACTTCTTGGTCCTGGTTGGACTCCCTGAGGGGATGTGATAATCCTTTGTTTTTGCTGCTGTCCATGTAGGTCTAGTCATCATGTTCCTGTAAACCTCCAACAAGACAAATGTTATTTTCTGTAAAAGTGTTACACCTTTAAAGGTCAAGCCTGGGAGGCAGAGCCTTGAGCATAGGCTATCATGTACATTTCAGGCTATAAGCAACATTCTTTTACAAAAGGTGCAAAGCCAGCATGACTAAGCACAGGCAACAGAGCACAAAGTTTAGAGCTAAAGGAATAGCTCCAGTATGGAGTCAGGTTTGTTCTCTGTTGCAAGAAGACTTACCTAAAGTTACATTACTAAGGAGAGGAATCAGAATGGCAACCCAAGTACCTTAGCTAAAGCCCTTATCAGAGTTCCACTGCCTCCGTCTTCCCTCATTCCTTCCCTGCCTCATCTCACATCAAAGCAGAAGTTATGGGTCCTCTTGTCTTAACACTGAGCAATTCCACAGGGCAGTTCTGGGTCCCAGGGGGCCAATGGGGGTGATGGTGATACGGATGCCCCTGTTGGTCCAGGTGTGGCCTATGGATTCACAAGTGGGCGGTAGCCTGAAAAAGTTTTAGAAACATGGGGTAGGACAGGCATGTTGTGAAGGTACCCTCAGGAGAAGCTTGTAGGGGCCGGGGCTGAGTCCCAGCTCTGCCTCTTGCTCTGTCACCAACTTGTCCTGTGACCTTGGACAAGTCGCTGGACTTCGCTGAGGCTCAGCTTCCTAACTTCCTGCCTTCCCTGAGGGCAGAGGAGGCAGGAGATTAGAAATAAAACACTGCGAGAGAAACTGTCACAGGCTTTGCGTCTGTCAGACCTGTCTCCAGTATCTCTCCAGCTGATTGCTGACTGTGTGATTTAGGCAAATCCCTTACTCTCTGCAAACCTCAGTTTTTTGGTTCATTAAGTGAGGAGAAAGGATCGTGCACACCTAAGAACATTACTGTGGTGATGAGTGGTGGTCAGTAGTCGGTGAGTTTCTTTTGTCAATGAAAAATTAGTTAATAGTCAATCCTAGAAAGAAATTGAAAATTTTATTTGAGCCAACCTGAGGATTATAAGTCAGGAGACAGTCTTTCAGAAATCTCTGAGGACTGTTCCACCTCAGAGGTCAAGGCACAGTTATATAAGTTTTTTTTTTAATTGGAGCATAATTGCTTTACAATGTTGTGTTAGTTTCTGCTGTAGAACAAAGTGAATCAGCTATACATATACATATATCCCCTCCCTCTTGAGCTTCCCTCACAGCCCCCCACCCCTCTAGGTCATCACAGAGCACCGAGCTGAGATCCCTGTGCTATACAGCAGGGTTATACATCGAAGTGACATACTGACAGTTTACACAGTCCAAGGCAAGTAGTGCATCATCATGACTCCTTACAGGATTGAGAAAGGAATGTTATCTCCTAAGGAGTTACCTTGCTGGTGCCTGGAGGAAACTGGTTGTTGTTTTGTTTTTGCGAGTAGGGAATCCTGTGTCTTCTAAGGGGATCCAGTTAATGTGTAATGCAGATGCACAACGCACACTAAAGGGAAGGGGGGTAGTGGCTCAAATGGGCAGAGAGAAAATTTTATGTTTAAAAGTTTTCTTGTCCTGCCTTAAAATAATTTTATTTCATCACCTTTTTACTACTGCTCTTGCCAGGTTTGCGTGTCAGTGTCATGCTGGCCTCATTTAACAAGTTGAGGAGTATAGTCTGTTATTCTAAAATGTGGAAAAGTGCATAAGCCTGACATTATTTTTTTCCTTAAATGTTCGGCAGTATGTGCCAGAGAAGTCATTTGAGCTTGGAGTTATCTTTAGGAGAAATTTTTTATTTATGGATTTAATTTCTCTCATAGAGAACTATTCAGATTTTCTACTTCTTCAAGCAGTATTTTTTTAAGAAGAAAATTTGCCCATTTAATCTAGCTTTGAAAATTTATGTATATAAAGTTTTCATAACATTCTTTTATTACCGTTTAGCATGTTCCAGATCCATAGTAATGGCCCATTTTTCATTTCTTTTTCTTTTAATTGAAGTATAGTTGATTTAAAATATTATATTAGTTTCAGGTATACAACATAGTGATCCAAACTTTTTATAGATTATACTCCATTTAAAATTACTATAAAACATTGGCTATATTCCCTGTGCTGTACAGTATATCCTTGTAGCTTATTGATTTTATACATAGTAGTTTGTACCTCTTAATCCTCTACCCCTATCTTGCCACTCTCCCCCCTTCCCTCTTGCCACTGGTAACCACTAGTTTGATTTCTTTATCTGTGAGTCTGCTTCTGTTTTCTTGTATTTATTTATTTATTTTTTTAGTGATGCCATATGGTATTTGTCTTTCTCTGTCTGACTTATTTCACTAAGCATAATACCTTCCAAGTCCATCCATGTTGCTGCAAATGGAAGAATTCCATTCTTTTTTATTGCTGAGTAATATTTATATATACATATTTATCTCTCTCTCTCTCTCTCTCTCTCTCTCTCTGTCTCTCTCTCTCTATATATATATATATATATATATATATCACATCTTCTTTATCCATTCAACTGTTGATGGACACTTAGGTTGCTTCCATATCTTGGCAATTATAAATAATGCTGCTATGAACATTGGGGTGCATGTAACTTTTCAAAATAGTGCTTTTGTTTTCCTCAACTATATACCCAGCAGTGGAATTGTTAGATCATATGGTAGTTCTACGTTTAGTTTTTTGAGGAAGCTCCATGCTGTTTTCCATATTGGCTGCATCTATTTACATTCCCACCAACAGTATACTAGGGTTCCCTTTTCTCCACATCCCTGCCAAAATTTGTTGTTTGTAGACTTTTTGATGATAGCCATTCTGACAGGTGTGAGGTGATATCTCATTGTGGTTTTGTTCTGCATTTTTCTGTTGTTAGTGATGTTGAACATCTTTTCATGTGCCTGTTGACCATCTGTAAATCTTCTTTGGAAAAATGTCTATTCAGGTCTTCAGCCCATTTTAAAATCAGGTTGTTTGCTTTTTTGATATTGATTTGTATGAGCTGTTTATATATTAATAGCTTGGATATTAACCCCTTATTGATCATATCATTTGCAAATATTTTCTCCTGGTCAGTAGCTTGTCTTTTCATTTTGTTGATGGTTTCCTTTGCTGTGCAAAAGCGTTTAAGTTTAATTAAGTTCCATCTGTTTATTTTTGCTTTTGTTTTCTTTGCCTTAGATCCAAAAAAGAAAAACTGTTACATTTTATGTCACAGAGTGTTCTGCCTATGTTTTCTTCTAAGATTATTATGGTTTCTGGTCTTACATTCAAGTCTTTAATCCACTTTGAGTTTATTTTTGTATATGGTATGAGAAAATGTTTTAATTTCATTCTTTTACATTTAGCTGTCCAGTTTTCCTAGCACCACTTACTGAGGAGATAGTCTTTACTCCATTGTATATTTTTGTCTCTTTTGTCATAGATTAATTGACTATAGGTGGGTGGATTTATTTCTAGGCTCTCTGTTTTGTTTCATTGATCTATGTGTCTGCTTTTGGGCCAGTACCATACTGTTTTGATTACTGTAGCTTTGTAGTATAGTCTGAAGCCAGGGAGTGTGATACCTCCAGCTTTTTGGTTTTTTCTCAAGATTGCTTTGGCAATTTAGGGTCCCATTTTTCTTTCTTTTTTAAAAATAAATTTATTTATTTATCTTTTTATTTTTGGCTGCGTTGGGTCTTCATTGGGTCTTTGTTGCTGCGCGTGGGTTTTCTCTAGTTGCGATGAGCGGGGGCTACTCTTTGTTGCGGTGGCTTCTCTTGTTGTGGAGCACGGGCTGTAGGCGTGCAGGCTCAGTAGTTGTGGCACACGGGCTTAGTTGCTCCGTGGCATGTGGGATCTTCCTGGACCAGGACTTGAACCTGTGTCCCCTGCATTGGCAGGTGGATTCTTAACCACTGCGCCACCAGGGAAGCCCCCAAAGTTTTTTTTTAAACAGCTTTATTGAGATATAATTTATATACCATACAACTCATGCATTCAGTGTATGATTCAATAATTTTTAGTAAATTTACAGAGTTGTACCAACATCACCACAATTCAATCTTGGAACATATTTATATTGCAAAAAAAAAAATACCATGAACCTTTTGCAGTCAATTCCTACTTTTATCATTAACCCTAGGCAACCATTGACCTGCATTATAGCTCTATTCATGTGCCTTTTATGGATAATTCATATAAGCAGTGGAATCATATAATATGTAGTCTTTTTGGTCTGCTTCTTTCACTTAACATATTATTTTTGAGGTTTATCCATGTCATAGTATGTATCAACAAATTATTCCTTTTTTTTTTTTTTGGATAGTATTCTACTGTATGGATAAGCCACATTTTGTTTATCCACTCACCAGTTGATGGACATTTGGATTATTTCCAGTTTGGGGCTATTAGTTATAGAAGCATTCATGTACAAGTCTGTTTTTGTATGATATATGTTTTCATTTCTCTTTGGTAGATTCCTGGGAGTATAATTGGTGGGTCGTATGGTAAGTTTATATTTGACTTTCTAAGAAAGTGCCAAAGTGTTTTACAAAGTGGCAGCACCACTGTGCTACCCCATCAACATCATGTGAGAATTCCAGGTTCTCCAAATCTTTGCCAACACTTGGTATTGTCTGCTTTTTTGATTATAGGCATCTTTTCTATATTAGTGAGCTATAGTTATATCTCATTGTGGCTTTAATTTGCATTTTGCTAATGACTAAAAAGGGCACATTTTCATATGCTTATTAACCATCCATACGTCTTCTAGGTGAATGTCTATTAAAGTCTTCTGTCATTTCTAAATTGGGGTAACTTGTTTTAAGAGTTAAGTTGTTATAAGTGTTCTTTATATTCTGGATACAAATCCTTTGCCAGATATATGACTTGAAATTATTTTTTTCCTATCTGTACCTTGCCTTTTTTCCAATACATTTTAAATTTTAGAACAGTTTGAGATTGACAGAAAAATTGCAAATATATTGCAGAGAAGTCCCATAAACCCTACATCCAGTTTCCTATGCTATTAACAGTTTTATTAGTATAATACATTTGTTACAATTAATAAAACAATTTGATACATTATTTTTAACTAAAGTCCATACTTTTTGCAGATTTCAATATGAGTCTTTTCTACTTTTATCCTTTTTATGTTCCAGGATCCCATCCAGGATACCACATTACATTTGGTTATCATGTCTCCTTAGGCTGCTCTTGGCTGTGACAGTTTCTCACACTTTCCTTGTTTTTCATGACCTTGCCTTTTGGAAGTATAATGGCCAAGCAATTTATAGGATGCCCCTCTAATGGAATTTGTCTGATGTTTTTCTCATGATTATACTGGGGTTGTAGGTTTTTGAGAGGAAGACCAAAGAGTTATGATTTTCATTACATCATATCAAGGGTGTGTACTGTCAGCATGTTTTATTTTTTATTTATTTATTTATTTTCTTTCTTTTTTTTAAAAAAATAATTAATTAATTTATTTTTGGCTGTGTTGGGTCTTTGTTTCTGGGTGAGGGCTTTCTCTAGTTGCGGCAAGCGGGGGCCACTCTTCATCACGGTGCACGGGCCTCTCACTATCGCGGCCTCTCTTGTGGCGG
Source organism: Balaenoptera borealis (assembly GCF_965194805.1). Lineage (NCBI taxonomy): Eukaryota > Metazoa > Chordata > Mammalia > Artiodactyla > Balaenopteridae > Balaenoptera > Balaenoptera borealis. The sequence goes on along the minus strand of NC_138866.1, from coordinate 9,862,162 downwards.
AGCACAGGCTCCAGACGCGCAGGCTCAGTAGTTGTGGCTCACGGGCCTAGTTGCTCTGCGGCATGTGGGATCTTCCCAGACCAGGGCTTGAACCCGTGTCCCCTGCATTGGCAGGCAGATTCTCAACCACTGCGCCACCAGGGAAGCCCAGCATGTTTTATTATTTATCACTGTTGATATTGACCTTGATCACCTGGCTGAACTAACGCTTGTCAGATTTCTCCACTGTAAAGTTACTCTTCCCCTGCCTTTCCAGACTGTCCTCTTTGGAAGGAAGTCACTGCACAATCCACATTTGAGGAGTGGAGAGATATGCTCCACCTCCTTGAGGGCAGAGTAGCTACGTAAATAATTTGGAATTCTTCTGCACGGAAGATTTGTCTCTTCTCCCTATTTATTTATATAATCATTTATTTATATCAGTATGGATTTATGGATATTTATTTTATACTTTGGGTTATAATCTACCATATATACCTATACTATTAAAATCTACGATGATACTTTATTTCTTTTTGTTCAAATTAGTCCAACTTCGGCCATAGGGAGCATCTTCCATTGGCTCCTGTGTTGCTTTGACATACCCCCCAACCATCACTGTGGATTTTTTTTTTAAAGCACTTGCTCACTTTCTGGCAACACAGGATGCTCGGGGCTCATCTGGTATATATCCTGTCCTAGTCTTAGAATCAGCCATTTCTTCAAGGAGTCCTGGTTCCTTTCATTGGAGAATGTATTAGAAACCAAGACTTGAGCACTATGCATGCTTGTTGCTGCTGGGGTTCATTCCTTCTAGAGCCTCTCAGCTGACAGAGCAAGGGAATATACATATGTACATTAACCTCTGTATATATACATATCTATAAACATTTCTATGTGTAACCATCTGTGTCTATATTAAGCTAAACATGAGTTCAGACAGATGTCTCCAACTCCAGTGCATAGATCATTTTAGTTCCCTCCTGCTTATCTATAACCTCCTACTCCAACCCGGCTCCCAATATCCACCATCCATTTACTTCATGTAGTTAATTGTTGAGTTCCTGCATACATGTAGGACAGTTTCAGAATTGTTAACCTGTACGCTTCTGGAAAACAACTTTACTAACTATAATACAGAGCTTACGTACAATTTCTTTTGCCTTTAGTCTTACATACTTCACTCACTTCTAAAGTTACTTAGGTCAGCTTTCCCCCTGCCCCTACTCACTCACCCCTGCTCCCTTCAGTGAAGTTATTTCATGCATTTGTAACCCATTTAGATTGTTTAGTCACTTCTACTTTCCATTCTGGGATTCTCCAATTTCCTAAATGAATTTTTCTTCTAATTTGCATATTTTGGGTTTAATATTCTGTGCTGTAAATTTCTTCGAGTTTTGACAAATGCATAGTGTTATGAATCCACAATTACAATATCATACACACTACTTTCTTGTCCTAAAAAAATACCTTGTTTCACCTATTCATCCTTCCCCCCTCTCCCTGAACTCCGGACAACCACTGATCTTTCCAGAGTGCCATGTAATTGGGATCATATTAGTATGTAGTCTTTTAAGACTGGGTTCTATCACTTATAACTATGCACTTAAGGTTTCTCCATGTCTCTTGTGATTTCACAGCTCATTTATTTTTATCACTTCTCCTTTTTATTAGTGAATAGTATTTTATTGTATGAATGTACCACAGTTTGTTTATCCATTCACCTATTGAAGGACATCTTGGTTGCTTCCCGTTTTTGGCAACTATGAATAAAGCTGCTATAAACATTTTGGTGCAGGTTTTTGTGTGGACAAAATTTTCATATTAGCTGGGGAAATATGTAGGAGCATGATTGCTGGATCATATGATAAGACCGTGTTTAGCTTTGTGAGAAACTTATGGCTTATCTTTTCATTTTTTAACAATATCTTTTGAAGTGTAAACATTTTACTTTAGTGAAGTCCAATTTATTTTTCATCCCCAGGCAAACCGGATGGCTGGTCACCCTAATTTGGAGACAGGAGAATAAATAAGTTTTTAAACAATGGTGTGTCAGCCAGAGGAGGAAATGATCTATCTTTATCTCTATCTCTTTCATCTATCTATCTGTCTGTCTATCTATCTATCTATCTATCTATCTATCTATCTATCTATCTATCTATCATCCATCCACCCATCCATCCATCTATCTTAAGATGGAAGAAATTGTATCCTGGTAGTAGATAGGGAAGATTTGTGATTGAGGAGATGATAAAGGGCAGGGTTGCTGGTGTGATGTCCTTGAGGGCCTGAGATAAAATACAAATACAACCAGTGGTGTAGGTAGAGGGATGGCCTCAGCTAGGCCAGGTGCTCCATTGTAACAGAAGGGAAGGCAGACACATTAGCAGAGCTGCAAGTGGGTGGGAAGATGATTGCCTATATTTTGCCAGTGAAAGGAAGTAAGGTCCCCAGCCCAGGGTGATTCGGGGCAGGAGGTGTCAGAGGTTTGCTGAAAGGTGAAGGTAGGAAGTATTTACTTAAGACAAGAAACATGAAAGGGCTGGAATAGAGAGTGATTGCTGCCCAGGATCAAAGGCTCTCTTGAGGTTCAGTGGTCATGAATTTAAAATGAGACCAGTCAGTGCTTTGGTGTTTTTCTCTAGCTACATCCAGAAGTTTGAGTGTAGACATGGAATAGGGGGAGAGTTGGAGGCTTTTGCCACAAAGCTATGGTAAAGGCAGAAAAGGGCAAAGGAGCTGAGGGTGTGATTGATCATGGAACTTAAGCTGGACAAGGAGGGAGCAAGGACCTGAGGGAAAAGAAGGAGGTGAAAACGAGCAGGATCAATGGATGGTGCATCCCTGAGGGTTGTATACCCCAAATAGAATAGACAATGGATTGAATTGATAGCATGCATGGATTAAACTAAAATTTCCCCATGGATTTGAAAAGCCATCATGGTCTTATATAAAATTCCATTTATCACAGATTCTTCTAGACATTTTATATGGTGTATAAATGTATATTTTGTATATTTTGCAAGGCAAGTCATTTGTTTTTCTTTTTCAAAAATCATCAGCTTTTTTTTGTGGATTTTTTCCATCAGGTGAATTTTAGAATCAATGTGCCAAATTCAAAAAATCTAGATGGGATTTCAATAAGAACTATTAATTTGAAGGCAAATGTCTCTCTTTCTAAACGTGAATCTTTTAAGCCAGGGATGTGGTATAGCTCTCTAATATGTGGTATAGCCAGGGATGTGGTATAGCCAGGGATGTGGTATAGCTCTCTAATATGTGGTATAACCAGGGATGTGGTGTAGCCAGGGATGTGGTATAGCTCTCTAATATGTGGTATAACCAGGGATGTGGTATAGCCAGGGATGTGGTATAGCTCTCTAATATGTGGTATAACCAGGGATGTGGTATAGCCAGGGATGTGGTATAGCCAGGGATGTGGTATAGCCAGGGATGTGGTATAGCTCTCTAATATGTGGTATAACCAGGGATGTGGTGTAGCCAGGGATGTGGTATAGCCAGGGATGTGGTATAGTTCTCTAATATGTGGTATAGCCAGGCATGTGGTATAGCCAGGGATGTGGTATAGCCAGGGATGTGGTATAGCCAGGGATGTGGTATAGCTCTCTAATATGTGGTATAGCCAGGGATGTGGTATAGCCAGGGATGTGGTATAGCCAGGGATGTGGTATAGCTCTCTAATATGTGGTATAACCAGGGATGTGGTATAGCCAGGGATGTGGTATAGCTCTCTAATATGTGGTATAGCCAGGCATGTGGTATAGCCAGGGATGTGGTATAGCCAGGGATGTGGTATAGCTCTCTAATAATTTAAGCCTTTTAAAAGTAACTCTTTTCATACAGTTCTTGCTTTTCCTGTTGCACTAACATTCCATGCTGTATAGTATATTTGCACCCATGTTTTCGTTGCAATTGTAAGTTAGTTTTTATAGAGGCGTTCCACACCTCCAGTCCCTCTGATGGTCTGGAGCAGGCAGCTGATCCAGGACAAACAGTCTCTTCCTTCAGAATTTGTCCTGGGACTGAGAGAGACTGCCCCTGTCTCGTGGCTGACTCCTTTGTCCTATGAGGGGGAACGGTGGTGTCCGTCATCATTTGGATGGGAGAAGCTGGCAGCTGGTCCAGAGGGAGAGGGGTGGGGATGGGTTGGGCAGGGTCCATGGGAGATGGAGAGAGAGGACGCCTGGGTTTCCCACAGCACGCTGGGCCCTTTGCCAGGCAGGGTGGGCACCGGGCATCCCTCCACTCTCCTCTGGCCACTAGTCTCTCCATCTCTGGAGCTGCTGATAACAGTGATTTAAGATGTGGTGAAATACATGCCATTATTCTAAACAAATCACAACGGAAAACCTGGGGGTAGGGGTGGGAATGGGGGTCATTGATCCCCCATTTCTTAAACATGTTCAGAATCTGAATTCACCTTCTGGATCAATGAGAAAGTCCATTAAACTAACAACACAAGTGGTGTTGCGCTTATGCACTCGGGGCTAAACTCTGTGAGTCGAAATGAAATGAAATAGCGTTTAGTGCTCAGCAAGAGCTGCCTCTTGCCTTTACTATGAGTAATATCTTTTCTGCAGGCTATTCTTTGCCAGCCCCCTGCCCAGATCCATCATCTGCCTTTTTCTGCCACGTTCTGTGCTCTGAGAGGCTGACTCGTACATGCTGTACCGCTAGCTCTCTTTCTTCCCGTTCCTCCCTGCTTCGGCTCCATGTCTCTGGAGTGGCTGCATCCTTCCACCACCTCGGATCCTTCCAGGCAGACGCTCCTTCCGTGGCTCCTGCTCTCACTGTTTCTTTCCTTTGCTCCTTCAGCTCTGGGCAAGTAAGAGCTTCCTGGTTTTGCCAACCTCTGGGTGTCTCACCAGACACCCTCCTGTTTTTCCCTTAACGTTTTCCACATCTTTCTACATAGTCTCTTTGCAGAAGTCTCATCCTTTGAACCATTGTGGGGACTCTGAGTAAGACTCCATTTAATCCTCACAACCAAACTCCTGCAAACATTTGAGTTCCTGGGAGGTGAAGTGGCTTATTCAAGGTCCACAGCGAGCCAGTGACTGAACCAGGATTCGAGCCTAGGTCTGTTGCCTCCAAAGGCTTGATTTTATCCTTCACATCTCTCTATTTCAGAATAAGGTGACTCCCTACAATAAGACCCACCTGCATGTGAGCCCTGCATATCCTGTGCTGCTGGCCCCTCCCCTGAATGGCAACCCCCCAGCCCACAGCTTACAAAGAGAACCATCTCCTCAGGTAGTAACTGGGAGCTGTGGGGACCAGATATGAGGTTAGGGGAAGGTAATTTTTACTTACAGGTCAGGTACAAGGAATCGGATGCATCCACAGCACCCTCAAGGCTGGCCCCCATGGACAGCTGTCATGAGGGTCAGAGTGGGTAGCCAACATCAGAAGATGATTCTGGGCAGGGATGCAGAAACACATGGGAAGGTCAGGTTGTACCCTCCCCAGGCAAATGTTCCAGCTCTCAGCCCACTGTACCTACATCATCTGGGTGCATAGTGTGCAGTGCTTACTGGTGCACGAGGAACTAGGGGAAGAGGAACTGCTGACCTGACCTGACCAAGGAGGTTGGCCTCACTACACTGTCAGAGAGGCTGAGGAGAAAGGACAGGTGTCTGTGTAAGACAGATGTCTTACATGTGGGGAAAGTATTTTCCCATCCTCCCATCCATCCATCCATCTCCCATCCATTCCATCCATCCATCCATCCATCCATCCATCCATCCATCCATCCATCCATCCTCCCATCCATTCACCCACTTCTGAAGCACTTGCTATATGCTTAACCCTGGATGGGCATTGAGGGGAGATGTAGAGTAATTGTATTACTGCCTTCATGAAGCATATCTCATATGAAGCCATGGATGCTTACCGTCCCCACACTTAAACACCTCAGGGATGGGGAGTGGAGTGTATAAAACTCTGGACTGGGGAAACCTGACTTGACTGAAAGAATCCTGAGTCGACAGAGTTTATGTTGAATGAACAGAACTCAACTAGAGTTAATAAGATTAAGCTTCCTCCACCAGACAGAGTAGAGGCTGCACATTCAGTGGAGGCTCCTGTAAGGACGTGGACTTGAGCTGAGTTCTGAAGGATGGGCAGGATTTGGGCTAAGCAACCTCTGAGCAATGTCTCAAGTAGAGACAGAGTCCACTGTGGTCACCCAGTACTCCTCCAGTTTGTTATCCATCTTTAATCCCCTTTGACACTTCTTCAGACATATTTCTCTGTGCAAAAACTCAAGGACAAACAGATCAATATAGAAGTAGTATTAATCATGATAGTCATACATGCAAGGGTAGCAGCTAATCTTATTTATTTGTTGACTGTCTTCCAGGTGGTAGGATATGTGCTATCTGCTAAAATGACCCTATGAGAAGGCATTAGTCCTATTTTGCAGATGAGCCCAGGAAAGATTGAGTAACTTGTTCAAAAGCAAACAGTTTGTAGAGATTGAGGCAGGCTTGGCACACAAAGCTATGTGACACCCAGACCTGTATTCTACTATGATAGGTGACTTCTTGGGAATGGGCACATTCTGAGGTTGCTGCAGAGGTAAGAGGAGAAGTGGAAGAGTAGTTTGGAGGCTCAGTCATGAGTGTTGAAAAGAAAGCTATTCATCTGGCACTGGTTTGAAACTGATCTCTATAAATACACATACAAACACACATAGAGCTAGTTGCTTCTTGGTTTAATAATTTGTTCTCGAGTTTCTTTGGACATACTTTCTTGGGATGAAATGGCCAACGGTTTTTGTCTACACATCAATTTCAAGTAATTGGTAAGAGCTGCGTGGGAGACTGAGTTGACAAGGCAATTGAGGGACTTCCCTGGCGGTCCAGTGGTTAAGACTCGGTGCTTTCACTGCTGTGGACCCTGGTCAGGGAACTAAGATCCCACAAGCCACGCATGGCGTGGCCAAAAAAAAAAGGCATATGAGACTCCATCTTTCTGTGTCAGAGTGCCTTAATCCATTCACCATGACTGTCGCGGGCATGAGCAGAGGAAACCAGGTTATTAAAGTAATGGAGTTACCAAAACCTAGGATGCTGGTGAAGATGTTGGGCATCCAGTCTGGGAGAAGGAGATGTGGAGCAATAGGACAACTTAAGATGTAAGACCCCAAACGTGAAATATCCCAAATAATTTCCCCATGAAAGTTTTGGAGGATGCAGAGTGAAGTCATGTCTAGCCAAGAGAGGAATCAGGCCCAGAAAACATAGGAACTGTAAGGCATTTTAGAGATCACCTAGGATAGGACAGTAAATGGTTTCCATCTGAGCTGCCATCTTGGATCCATCATAGTGGATTCTGAGGCTGTGCCTGAATGAAGATGAAAATCAGGCCATGGTTGATTGGTGATGTCTGCTGTGGATGTGAGATTGGAAGCAGTTGCATATGTTTGGCCACATGTTTGCCATTTTTAGTCTAGTCCAACATTCTCATTTTATAGATGAGGAAGTAGAGGTTGGGAGAGATAACAGGGACTTACCAAGGGTTACACATCCTGAGAAAGAGTGAGAATTAGAATCCCCTCTCTTTCCTCATGAGCATGTATTCCTTCTACTTCACTGTACATTTTCTCAGGATTAACAAGAAATCATAGCCAATTTTCACAGAGTCTAATGGGACTAAACACCTGATGTTAGCCGAGTAGTGATTTTGACATCACAGTCCTGCTGACCTTCACCTGCAGCCATTTGTTTATTGAGCAAACAAGCCTTTGAGCCTGTTTATCAGTCCTCATGAGGCTTATCTCCTCCTGTCTCTGGATTTTTTCTCCCATTTCTTATGCACATACTATGTGCTTAGAGCTTTACATGTCATATTTTACTTAATCCTCCCAACAACCGGTGTCTTTGTGAATGAGAAGGTAGAGTTCAGGTGGCTCAGCCAAGACGATGTAGCTCGTGAGTGGTTAGTGCCAGGAATAGAGCCCAGACTCCAACCGTCGTTTCACCATACCTGGTTACTTGGGTTCCTGTGGGTTTTTAAACAACGTTGTCTTATGTCTTTATTTGTGGAATGTTATTGTGTCAAAAGTCAACAGTGGCAAAAGCTCTTTGCTTTTAGTTCCATTATTGGACATGAGCTGACCTTTAAATACCAACGGGCAGTGATTTCTCTTCATTGTCACTCATTTCTTCCTAAGGTAAGCATTAGCCTGTGGTCAGTTCCCAGCTCCTCCATACTTTCAGTAGGAAGTCTATCTACTAAAACACTGCCCAAAGCCCTCCTTACATTTGCGTCCACTCTGGGAGTTCAAGGAGGCGATCAGGATACTGCCAGCCTTCAGGGTGCCTCCCTCTGTGCAGACTAAGAAAAAGCATCTGCATTAGGGCTGCCATAACTAAGTACCACAAACTGGGTGCCTTAAACAACTGAATTTATTGTCTCACAGTTCTGGAGGCTAGGACTCTGAAATCAAGCTGTTGGCAAGGTTGGTTCTTTCTGAGGGCTGTGAGGGGAGGGTCTGTTCCAGGCCTTTCTCTTTGGTGTATAGATAAACCATCTTCAGTCTCACCCAGTGTTCTTGCTATATCTTCATATCATCTTCCCTCTCAGCTTGTGTCTCTGTGTCCACATTTCCCCTTCTTATAAGGACACCAGTCATATTGGTTTAAAGCCCAGGCTAATGACCTCATTTTAAGTTGATTACCTCTGTAAAGACCCTATCTCCAAATGAGGTACTGAGGGTTAGAACTTCAATGTATAAATCTTGGAGGGACACAATTCAACCCATAACAGCATCTCTTTGGCTCATACATAACTCATGAGGAATGGTATTCTAACCCCCTCCACCATTTTATTATGACAGTTTTAAGACATAGAGCAAAGTGGAAAGATTTTTACAGTGGACACTTTAAATCTATCATCTAGATTCTTCCATTAACACTTTAATATGCTCATTTTATCACATGCTATCTGGAGTAACAGCATCTTTGTGCAAATTAAAAAGAACATCTTTTAACCAGATGGATGTCACCACATGCCAGGGTGCACCAATTGGTGAGTGTAGCTGGGATGGATTTCAGGCCCCATGCTATTTCTGCCAGCACCCATGTGCAGTGCACAGCGTGTACCATTGTCCTTATTGACCCCGAAGACAATCCTCTGAAAGAAGCAGCAGGGCAATAGAGTATCTACAAAGCCCTTGCTTCTTTTTACAAATAAGTTTGTAATTCGAAATTATTCACCGAACTTACATGGAACTCACACCTAGCACAATGTAGAGCCCAGGACTGGCATGTGGTTGGCACTTAGTACAAGATGGTTGAATGAAAGACTGATTGGTTGACTGAATCTACTTCTTCATAAGCTTAGCTTATTGAGCAATGACAGGAATCAAAAATGTATCCAGACTCCAGCGACAGGGAATGCCCACCGGGAAGAAATACATTCTTCTTAGAAGCAGCTCTGATGGCTTGATTTTTGAAATGGCTCAAGGTGACAATTGTCCTGAAGGCCATTGGTTGGCTGTTCATGTTTCTTCTGCTGGGTTTCTGCTCACATTCGGTCCTCCACCTGGTACTGCCCTGCCCCACGGGAGGCATGGTCGCCAACATGTAGCCACAGGGGATGAAAGCTGCATATTTGTGGGGGGCTCAGCAAGATTACAATCTAAGGCCAAGTGAGTATCATTGAAGATCTAGCCAACAACTTGAACAAAACAACGTTTATCAGGGCAGTGACTTTGGGGATTTCTGATGCTTCCCTAGGCTGGAGATTGAGTTAATATTAACAGGCCCAAGGTGATGTGAGCTTGTGTAATCAGGGCCTGACCACCTCCTCCCCAGCCAACGATCCTGTTTGTCCTCTCTGTTCATTGCACCTCAGCTGCCCTCCAGTTAATACCCAGGGAGGAGGCTGGTGTACTGGGTCTCTGGGCAGCAGCATGTGGTGCTGTCCCTCTGAACCAAGAATGTCAAATGCCACTCTGCTGCATCAGTGAATGCCAGCGTCTCAGAGTGCAGGGGCATCTGGTATTTGAATCACTGTCTCTGGGCACAAGGACATTTTTGCCCAGAAGGGGCAACAGGTCTGTGTGACGAGAGTGTAAGCTCTCAGACCTCCTTATACCTCACCCTGCCCTGCCAACCAATTCCCCTGCCACTGCCTGGGTGAGCCGTATAAAGGCAAACATGCCTTCGCCACTACCCACCCTCAAGAGCCTTCTCACCCACAGCAGCATTTTACAAAGTGGATTCCGTGGAAGCCTAGAGATGATTTGTAAAAAAAAAAAAGGGTTCCATGGTCAAATAATTTTGGGAAACACTGCATACTCTCTCTCTCACTTGGATGGTAATATTTGAAAGGAGCTGAGAAGTCCCTCAGTAAAGACTTACCCAGAGTTTTCCAAACCCATTTCACCAAGGAACCTTCCCCGCTCCCAGGTAATAGAAATTAAGACCCCAAGGAATTGCCTTAAGGGTAACATCCTTCTTCAGGCCCCATGCCCTGCTTCTCTGTCTAGGACAGAAGTGCCTCTCTGACCGTCCACTTGCCACCATCCCCTTCCATTTGATTCTTAAATTAATATTCAATACTTTTTAGATACATAGAAAACTATAAAGAAGCAAACAAATTGGTGGGTGATCTGCCTCCTGAATCTTTATGTGATTCTGTCAAAACATAAATCACTTCGAGCCTCGGCGGGATACCCTTTTTGGGCTCCAGGTCACTCAGAATGAAAGCTAGTCCATGCACGTGTATGATGTACAAACCCATACCCCACTTCCTACCCAAACCAGGTGCTGTAGTCACATCTCTGCCCTCTTCTGCTTCTCTCTTTCTCTCCTGTTCTCCACTGCTCTAGGCACACTGCTTTCTCCTTGCTTCCCTTGAACATGCCAGACACATTCCTGCCCCAGGGCTTTTGCACCTCCTAGTCCCTCTGCCTGGCTGCTCTTCTCTTAGATGCCCGCATGGCTTACTCTTGCACCTGCCTTGGGTTTCAGATGCCACCTTCTCAGTGAGGCCTTCCCTGACCACTCTGTCCAAGTGTGTCTCACACCCTAGCACTCCCCATGCCCTGTCCCTGCATTATTGTTCTGCTGTTGGACTCATCACCTTCTCCTATTCTATACATGGTATTGATTTACCCAGATCATCCCTGCATCCCCCACTGAGTTCCTGTGGACAGGGATTTTGTCTGTTTTGTTCATAGCTGCACAGCCATGCCTGGAACATAGTAGGTGCTCAGTAAATAATTGTGAGATAAATGAATGTATGTGTTTACAGAAGAAATCATACTATGTATACTCTTCTGTATTTTTTGCTTTTAGAGACTTTCCCCTATCAACCTATGCAGAACTGGCCTTATATTCAATACTTTAGAAAGGTTGTGTGACACTCTATCCAATTTTATATAATTAATTTCCTATTATTATGGACATTTAAGACTTTTTGCTCTTCAGACAATGCTGTAGTTAAAAAGAAGACTTTTTTTTTTTTTTTTTAACATTTGCTGTTTGTAAATATTTCCATGGGATATATTCCCAGTAGTGGACTTCCTGAGTCAAAATTAGTTTTTTTTTTTTTTTTAAACTTTAATAGATGTTACCAAATTATCTTCCAAAGATCTTGCACAAACGTATACTCCCCCAGTCTATTGTATGAATGCCTGTTTCCTCACATGTAAATCAGCAATGAGAATTGTCAACCTCGTATGTTTATGCCAATCAGAGGTGAAAAGTGGCACTCTGACTTGTGTTTTTAAAATAATGAGTGGGTTGAGAATTCTTTCATATTTCTATTGGCCATTTTTTTAAAATAAATTTATTTATTTTTACTTATTTATTTTTGGCTGCATTGGGTCTTCGTTGCTGCGCGCGAGCTTTCTGTAGTTGCAGTGAGCTGGGGCTACTCTTCGTTGCGGTGCGCAGGCTTCTCATTGCGGTGGCTTCTCTTGTTGCAAAGCATGGGCTCTAGGCGCGCGGGCTTCAGTAGTTGTGGCTCACGGGCTCTAGAGCACGGGCTCAGTAGTTGTGGTGCACGGGCTTAGTTGCTCCGCGGCATGTGGGGTCTTCCCGGACCAGGGCTCGAATCCGTGTCCCCTGCATTGGCGGGTGGATTCTTAACCACTGCGCCACCAAGGAAGCCCTCCATTGGCTATTTGTATTTATTTTTTTGTAGTCTGTCTGTTTAAATCCTTTGCCCATTATTCTACTGGATTACTTACTGTCTCCTTATAGATTTAAAAGAGTTCTTTAAAATTAAAATGATTCTCTTTGTCATATCTGGTATACAGTTTCTCAGCTTGTTCTTTGGCTTTGTTTATGGCATTTTTTTGATATGGTGTTGAATCTATATTTTTAAACCAATTGATGTGAAATTACCATTAAAGCCATAGGATTATGAGTTATAACTCAAAGTGTTGGAAATTTCACTGGCTTCTTTAGAAAATATTGGTTATACAATTATTATTATTATTACATTTAAAGATAATTTGTATTATTTTGTTTTTAATTGTGGCAAAATACATATAACATAAAATTTACTGTCTTACCAGTTTTTTTCATGCAATTCAAAAGAAAATTTATTACTTTTTATTAGTGCTATTTATGCCCACTTACTATAGAATAACGTTTATTTTATTTTATTTTGCCATGAAAAAAAATTCAGAAAAATTTTATTTTATATTGGAGTATAGTTGATTTACAATGTTGTGTTAGTTTCAGGTGTACAGCAAAGTGATTTAGTTATACATACACATATATCTATACTTTTTGGAGATTCTATTTCCCATATAGGTTATTACAAAGTATTGAGTAGAGTTCCCTGTGCTATATAGTAGGTCTTTGTTGATTATCTATTTTATATATAGTGGTGTGTATATGTTAATCCCAACTTTTTAAGTGTTCAGTTTAATAGAATTAAGAACATTCACATTGTTGTGCAACCAATCTCCAGAACTCCTTTCATCTTGCAATCTCCAGAACTCTCTTCATCTTTTCATCTTGCAAAAAACTGCAACTCCATACTCATTAAACGTCAACTCCCATTCCTCCCATGCCCACAGCCCCTGGCACCCACCGTTCTGCTTTCCCTCTCTATGAATTTGACTACTCTGGGTACCTCATATAAGTGGAATCATACTGTATTTTCGCTTTAGTCACTGGCTTATTTCATTTAGCATAATGTCTTCAAAGTTCATCCATGTTGTAGCATGGATCTCCCTCCTTTTAAAGGCTGAATAATACCCCATTGTATGCATAGACCACATTTTGTTTATTTATTCAGCTGTTGATGGACATTTGGATTGCTTCCATCTTTTGTCTATTGTGAATAATGCTGCTGTGAACACTAATATACAAATACCTCCTTGAGACCCTGCTTTCAGTTCTTTTGGATATATATCCAGAAGTGGAATTCTTGGATCATATGGTTATTCAAGTTTTAGTTTTTTGAGGAACTGTCATACTGTTTCCTTAGTGGCTGCATCATTTTACATTCTTACCAACGATGCACACAGGTTCCAATTTCTCCACATCCTGGCCAACACTTTTTCTTTTCCTTTCTTATTCTTTTTTAAAAAATAGCCATCCTAATGGTGTGAGGTGATATCTCACTGTAGTTTTGATTGGCAATCCCCCAATGATTAGTGATGTTGAGTGTCTTTTCATGTGATTGCTGGCCGTTTATATATTCCTGGAAAAATGTCTGTTCAAGTTCTTGGCCCATTTTTAATTGGGTTGTATGTTTTTTATTGTTATTGAGTTGTAAGTGTTCTTTATATTTCTGGATATTAACCCCTTGTCAGATACATGATTTGCAAATATTTTCCCCCATTTCATAGGTTGCCTTTTCATTTTGTTGATTGTGTCTTTTGATACATAGATGTTTTTAATTTTGATATAGTACAATTAATCTATTTTAACTTTTGTTGCCTGTGCTTTTGGTGTCATATCCAAGAAATCGTTGCTAAATCAATGTTTGAAGTTTTCCCCTATGCTTTCTTCTAAGAGTTTTATAGTTTAACTCTTTCATTTAGGTTTTTGATCCATTTAGATTTAATTTTTTTGTATATGGTATAATGTAAGAGTCCAGCTTCATTGTTTTACATGTGGATATCTGGTTTTCCCAATACCATTTGTTGAAAAGACTGTCCTTCCTCCATTGAATAGTCTTAGGATGTTTGTCTAATATCATTTGGCCATATATGTGAGGGTTTATTTCTGGCCTCTCTATTCTATTTCATTGGTCTATACGTCTGTTTTTAAGCCAGCATCACACTGTTTTGATTACTGTAGCTATGAGATTAGGAAATGTGAAACCTCCAACTTTGTTCTTCTCTTTCAAGATTGTTTTGGATGTTTGGGTCCCTTGAGGTTCCATGTGAATTTTAGGATGGATTTTTCTATTTCTACAAAAGATGCCAGCGAGATTTTGTTAGAGATTGTATTAAGTCTTTAGATTGGTTTGGGTAGTACTGACATTGTAAAAATATTAAGTTTTCCAATCCATGAACAAGAAATGTCTTTCAATTTATTTGTATCTTCTTTAATTTTTTTCAGCAATGCTTTGTAGTTTGCAGTGTACAAGTATTTTACCTCCTTGATGAAAGTTTATTCCTAGGTATTTTATTCTTTTTGATGCTATTGTAAATGGAATTGTTCTTGAAATTTCCTTTGGAAATTTAATGCATGAAATACAACTGGCTTTTGTCTGTTGATTTTGAATCCTACAACTAATAAATGAATACATTTATTAGTTCTAACAGTTTGTGTGTGTGAGTGTGTGTGTAATCTTTAGAACTTTCTACGTATAAGATTGTATTGTCTTTGAACAGAGGTAGTTTTACTTCTTCTTTTCCAATTTGGATGCCTTTTATTTCTTTTTCTTGCCTAGTTGCTCTGGTTGGGACTTCCAATACTATGTTAAATAGAAGATGCAGAGCAGGCATTTTTGACATGTTCCTGATCTTAGAAGAAAACTCTCATTCTTTCACCATTGAGTATGATGCTAGCTGCGGGCTTTTCTTATATGGGCTTTGTTATGTTGAGGTAGTTTCCTTCTATTCCTAGTTTTTTGAGTGTATTTTTCTTTTTTATCATGAAAAGGTGTTGAATTTTGTCAAATATTTTTCTGCATCAACTGATATAATCATGTGTTTTCTCCTTCATTCTGTTAATGTGGTGTTTTGATTGATTTTTCATATGTTAAACCACCCTTACATTCCAGAAATAAGTCCCCCTTAGTCATGGTGTATAATCCTTGTAATGTGCTGTCGAATTGTATTTACTAGTATTCCATTGAGGATATTTGCATCAATATTCATCAGTGATGTTGGTCTGTAGTTTTCTTTTCTTATAGTGTCTTTGTCTGGCTTTGGTATCAAAGTAATGCTGACCGCATGAAATGAGTTAGGAAGTACTCCCTTCTTTTCAATTTTTTGGAAGAATTTGAGAAGGATTTGTGTGAATTCTTTCTAAATATTTGATAGAATTTCAACAGTGAATGCATGCAGTCTTGGGCTTTTCTTTGTTGGGAGGTTTTTGATTATTGATTCAATCACCTTATTAGTTATATGTCTGTTCATGTATAACTAGTAACATGTATAGATTTTCTATTTCTTCATGATTTATTCTGGCTTGGTTGTGTGTTTCTAGGAATTTATTTATTTTATCTTGGTTATCCAATTTGTTGGTTTACAATTTTTTCATTGTATTCTCTTATAATCCTCTTTTGTAAAGTCACTCATAATGTCCCCTCTTTAATTTCTGATTTTATTTATTTGAGTGTTCTCCCTTAGTTTCTGTCAATCTAGCTAAAGGTTTGTCAATTTTATTGATCTTTTCAAAGAACCAATGCTTAGTTTTATTGATTTTCCCCATTTTTAAAACTATTTTGTTGAACTCTGCTCTAGTATTTTTTATTTCCTTCCTTCTTCTAGCTTTGAGTTTAGTTTGTTCTTTTTTCTAGTTTATCAAGGTGTAAAGTTAGGTTGTTGGTTTGAGATATTTCTTCTTTGTAATGTAAATGCTAATAGCTACAAATTTCCCTCTTAGTACTATTTTTACTGCATCTCATAAGTTTTGGTATGTTGTATTTTTATTTTCACTTGTCTCAAGATATAGTCTAATTTCTCTTGCGATATCTTTTTTGACCTATTGGTTGTTTGAGCTGTTTAATTTTTATACATTTCTGGATTTTCCAGTTTTCTTTCTGCTGATTTCTAGTTTCATTCCACTGTGATTAGAAAAGAGACTTTGTATGGTTCCAGTCTTTTAAACTTTATTAAAACTTATTTTGTGGCCTAACATAGGTCTACCCTGGAGAATGTTTCATGTGCACTTGAGAAAATTGTGTGTTCTGCTGTTGTTGGGTGGAGTGTTCTGTATATGTCTGTTAGTCCAAGTGGTCTATAGTGTTGTTCAAATCTTCTGTTTCCTTATTGATCTTCTGTCTCGTTTCTCTATCAATTATTGAAAGTGGGGTATTGATTCTCCTACTATTATTGTGTTGCTGTCTATTTCTCCCTTTATTTCTGTCAATGTTTGCTTCATATATTTGGGAGTTCTGATGTTTGGTACACATATATCTATAATTGTTATGTCATCTTGGTGAATTGAATTACTCTTTTTTTTTTGCCATACAGCTTGATTTTATAAAGTCAAATATATAAATCCTTATATTTACGACTTCTTAGTTTTCAGTCATGTTTAGAGAGGCCTTATCCACTTCAATATCCATAAATTAATTAACCAATACTTTCTTCTAGAACATTTATGTTTTGTGTGTGTGTGTGTTTTAGTGTTTGATCTACCCAGAGATCCAAATACTATTATTTAATGTGGACTTGAGCCTTTAACACTCTGAACTGACTGTGATCCCTCACATAACTGCAGACCCCTTAGCTCTCTCCCTGTTTTGTGGTCTGCCTGGCTTAGCCTTGCCTTACTCTTGCCCTCTGCCTACCACTCTCCTACCAAAATCTAATCAATTAATTGTCTCCATCTGCCTCCAGAGTGGTCCATCTCTGTCATTGTTGGATTTCCATATCTGTAAAATAAACTGTGGGCTTCAGCCAACATTTTATCCTTGCCTGGTGCAGTGCCTGGACAGTGTAAATATGTAATAAATATTAAGTGGATACATGAAAGATTGCTGTGACCTGAATTCCACGCATATCCTGTGATGTGAAGAGAGACTAAGAGACAAGAAGGTGAGAGATTTACATGTCACACACAAGCTTGGGCCAGGTCAGTCATTCTTTAATGTCATCTAAGGAGGGGACCTGGCCTGGGAATGGAAGGCTGAACCCAGAGAGGAAGTTATTTTTGCATGGGATTCACCACCTTTCCCATGAAGAGGGGAATGTTGGTGTTTTCATCCTTGATGATGATTAGGAAGGGCATGTTGAAGTTGATGGTCAGATGCTCATACCAGGCACTCTCTTCTGAGAGGGTGGCTCCAGCATGTTCTGTCCCATTCTCATTGATGCTCATCACAGCCTCATGAATGGCCTGGAGGGGAGAGAGGACAGAGACCTGTTTGAGACAGAGACAGGCTGCATCCTTCCCCAACCCAGACCTGGAGCTAAGGCCCAATGTGGTGAGAGCTGTCCTGGGGCTAAAGGAAGAGCTCTCTCCAGAGGATTTTAAATAAAGAACCACAAGATTCACAACTGAATCAACATGGCATAGTGGAATGAACATGACTTTCCATCACAAGGATCTGGGTCCAAATCCAATTTTTTCCACTAACTCATTGTGTCACTAAGGAGAAAACTATTCTTTTTTTTTTTTTAACATCATTATTGGAGTATAATTGCTTTACAATGGTGTGTTAGTTTCTGCTGTATAACAAAGTGAATCAGCTATACATAAACATATATCCCCATATCTCCTCCAAGACTATTCTTCTTGAAACCTCAATTTCCTAAATAGGAAAATCAGACCGGTGGGATAGGATGACCCAGGGCCACTATGGTGCTGCATGTGAGGAACTTGACTTAGTGTAGGTGCTCAATAAATGTGTGTGAAGGTCCCCATAGAAGTGCACAAGTGTGTGCATGTGTGACAGGTGCGCATTTGTGTGTGAGTGTTTGAATAAGGACAACAAGAATCAAGATCTTTATCTGGTAATTGTAAGCCTCCATCAACTGGTCACACCTACTTACCCAACCCCATCCCACACTCTTATTCTTAACCCTTCCCTCTCTGGGGAACTGGTCCCTTCTCTGTGCTTCAACACCATACTCATGCCTCTCTCATTGCCTGTCCTGTCCTTCCCCATCCCCGTCCTCCCCTCCCTGCAGGAGACACACAAGGCATGGCTCTCAAGGCTTTTGTCTGACCCACGAGGGGACCCTCACCTCTTCCTGACCAGCCTCCTCAATGTCCCTGGGAAGCAACCCACCACCTTGGGAGGTAGATTTTCTTGTACTTTGTCTCCTTGGCTCCTCACTTGTTTGTAGACCAGATTCTAAATTCCTTGGGGACCAGGGCTTTGATGGGGACCTTCACACGCCTCATCCCCACCCAGGCACTCAGCTCACAGGCAGGCACTGAACTGCAGTTGTTTCTCTGGGCACCTGTAACTCTCCTGCGTAAATGGCATCTTTGGTCGAATTCACTCTGTAACTCAGACTCAGTGATTCACCAGTAGCTCCTGGTGTCACAGGCGCAGGGCCAAAGGTCCTTTGCAATCCCTGAGCCTAAGCCTCTTTCTGTAAATAGGGGTTTATCAGGACCCAAAGAAAGGAAGTCCCCGGCCAAGGATGAGACAGAGGGTGAGTGACACAACCTCAGAGGAGGTCCTTAAATAAAACGCACCAAGCATGTGAGGCCACCTCTTCCCCTCCATCATCCGACCACATTGCTGTCTTGGTGGAGCGATGGCATTCCTCAGGGACCTCAGTCTGCAGGTGTGCCTGTGTCCCTCTGTCCCTTCCTCAGCCTCACCCCTGAGCTGCAGCCCCCGTGCACATTGTGACCTACAGAGGTCAAGGAGACAGTCACCTTGGACAGCTTCAGAGGCACTTCCTCAGTGATCCCTGAGAGGTCAGCCCCGTTGCTGAAGACCTTGTGATGCCCAGTTTGCCTAGGACAGTTTTGAGATCGTAGGTTCCAGAAATGGACAGTTTGGGCAAATGTAAATTGACAAACCTGTCAAAATGGTTAGAACACAAAGGACTTTTACAGGATTGAAATATTTCCTTTTCTGGTTGTTCCTCCCACTTGGCGCCCTGTCCCCCTGCCCATGCAAGGATGTGAGGTCAGCCTTGGTTTATTCTACTTTTAGTTCCTCTACACGTGGGGTCAGAGAATGTTAGAATCACAGGGATCCTCTTGTCCTGCAAAGCCTCTCAAATGCCACCTCCTCTGATAAGGCCTCCTGCGGGATCCAGGGTGTCCTCTGGAAGGACTGTGCACACTGCTTCCCTGCAGGGTTTGGTCACCCCCCAGACTGAGACTCCTCCGGGGCCAGGATCCCAGAGGACCATGGGGCATGGTGGCAGGTCCTGAGTGACATCTGTTCCATGAATGAGTGACTGCACAGGACTGGAGCTCAGCTCTAGTTTTCGCCGGGGACAAGGTGTGGCCCCGAGCAGGGTGTGACTGGCCCTCAGGCTCTGTTTGACCTGTTCTAGACCAGTTCCTCCTGTTCTCTGCTCTCAGCCTCTGGTGCAGGGAACCTGGGCGTGGGTGGAGCGGGGAAGAGGTATTAAAACTTCTATTCGCTTTTTAACCTAATACTTCTCTGTATTTTCATGTTTGCTTTATATTGTATGTAATAAAATAGCTCATCCTGGCATAGGCATATTTACAAATACAGAGACATGCACTAATTTGGGGTGCATGACGGGGACCTGGTCAAACCACCCTCATCTAGTGACAGAGGATACAGAACCAGCGTCAAACGTGTCCTGGAGTTTCCTGCTCTGGGCCTTTGCTTTTCCAGCCTCTCTGCGCAGGTTTTCCCCCTGTCTTGCCGTGGACTTTCTGTCCTGAAACTCCACACTCAACTGCCACCTTTGCCAGGAAGCCCAGCTCTTCCTTCTGGGTTTGCCCACAACACGGGTTGGCGTTCCTCCCCCTGCACGGGGCACTGGCCACTGGGAAGGGGCAGTGTCCCGGCTGGGGAGAAGGTCCTCAGGGGCAGGACTTTCACTCCTCACCCCTGGGCACCGTCCCTCTAACAAAGCCCAGTTCGTGCTTCCTGAAAGCATGCTCTGTCTGGGAGCATAAGATTATGCACCCTCCCCGCCTTGGGCCAGGCCCAGTGGGGCAGCTCTTGGGTCAGCCCTGGCCTGGGAATCACCATATCTCAAGGTATTTGAGGAGTTTGGCGAGGTGCTTCTCAGAGAGCCCATCCTCCAGCAGCTGCATCTTCCCCAGGTTGGGCAGAAGCAGGAAGGCGGCCATTCTGCCCTGGTAGTGCTGCACCAACACCCAGCAGGAGAACTCATTGTCTCGGTACAGGTGGAACTGGAACACGCCCAGGTGGTTGATCACGGGCACCTTGACCGTGATCTTCTCATTCACATGAAAGTCTCCTGTTAGGAAGCGCTGAGCCTCGAATTTATCCTTCCCTTTGCCTGTAGAGGATGAAGGTGCACAGCAGCTAGGGGTAGGAGAAGGTTTAGAAAAGTGTGCTAGAAGAAGGAGCCCTGAGGCCCCCTGGTGAGATGCTCATCTCTGAGCCTCAGCTTTGCCCTCTGTAAACTGGGGCAAAAATGAAATCGTCAGGCTCCTGAAGGGCTTTGTGAAGATAATTTGAGGCTAGAGGAGGATCCAGAGTTTCTGTATTGCAGAGGCTAAATGGCATCAACCTGGGTGGGCAGAACAAACATTTTTACTTGGATTTGATGTTTATTTAATGCATGGTCTGAGGCTGAAAATTATTGGGAGTGGTTGGAAGCTCCCCAGGTCATACTGGGCACCTCCCATCTGAGTCTTCCTGCCCCTTGGTAATTGGTGCTTCTTATTATTCAGGGAAATCACTCTTGTTCCTACTCTAATGGCCTTTCCCTGGACCAACATGTGAAATGCAGATGCCTGGGAAGTGCCCCCTCTGCTCTACCAAGAGAACGTCACCATCCTGCTAAGACAGGTTGCCTCGGGGACCCCAGGGCCCAATTTTCCCATTTGTTGGGAGGAGGAGAGTGAGGCTGGGGAGGGGACGAGAGCCACGTGAAGTCCCATGGCAGAGCTGGGACCTGGGATGTGCTCACTCCAGCCTCTGCACTCTCCATCACACTTTTCTCTTTCTAGAGCAAGGGGCCAATGGTGTGAAGGAGGCAACCCCTGGCCTTGACTCTCACCTCCCCTACCCTAGACTATCTCCATGGACTGTTTAAACTGCCTTAGAATGCCCTCTGGGGCCCACAGGTCCTGACATTCTCATCACTCAGAGGGAGGAAGGGAGGCTGGGATTCAAGTTTAGTTGAGCACCTACTATGTGAGCGTATAGTCCCATGTTCTTTGTAACTTATTTTTTCGTTCTAAAATTCTGACAAGAAGGGCATTATTATGTCCATATTACAGGTACGAAACTAGAACCTCAAAGAGGTAAAATGATTTGCCCATAGTCAAACAACAGCTAATAGGTCATAGAGGCAGGATGTGAGCGCTGGTCTTTCAGTCTCCAAAGATGTCACTATTTCCGCTACACGAAAGCTGTCAGAAGTGTCTTCTGTGAAATCCTATTCCCTTCATATGCTCCACCAAAATTTGTTTTTATGGCTCTCTATTTTGGGATACTGCATATTTGGCCTCTCTCCCTGGTAGGGATTTACAATGCACATTAGGACATTTAAGGCTCTGAAAACTCTTGCAGAGAAGGTGATGATTTGACTATTTAACCCACTATTTCCTAACCTTATTTGATCATGCAAAGTCTTTTTTTTTGGCCGTGCTGCATGGCATGCAAGATCTTAGTTCCCTGACCAGGGATAGAACCCAGGCCCCCTGCAGTGGAAGTGCGGAGTCCTAACCACTGGACCATCAGGGAATTCCTCATGCAAAGTCTTTTAATGGTTGTGTGTAGAAAATTGAATAACTGAGATCCATAGCTACGTTCCATCCACTGCCAAGGAAAATCTAAAGAACCAGTTCAGGCTAGTTGTACAACCTTAACCTTCAAAACTTATGTAGTTCACCAGAGCAAGAGCCGTGTCTTCGTCAAGTTCTTTGACCAAATCCACAATTATTCCTTGAGTTCTTATCTTTATTTGATGATTGATTTCTTTCTTGGCCTCTTGATGTTCCTGAAGTTGATGGAGAGGGCTTTTGAGTGGTACAGCTTCTTGACATTGTACAAAAACTCAGGCTTTTGCTTCCGATTCTTATCAATGATTAGCATAGTGCTGGTGGTCAGCTGGAACTGATTGTTTGGCTGCTTAAGGGTTTCAAGGAGACTCCCTAAGCCTTTGTAGATATCAGCCTCAGGCGCCTTCTTTTTTTTTTTTTTTTTTTTAGTTATTTCTGAGATATACATTTTAAAGTAATAACTAGGATTATGACTTATAACATTATACCAGAACATATAAGATTTTTAGAAATTTCATGTAATGTCTGAAACATTTATATTAACATATTTCCATACAAATAACCCAATGAAAGTTTAGTATTAGTTGTTTTGTTTCTTAGGCGCCTTCTTAAACTTGAAGCCTATGCCCTTCAGGATCTGGGTGTAAGTATCATCTTTGTTTCCCAGGGAGAACATCGCAAAGGCTATAGCGATGCTCACTGGGGAGAAGATGATTTTGTTGTGGGACTGACGGGCCAGTTCATGGTACAGGCTGAAGGCGAAGCTGGAGAAGTGTGGGAGATCGTAGTGATAAATATCAGGGCTGGACTGACGCCTGGCGCCAGGGACTTGACTGCACAGGCCTGCCAGCAGGCGGAGGCCCCACGTGATGGAGGATGCCATTGTCCTGCAAGAGAGAGAAGGGTACCACACCCGGGTCAGGCCACACGATGAGTCCCTCGGCCACCGACTGACGCCATGGCAAAGCAACCACAGTTTATCGAGCGTCTGTGTGCCAAGCACCTTCCTACATCAGCATCATTGAAAGACTCAGAACAACAGCAAAGACTTTATGGCGATTACCATACACCAAGTTCCGTTCTAAGCACTTTACTGTCTTATCTCTCCGCATTCTGGTAATGGTCCTATGAGGTAGGTCAGGCAACAATCCTGGGCTTACAGATGAGGAGACCAAACTCCTAGAGGTTAAGTCACTTGTCCAAGGTTCCAGAGCAGTAAAGTAGCAGGACCAGAATCACACCCCCAGGTAGTCTGGTTCTGGAGTCCACGCTCTCGATGGTTCCACTAACATCTGCCATGACCCCGAGGTGTAAGTGCCACAGCCCCTACTTTGCAAAAGAGGAAACTGAGGCACAGGAAGTAGATGACTGCCCAGGAAGTGGGCCAGATCGGGCTCAGGGATGATTGGATCTGGAACAGCCCTAGGAGGACTTCCGCTGAACCCTGGTTTTTAATGGACAGAGAGGCTGCTGCCCAGGGTGGGAAGGATCTTGCCCAGTGACACCCAGCCAGAACACAGAAGAGCGTGCCTGATTCAGGCCCAGATTCTCCCTAACTCCACACACTTCCTCCATCTCCTTTTTCTTGAAATTACTACAGCTCTCACTTTATAGGTCACTTGAGCCTGGAGTTGATTAGCATCTGATTCTATAGTTTTCTAGGCCTGGAGAAGGCTGTTGAATTAGAACACATGAGAACCCTCAACCTCACGGCACTCACAGACATTTGTCTCGTGGAGTGTTTTGTTATCTTCATTTTGCAGGATGTGAAACGTGAAGCTCGGAGAGGGTCATTAACTTGCTCAAGGCCACATAGCTGGCCAAGCAGAGCCAAGACAGACAGGCCTCTGTGCTTCTGGCCCAGTGTTCTGTGTCCAGGGGGCTGTTCATCCAATAACCACCTCCTGGAGTGGGAGCTTGGCTGCTTCTAAGGGCTGGGCACAGAGGGAGTCAGGGGTCTCAAGCGCAGTACTGTTTCTGGGCTGGAAAGTTCTATGCTGTGCGGAGGCAGCCCTGTGCATTGTTGGGTGTTTAGCAGCATCCTGGATAAAACTAGACCCCAGTAGCCCCTCCCCACCCCCAAGTGTGACAATAAAAAATTGTCCAGGCATTGCCCAGGGTCCCCCAGGGCCAAAGCACCCTTGTGGAGCTCCCATGTTGAAGGAGGAAGGGCTCAGAGCACGAGACCCACTTGGGAGGCCTCCTTCTTCCTGGTTGACCAGACTTTTCTCATTTCGGAAGGGGTTTGGGTCAAGTGATTCCCATTGGAGTTTGCTCACTGGGGCCAAAGAGTTTAATGGGCTCAGTCAGTTTGGGGTGTTCATTCCTCTTGGGTGGGGACCTTGGCAAGGGACCCCAGGATTCTGCTGTGGTAAGTTGTGCGAGGCCTTCGGGAGACCACAGAAAAATCTCTTTAGCTGTCAGCTTGGGAGCTCAGATGCCTCTGTGGTCCTTTGGCTACCAGGAGCTTGATGAACATCACCTTTAAGAGGCTTAATGACAACAGCCTCTGAGTATCAGGGCCGTTCCAGCTAGACACTCACATGCAGCCTCAGCCCCGAAAAGCCTTTCTTGAGCTCTCGGGGGGGAAGGGGACGGTGGGTTTTGCCAACTAAAGCTTTTAGGATCAGTGAGGGGCCAGAAGATAGAAGACAGGGCCGTGAACCCAGATAAGAAAGGGGAGGAGGTGACAGAAAAGCTAGCAGGGTTATCTGAGGAGTTAATGAATACACCTCAACCTTTCAGAGGAGCAGTTCCAACAATGAGGTCAAGGCCAGGGGTCCACTGGGGAGCAGAGGGGGAGACCTTGGGCTGGCCTCTGAAAATCTGGGGGACAGGCCATCACCGGGGATCAGCTTTCTCCAGCAAGATAGTTAAGTGCTGGGGCATGGAAACTACCAGGCCAGGCCAAAGACTCTGGCTCTGGCTGGAAGTGAAAAGAACAAGGTAAGAAAGGAGAATCTTCTCAATAAAAAAAAATAAAGAAATAAACAACAAAGAAAAAGAAAATAACAGTATCTACCTCAAAACAGAAACAAAAA
Organism: Balaenoptera borealis; assembly: GCF_965194805.1. NCBI lineage: Eukaryota > Metazoa > Chordata > Mammalia > Artiodactyla > Balaenopteridae > Balaenoptera > Balaenoptera borealis. The sequence goes on along the minus strand of NC_138866.1, from coordinate 9,837,099 downwards.
CAAACAAGCGGACGAAAAAAAAAAAGAGGGAAGGATCCTGAGGCAGAGAAGCATTTTAGAGAATGGGGCACGGGGTGCAGTCCCTCCAAGGGGCCTGGTTCCTGCCTTCTACAGGGGGGGAGATGCACAGGCGAAGACCACCAAGGCCATGGGGTTATGTCCAAGCCTGGGGAGGGTGGGAGAAGGAGAAAGGTAACCCCGAAGCAGCCCCGCCCACCAGCTTGTATTATTATAGGGGCCTCCTGTGTGCTGGGACCTTTTTTTTTTTTTTCTTTCAGTTAAATATTCAGCTATATTTTCTTCAGGTTGTGGCTACACTTTTCGCCTTTAACTATTTTATAACATTTACTTCCTTCCCCCCCCAACTTTATTGAGATTTAATTGATTTATATCATTATGTAAGTTTAAGGTGTACAATGATATTTGGGATTAACATATACACACTACAGTACATAAAATAGATAATCAACCAAGACCTACAGTATAACACAGGGAACTCTACTCAGTCTTCTGTAATAACCTATATGGGAAAAGAATCTGAAGAAGAATGGGGGTGGTTTGAATGATGTTGTTCTATCCTCACCACCGACTGTGCTGGGCAGAACAGCAAAGGCTCGACTGCCCGCCTTCGAATCCTGACCCTGCAAATCGGAGCCAAACCTGCCTGTGCCTCAGTTTCCTCCTCTGTCAAGGTGGCCCGGCCTCACGCGCCCGTGTCAGCTCAGGACAGGGCTGATGGAGAGCTACTCACTCAGTGCATGGAAATCTCTTCTTCCTCCGGGAGGCTCACTGGGCCGGACTCACCCCACAGGCTGTATCACACTGGCACATGCCTTCGCCTGCTTATAGGGCAGTCTCAGGGCGCTGGAATGCTCAGTCCTATGGGGCCCTACCCCCCACACCCTGAAAGAAATAAGCCTGGAGAGCCTCCAGAGCTCAGCCAGTGCCTGATATCATCTGAGGGCCTCGCTGTTCTTCCCTGAAGTGGTCTAGTCCAGCGGAACCGGCAGGTACAAGGCCACCTGGGAGGATGGGGTGATGGGAGCCTTGTGACCATGCAAGACCAAGGATTCATCTCTCCTTGAGACTCGTCTCCCAGAGCTGTTGAGAGGAGTGATTAAAATCTGTCCAGAGCCTAGAACTGTGCCTGATGAATGGTTGACCTTCTTTTTTTTTTTAATTTCTTATTTATGTATTTATTTATTTTTGGCCACGCCATGCGGCATGTGGGACCTTAGTTCCCTGACCAGGGATCGAATCCGCACCCTCTGCAGTAGAAGCACAGAGTCCTAACCACTGGACCACCAGGGAAGTACCCCATGGTTAAACTTCAGTAAATGTCAGCTGCCTGAAGTCACCGGGTTTGTCACTGCCAAGGTCCCAGCCCTAGGAAACCTCACACTAGGAGCTGGAATCTGTGTTCTTTGGGCCCCAAAGCCCATTTTTCCAGGCACAGAAGGGAGATAACAGGCCAAGATAACAGGTGCCAAGGCTCAGAGGAATCACATGAGAGAATGACATGGGACCATCCTGATGGAGTTAGAATATTGAAGAATGTCAGGACCTCAAGCGACCTTAATGCTCACATTTTTGTTGGTGATAAAACAGAGGCTCGCAGAGGGGAGGTGATCTCTCTAGCTCCTGGGGCACGTGAGTGGTAGAGCTGAGAGACAAGATCAAGTGAGAGGGGAAGCTAGTCCCCAAAATATTACTTTTGGAATCTGCAGTCTTGATTAATGTTTAATATTTGGTAAGAACCAGCACTAAAAAAAGACACTTTGCACAATCATCCAAAGAAGGAAACGAGTGAGTTAGGTCTCGTTATCCCCATTTTGCAGGAATGGAAACTGAGGCACACAGAGATCAAATGGCCTGCTCAGTGTTTCACGTTCATTAGAAGGCTGATTTGGGATTCCTGGATTCTCTTTACTTTGTTTATACTGCTGTTAGCATTTTCATCCTAACATTGCTGAAAGTCACCTCAGAACTAAAGGAAATTGCAACGATAATATTGATAATACTCAGACCATATTTCAAGGCTATTGACGTCTGAGGACTAAAGAAAAAAATCATTTTTTAAAAACTTAATATGTATTTCTAACTTGCTCTGGTCACTGTGCTCTTTGTGAAAGTCACACCGTGACATTAAAAAAAATTCTCATGGCTCTGGTTTCTCATTATATGATGTTCACGTTGTTCTTAGATAACCAAAGTGATACCTAATAGCAAGGAAGCACCTGACCATGGAAAGGCAGCTTTGCCTTCTGAGAGCAAATGTCCTGGTAATTACCTGACAGCTCCACCTGGGTCAGGCCCTCCCCTGTGGGACTGACCTGCTGGTACCCTGTCTCACGTGACTCAGCCCCACATCCCCCAAATTTCCTGGCATGTGCTCACCACCGCACCTGGGCTGTCTTTCCCTGGCATTTACTTAGCACCCCTTTCTGGCACCTTCTAGTGTGGTTCCCTCCTGAGGGTTGCTCCTCAGCCTTCCTTTTCAGTCTTAGTCATCACTTCAGGCTTGCTTCTTAGGTGAAGACTTCTTTGACTGCAATTTCTCGAATTCTAGTTGTATTAGTTAGAATGGCTGGGTTCCGCTGCAGTAACAAACAAGCTCAGAACCTCAAGGGCTTAACATGGCCAAGGTGATATCTCATTCACTCTATGTGTCTCCTGTGGGACATATGCAGGGGCTCTGTCCATCACGGCAAAACTGGGACCAGGCTGCAGGAGGCTCCAAGTTCCTGCTTTAGTTCTTCTGACTCTAGTTCCTTTGCTTGTTCCTTATGTAACCATTGCTACAGCAAGCAGGACACCAACAGCACCAGTCACAAGACGACTGCTACCATCAGAGTGCCTGCTATTGGCATCGTTCAAGCTTTATTGAACATCCTTATCTTTCCTGCCCAAGTGCCAAACCAGTTGAGTGAAAGGACAAAAATAAGGCCTATGGGGACATATAGCACCTTTGTTTCTGATAAAGCTGATCTTGGAACATGGGGCTTATTTCTGTGGGACAGTGGGCTTCCAGAAACCTGCGCCTGAGTTAGACAGCTCGCACACCCAGAATTGTGAGACTGAGGCCAGGTCTCCCCATGGCCTGACACCCAGCCCACGGACAACTTCTGGGTTGCCCAGGCCCAAAACAAGAGCTGTTATATTGATAGAAATGAGCCATTTCATAGAGTCCAGATGGAAACGCTGCAAAGTAGATACTCTTTTTCACTTTTTACAGATGAGGAAACCGAGGCACAGAGAGGTTGAGGAACTCTCCCAAAGGCACACAGGCGCTGTCTCCTAATATCTCTCATGTTATGCCAGAGTGAGTCTCATACCACCCTGGGCTTCTGGCTGTGTCCTCGCTGGGGAGGGAACCATCTTGGTGAGAGTACCTTTCTCTGACTTCTCCACCCAGGGGCACTCCTTTTGTTCTCCCACGCTAGGCTCAGACTTCATCAGAAGCTGTCCTGGCAGGGCCTGGCTCTGCGGGAGGCCGCGTGCTCCGCCTGCCGCAGTGAGTGTCAATACCCAACAAAGGACAGCAGCAGAAAGGCCCCAGCCTCTAAAGGAGCTCTCAAGCTGTCCACGTTGTTTGTGGATGTTTGTGGATCATTCCTAATGGCTCTGGAAGGGATCTGAAGGTGCACCATCACCACGCAGCCGGGCCTCTAATGATTCTGCACCCAGTTCCAGCGTGTGTGGGGTTTGCTCCACACCAAGCAATTCTCCAACCCCAGCTGGTTGTCTTACAATTCAATTCTGACACCATGTACCTGGGACCAGCATCAGCTACCACAGGTTAAGGGCTCAGTCCTGCAAGACTGCCCCACCCCGTCTTCAGACACCAATCTCAAATCCAGGATGTCACCTGTGCTTCTGACCCACAGGCTATAGATTGGAGGTTCCCATGATCTCCTTCCTTGGGTTCAACTGATTTGCTAGAGCTGCTCACAGAGCTCAGAGAAACCTTCTGTTTACTAGATTACCGGTTGATTAAAAAAGATTAACTCAGGAATAGCCAGATGGCAGACATGCGTAGGGCAAGGTATGGGAAAACTGAGTGGAGCTTCTGCGTCCCCTCCAAGCTCATCTCTCTCCCCAGTCTCCACGTGTTCACCAAGCCGGAGGCTCTCTAAACCCCATCCTTTTAGCTTTTTTGGAGGCTTTATTACATAGGCATGATTGATTAACTCACTGACCATTGGTGATTGAACTCAATCTCCAATCCCTCTTCCCCTCCTGGAGGTTAGAGGTTGGTTTCCCATGGCAACCAACCCCCATCCTTAGGGGACCTGGGGGCTTTCCAAAATCACCTCATTAACATAACAAAACCCACCTTTCTGGTGCTCATCACTTAGGAAAATCCAAGGGTTTTAGGATCTCTATGTCAGAACTGGGATGAAGACCATATATATATATTTCTTCTTATTGATCATGATATCACAGCCTCATTCATTACCCATTATCCACAGCCATAGACAAGTGTTTTTTTTTTTTTTTTTTTTTGAATATTTTGATGACTCCAATTTTTTTTTAGACAAGTGTTTTTTGAGGGTGGGTCTCCTCCCCATCCCTGGGATATTGCAGACACCCAGTAAAAGTTTTCTTTTCCTTGTTGAACTAATGCCCACCCCACGGGCCTGTGGAGAGGATCAAGTGAGCTCCTGGGATGAAAATCAACATGTAATTAGTATCTCCCATTTCTGAATTAGTGTGCATGTGTGAGATGCCAGAAGTATCCCTGACCTTTGTCTTCATTTTATGAATGGATCTCAGATGACCCCACCAGTCAAGGCAGAGCTTGCACATAACCACGAAGGTTCATTTATTTATGCTTAAAATCGAATTGGTATGTCTTTTTCCTGCAGACTGATAGGGAGGTGTAAATGTCCCTTCCACGTTGTCCCTGTCCGAGCCTGGAGCCTGCTTGTGTGTTTCCCTCTCATCTGTCTCAGAGCAGAGCTGGGTCCCTGCCTGGAGGGGCAAACTGGCCTGGACCAGCCCAGAGCCCGCAGCAGCTGTGCTTCAGACGGTGCTAGGGCAGAGAAGTGGGCCCCCTGTGGACCGGGAGGTTGGCATTCTCCCTAAGGTCTGAGACGGATTGGGGAATCTATGGCATTAGGGCAGCCCGGGCTGAAGTGTGAGGGACCTGCCTTCCAGGACTGTGCTGGGCAGGTCTCCCAACCGGCCATCTCCCAGTCTGTACCTTGGGGATAACGATTCCCAGCTGGGTCCTTCAAAGACCAATTCTGAGGGTCAGACCAGGCAGTGGATACATTTTGAAACTCTAAAGAACAGGTAAAGCTGAGGTTTATGGCTGTCCTGCCTGGTTTGTGGCACACTCTTGTCCTCCTTATGACAAGGTTGCCCTGATGCGTTGCCCCCCACCCCCCACCCCAATGAATGGACCCTGTTGGTTCCCATAGGAACCAATGAAATCCCCTCTGGGGCTGGAAGTTTGAATTGGGGCTTTGCCAACCCGAGTCCAGACTAATGTAAGGACAGGCCATTCTTTGATGTGAAATGATGGTATCTTAGGTGAATTCCCTGGACTCTCAGGAATTCCCAGGGGCCTTTGCATCTGACCCTTTACTTCCCCGGAAGCCGGTGTTGGGGAGCATGCCGTGCTGCTTGCGCAAGGCTGTGAGCTTTTTAACCTCAAGCGGGAAGCGCTCCAGAAGATCTGGGGACTGTTTTCCTTGCAGAGGCATCCAGCGCTCCTCACGCTTCGAGGAGGGATTTATCTCTGCCTAAGTCCCACGTGGCCCATCTGGTGTGATGTGGTGAGGTTTGGAGGAACAAGGAGAGCCTCGGAAGCCAGCTCTGCCACTTACCATGACCTTGAACAAGACAGTGAGCCTCTCTGAGCCTCAGTTTCTTCATCTGTAGAACGTGCTGCATATAAGAGCAGAGCAGCTCCACTCCCAACATCACAATCCTCACAGCCATGAGGACTCAATGAGAAAATGCTTGAACGGCCCCTCCCAGGGAGCCAGGCTTAGAGAAGGAGCTCATAAAGGCAGCAAATGTCGTCCCTTACACCAGCGCCCTCCTCTGCTGTCCTTTAAAATCCGTTTTAATACTCTGATGTGACCCTCACAGCAACTCAACATAGGTTTTGTAACCATGATGAAGATATTGAGGATCAGAGAGGTTTGGCAACTTCACTAAAGTCACACAGCTGGGAAGTGGCAGATTCTGAACTTGATCCAGGTCTTCAGACCCTCAGGTTTGGCATCATTCTAAGTGCTGGAAGATGTTTGTATCATTAACGGAATCTGTAGAAGTTGGAAGTCTCTAGGCAGAGAAAACTCAAGAGGATAGAGACTTATTTGGCAAACAGTCCAATTGTATCCATTATGTTATGTGAAATTGCACAGATGTGGCCATTTTGACATAAACGGTGTAAATTTGACATGACTCAAGCCTGTTCTTTCGGTGTACATTCATCCCAGTGAGAGGTTAGATGGTGATTACTGGATTTGTGTAGGATGGGGCAGTCCTTCCACGGGACAAGTGTATTTCCGCGAGAGCTCAGGGAGCTGGCTCCTTCAGGCTGGGCTCCAACCAGGCCTCCTGACTGCAGCAGTCCTCCAGCAGGGGCTTGGAGGACCAGAAGGAGTCACGTGGCCCTTAGTGAAAAGGTCTGTTCCTGGGACAGCCTCTGACTGTGGCCCAGGGAGCTGTGGTTTTCCTCCAAAGACCACAGGGAGGGCCCTGGGGTAGGGACAAGGCAAATGGAAATGTGGTCCCTGACACAGCTTAGCTAAGGGAGGGCAGGTGGGGCATGGGGGGTCTGCTCTACTTTCTCTCCTATAGCCAAGGAATCACTGTCGAGACCTTCCAGAGCCCTCTGTGGCACCTTGGCTGTGTGATTAGGGAAGACAAGAGGGCGTAGGGTAAGTGGTCTTGGGGGCCCGACATCCTGGGTGAGTCTGAGCAAGTGAAACAGACCAAGACCTTCGCTCCACTGGGGAGATGAGACCTGCTTCTAGGAGTGGCACGTTTGAGGGTCTTGGAGCAGAGATGGAGTGACAAAGACAGAAGTATGTGCTCCCAGTCCAGCCCCATGGGAACGGGTCCCTGGAAAAAGCAGCCAGAGCCTTTTGCAGGCAAGACCTGTGAGTGGTCAGGGCTCAAGCCTGGCTCAGGTGACAGTGTGGGACAAGAAGAGGACCTGGTATTCTCCTTCTGCTGCTGGTGACGCGGCGGCCCAGCGTCCCCGTGTGAGCTGAGGGCTCTGGGAGCGGTGGCAGCCCTGCAGGGTGAGGGGCTCTCACCGGGGGTCGCAGTGAGCACCAGCGGGGGGTGGGGCGCTGAGCAGAGGACCTGGTGGACGCTGGGTGGAGGTGGGGACCACGGGCTGGATTCTGAGCCTGTGCGATTTCCCCCTGGGGGTCCCAGAGGAGACTGGAAAGCCTGGAGCTTTTCCACAGTGACTGGGGAAGGGTCAGTAAGCTGTGGGTTTTAGCCTACATTTCATCCTGGCCTAGCACAGGGCTGGATGGTGTAAATGCTAGTAAACCCTAACGCAGTGCACACTTGAAAGATCACCATGGCCTGGATTTCACACACATCCTGGGGACTTAAAGAGAGACTCAGACGCAAGAGGATGAGGGATTTACACTCCACACACAAGCTTGGGCCGGGTCAGTCATTTTTTAATGCCATGGAGGAAGGGGACCTGGCCTGGAGGGGATAGCTGAACCCAGAGAGGCAGTTATTTTTGGGTGGGATTCACCACCTTTCCCACGAAGAGGGGAGCCTTGGTGCTTTGATCGTAGATGATGAAGAAGAAGGGTCTGTTGTACTCGACTTCCGGGGGAATTGACATGGGGATGGCTTCCATAAACGTGGTCCCTGCAGCTTCTGTCCCTTTCTCATCGATGGTCAGCACAGCCTTGTGCAGCGCCTGCAAAGGGGAGAGCACAGAGGTCCCATCTGAAGGGAGACAGGCTGCCGGCCCCCAGCCAGGCCTGGGAGCAAGGCCTGAGGAGAGCCTCGCCCAGGGAGGGGCCCTCTCTGGCCTCTCTCATCGCCTGGCCTGTCCTTCCCCATCCCCGTCCTCCCTTCCCTGCAGGAGACACACAAGGCATGGCTCTCAAGGTTTTTGTCTGACCCATGAGGGGCCCCTCACCTCTTCCTGACCAGCCTCCTCAACATCCCTGGGAAGGAACCCACCACCTCGGGAGGTAGATTTTCTTGTACTTTGTCTCCTTGGCTCCTCACTTGTTTGTAGACCACATTCTAAACTCCTTGGGGACCAGGGCTTCTATGGGGACCTTCACACGCCTCATCCCCACCCAGGCACTCAGCTCACAGGCAGGCACTGAACTGCAGTTGTTTCTCTGGGCACCTGTAACTCTCCTGCGTAAATGGCATCTTTGGTCGAATTCACTCTGTAACTCAGACTCAGTGATTCACCAGTAGCTCCTGGTGTCACAGGCGCAGGGCCAAAGGTCCTTTGCAATCCCTGAGCCTAAACCTCTCTCTGTAAATAGGGGTTTATCGGGACCCAAAGAAGGGAAGTCCTCGGCCAAGGATGAGACAGAGGGTGAGTGACACAACCTCAGAGGAGGTCCTTAAATAAAACGCACCAAGCATGTGAGGCCACCTCTTCCCCTCCATCATCCGACCACATTGCTGTCTTGGTGGAGCGATGGCATTCCTCAGGGACCTCAGTCTGCAGGTGTGCCTGTGTCCCTCTGTCCCTTCCTCAGCCTCACCCTTGAGCTGCAGCCCCCGTGCACATTCTGACCTACAGAGGTCAAGGACTCACTCACCTTGGACAGCTTCAGAGGCACTTCCTCAGTGATCCCTGAGAGGTCAGCCCCGTTGCTGAAGACCTTGGTAATGCCCAGTTTACCCAGGAGAGTTTTCAGATCGTAGGTTCCAGAAATGGACAGTTTGGGCAAGTGTAAATTGGCAGAACTGTCACGATGGTTAGAAAATAAAAAAGTTTCACAGAATTGAAAGTGTTTCCTTTTCTGGTTGTTCCTCCCACGTGGTCCCCTATCCCCCTGCGCATGCAAGGATGTGAGGTCAGCCTTGGTTTATTCTACTTTTAGTTCCTCTACACGTGGGGTCAGAGAATGTTAGAATCACAGGGATCCTCTTGTCCTGCAAAGCCTCTCAAATGCCACCTCCTCTGATAAGGCCTCCTGCGGGATCCAGGGTGTCCTCTGGAAGGACTGTGCACACTGCTTCCCTGCAGGGTTTGGTCACCCCTCAGACTGGGACTCCTCTGGACCGTGGAGTGCGGTAGCAGGTCCTGAGTGACATCTGTTCAGTGAGTGATGAGTACTTCTTTGTATTTTTGTTTTATATTGTATGTAATAAAATAGCTCATCCAGGCATGGGCATATTTACAAATACAGAGACATGCACTAATTTGGGGTGCATGACGGGGACCAACCACACTCATCTAGTGACAGAGGATCCAGAACCGGCGTCAAACGTGTCCTGGACTTTCCCGCTCTGGGCCTTTGCTTTTCCAGCCTCTCTGAGCAGGCTTTCCCCCTGTCTTGCCGTGGACTTTCTGTCCTGAAACTCCACACTCAACTGCCACCTTTGCCAGGAAGCCCAGCTCTTCCTTCTGGGTTTGCCCACAACACGGGTTGGCGTTCCTCCCCCTGCACGGGGCACTGGCCACCGGGAAGGGGCAGTGTCCCGGCTGGGGAGGAGGTCCTCAGGGGCAGGACTTTCACTCCGCACCCCTGGGCACCGTCCCTCCCACGGAGCCCGGCTGGTACTACCCGCACGGATGCTGGCCTCTGTTGGAGGCACAAGGTCACGCACAGTGGTCATGGCCATGGGATGTGGGTCTACCCCCCACCTTCAGGCTGGACCTATTGTGGCAGCTCCTGGACTGGCCTCTGGTTTGGGAAGTCACCTTGTGTATCTCTTTTCCAGGACCTTGGCGAGAAGCTCCTTGGTGAGCTTGTCCTCCAGATGCTGCAGTTTCCCCTGGTCAGGCAGGATGAAGAGGGCGGTGGCGTTACCCACGTAGTCCATCAGCAGCACCCAGCTGGCGAGGTTGTCGCAGTAGTGGAGGTCATACATGCCCAGGCGGTTCATCATGGGCACCTTCACGGTGGTCTCCTCGTCCACGTGGAAGTCCCTCTCTGTGGTGTGCTCTGCCTCAAAGGGCTTCTCCCATTTTCCTGGAGAGAAGGGACAGCGGACATCAGCCAGGGGTGGGAGAAGGTTTAATAATGGTGGTACAATAAAGGAGCCCTGAGCCTCCTGGTGAGATACTTCTCTCTGAGCCTCAGCTTCACCATCTATAAAATGGGGCTAAAGCGAGCAATCAGTCTACAGAAAGGTATTCTGGGAGGATAATGCAAGACTGGAGCAGGATCCAAAATTTCAATTTTGTAGAGGCTAATAAGTGGTAGAGGAAGGATTTGAATCTTGGTCTTTCTGACTCCAAAGGTGTCACTGTTTCCTCTATACTCGAGTTGTCAGAAGCGTGTTCCAGGAAATCCTATTTCCTCTGTACACTCTGCCAAAATTTGTTTTTCTGGCTCTCTATTTTGGGAGACATTGCATATCATACACCCCTCCCAGGTAGGGATTTACAATGCACATTAGGACATTTAAGGTTCTGAAAAGTCCTGCAGAGACGATGATACTTTGACTGTTTACTCCATAGTTCCCTAACCCTATTTGATCGCAGAAAGTTTTAGTGGTCATGTGTGGAAAATTGGATAACACGTGCAGAGATGCATGGCTATATCCCATTCTGCACTGCCAGGAAAGTTAAGAACTGAGTGTTTGAGAATATTTTCGGGGTGTTTCTGTTTCAGGCTGGTTGTGTGGCCTTACCTTTAAAGAATATGTAATTCACCAGAGCAAAAACTGTGTCTTGGTCAAGATCATCTACCAAATCCACAATTTTTCCTTGGCTTCCCTTCTCTACATAATCGTTGATCTTTTTCTTGGCCTCTTCAGCATCCCTGAAGTTGATGGAGAAGGCTTCGGAGTGGTACAGGTTCTTGACATCCTCCAGAAACTTACTGACTAGCTTCGCGCTCTCGTTGATGAACAGGCCATTGCCAGTGGTCAGCTGCAGCTGGTTGTCTGGCTGGTTGAGGGTGTGGAGAAGATGCTGGAAACCTTCGTGGATCTCAGCCTCTGTTCTTGCAGTGAGGTTGAAATCTAGGCCCTCCAGGATCTCGGTGTGAGTGTCACCCTTGGTCCCCAGAGAGAGCATCGCAAAGGCTGTGGCGATGCTCACTGGGGAGAAGAAGATGTTGGTGGCGTTGGACTCATGGGCCACTTGGCGGTACACACTGAAGGCGAAGTCGACCAGGTTGGGGGCGATCTTGTGGCAGGCTGCTTCCTGGTGGTGCTCATGATCGTGCTGGGATGCATCTGTCTCCTGGACAGCGTGTCCCTGGAGACCCTCAGCCAAGGAGACGGGGACCAGGCAGCACAGGCCTGCCAGCAGGAGGAGGCCCCACGTGATGGAGTATGCCATTGTCCTGCAAGAGAGAGAAGGGTACCACACCCGGGTCAGGCCACACGATGAGTCCCTCGGCCACCGACTGACGCCATGTCAAAGCAACCACAGTATATCGAGCGTCTATGTGCCAAGCACCTTCCTACATCAGCATCATTGAAAGACTCAGAACAACAGCAAAGACTTTATGGCGATTACCATACACCAAGTTCCGTTCTAAGCACTTTACTGTCTTATCTCATCGCATTCTGGTAACAGTCCTGTGAGGTAGGTCAGGCGACAATCCTGGGCTTACAGATGAGGAGACCAAACTCCTAGAGGTTAAGTCACTTGTCCAAGGTTCCAGAGCAGTAAAGTAGCAGGACCAGAATCACACCCCCAGGTAGCCTGGGTCTGGAGTCCACGCTCTCGATGGTTCCACTAACATCTGCCATGACCCCGAGGTGTAAGTGCCACAGCCCCTACTTTGCAAAAGAGGAAGCTGAAGCACTGGAAGTAGATGATTGCCCAGGAAGTGGGCCAGATCGGGCTCAGGGATGATTGGATCTGGAACAGCCCTAGGAGGACTTCCGCTGAACCCTGGTTTTTAATGGACAGAGAGGCTGCTGCCCAGAGTGGGAAGGATCTTGCCCAGTGACACCCAGCCAGAACACAGAAGAGCTGTGAGGGAACCCAGCTGGGAGGCCACACCCCCTTAACACTCACAGCGAACCTCAGCCCCTAGTAGACTTTCCTGAGCTAGAGGGCTGCCCTCAGAGTGAGTCCATGGCCTCAGACGCAGGAATGGGCTGCAGTCAGCTTAGCTGCTCATCTTGCTCGCCACCTGTGTCCCAGCTCCGCGCTCAGCATGGACGTGCGTGTTAGAGGTCTGGTTCCTTCAGTCAAGTGGGGTTTGTTTGGCGGGGCAGGGGTGGGGTGAGGTGGGTAAGATTTGAAAAAGTATCCCTTTTCTGTTCAGACAGACCTGGGTTCTAATCCGGGTCTCTGTCACTACCAGCTGTGTGACTTTGGCCGAGTCATTTAGTCTCTCTGGTCCTCATTTTGTCCCATGTAGAAAGTAAGATTGTTGGGAGAACTTAGTGAAATAAGTCTAGACACCGAGCCTTACACTGAAGGCATCTGAGAGAGATTACATTGAGGGGAGGCTGGTAGGGGTGCAAACTAGAAGTCTTCTGAGGATGGCAGGGAGGGAGGTGAGTTCCATGGCTGGGGGGAGACAATAGGGAATGGCAAAACTTGTGGCTGACCCAGCAAGGTCAGGCTCTATCTAGTGATAGTCAAAGTCACTGTCACCCGCAGCAACACAGGGCCAGTTCCGCCCCACAGATCTCCCTCTGCTCCATATAGATCCCAGCCTTGGGCCACTAGGCTGAGACCTCCTAAGTACAACCCGCTCTCTTCCCAGATGGAGAAACTGAGGTCCAAGCAGAGGAGAAGGGTGTGTCTGCTGCTAGCTATCAGTCATATAACTGAAACCATCACTTTAATAAAATACAAAGACAAAGGAGCCCTTGAACTTGGCATATGAGAACCTGAGGGGAAAAAGTTGGAAATAAGGAATGCTGGGTTTCATCTACCCCTTGGACTTTTAAAAGTTTCCTTCCAATGAAACAACAGGATGAAGCACAAAACTGGCTTCTTTCCACCACCTTTCTTTCTGGCCTTCAAACCTCTAACTTATCCAAATAGAGCAGACCACGCATTACGTAATACTTGTTTATATTTTTCTTAAACTAGCCAGTGGTTTTAGAGCTTATGATGGTGCTAAGATTAGTTCTGTATATTTCCATTGCCCTTGGATTTCTCTCTACTTCTCCACCGGATTTTGCTGTGGTCCTTCATGGTTTATGGAAACTCCCCATCTTTGCAGGGCGCAGAGATCATGAGGGATTTGGGCTTCTGCAGGGTGGGGACACTAAGTATGCTGAGTGGCCTCAGGGCCAGAGGCTGTGGCTTCTAGTCCTGACAGGGCCACTTCTGTCCACTTGGCCTTGGGCAAGCATCTTCTTGCCCTGGGGCCTCATTCTCACCAGCTGTATAAATTGAGGTGGGGGGGCGGGGATCTAAATGAGGTCCTGTGTACCAATGCTGGATTTTTAATTAGAGAGGTATCTGGCTTTGGTGGAACAACAGGGACTGAGACTTCCCATGGGGTATGGGATGCGGTACCCTCCTGCTGAGAGGGTTGCTGGCCTTAGGAAGGCAACAAGGCTGCTGTGGAGCTACAGCTGGGGTGAGCACATCCCCGGCCCCCACCCAGTCCACCTGCCAGGGGGTTACATCACCTACTCTGGCTTCCTCCTTTGACAGTAAACGGCCTGAGACCAGGAAAGGGTCAGGGCCTTGCCGAGGCCACACAGTGAGTCAGGGGCAAAGCTGGCTTGAGCAAGCCTTGGTTTTCCCACCACTAGAACTGCAGATGGGACAGTATGTCACCAGGTCTCAGACCCTGTAAATGTCAGAGTTAGGTCCTGAGGACTCTGACGTTGACCTTGAGCCCCTGTTGGCTTCATTTTGCCTCTCAGTCTGTTCCTTACAACTTCGGGGGCCTAAGACTTCTCTCTCCTCACCCTTCTATCAAAGGCAGCACCCCACACCCCCCAAATTCTAGTGTGGGAACCAAATGGAGATGAGAAAGTTAATGGTGACGTGCCCAGAGGTGTAGGGACCAAACTTTAAACCAACAGAAATGAAGATGTCACAGTGACACTTCTGGAGTCTGGGGCAGGTCAGGGAGAGTCAAGTGAGCTGTCCCTTTGCCTCATCTCATGCCATTTCCCCCAGGACATAAAATGAGTGACCAAGAGCAACCTAGTGGGGTCCAGGGAAGTGACTGTGGCCTAAGGTCACAATCTGCTGACACCTGGCACTAAATAAGCTCAGGTGTGACCCAGCCCCGCCACTTACAGGCAAGTGGCCTTGGGCAAGTGACTTCACTTCTTTGAGCCTCGGCTTCCTGTAAAGTGGAGAAAAGGATCTCTTGAAGGGCAGATGTGAGGAACGAACAAGGTGATAGGTGGGCGGGCACCGAGCAGGTGTGGAAGGCCTCCCCGTACCTGCGCACAGGTAGGATTCAGGTTTGAGAATAGGCAGATTTCTTCCTGGCCGGTTGCCACACTACCCAGGACCAGAGAGGGAAATGCTGATCAGCAGATAATGGCCTCTGAGTTTGGAATATGTTCAATTCAATTCTCCACGTCTTTATTTAATGCCTATTAGCTGCCAAACCCTATTCCAAGCAAATGCTATCACCAGCATCCTCTTCCTCCTCCTCATCACACTGAGTAAACAGCAGGCGTTTCCCATGCACTGTCTCATATTATTTCTTCATTTTATAGATGGAGAAATTGAGGACTACAGAAGTTAAGTAAATTACTGAAAAAGTCACAGAGCTGGTTGCTTACAGAACTGATTTTTTTTTTTTTGGCCATACCGCGCGGCCTGCGGGATCTTAGTTCCCTGACCAGGGATCAAACCCACGACCCCTGCAGTGGAAGCACGGAGTCTTAACCACTGGACCACCAGGGAAGTCCCTACAGAACTGAATTTAATCCTAGGTATTTCGATTTCTGAATCTGGCATTTAACCCTTCTCTGTGTATAAAACTGAAGGCAGAGGCCTTGAAACAGAAAACTCAGAGGTGGCCTGGCTAAATGAAGAGGGGCGACATCACTTTGTGGCTAAGATCAGAGGCTACGAGTCCAGAATGCCCAAGTTCAATTCACTATCAGCTGTGTGACCTTGGACAAGTTACTCAGCCTCTCTGAACCTCAGTTTCCCAGAGATGATAAGGGTGTACTTACCCCATGGAGCTATTATGCAAATGAAATAGGTGCAAAGTGCCAAGAAATGCCTGGCATGCAGTCAGCTCTCAGGAGGCATCAGTCGTTACTGATACTGTGAATCTTTCAGAGCCCTCTCGGGGAGTCTGATTGCCTTGGCCTTGGTCATCTCTGTAGGCCCCATCTCCAAAAACCAATGATGGAAAAATCATATCCTTCCTAAACTCCAGAGATCAAGGCCAGTGGGAGTGGGGTGGGGTCAGGGGGACAAAGGTTATCTATCCTTTACCCAAAAGGACAGAGAGGTTGAGCAACTTTCTAGGGTCACCCAGCATGAGAAGGGGCTCAAGGCCAGCCCAGGCTTCCCATTCTCCAGCTGGTGCTTGAGGCCAGAGGGAACCATGTTGGCAGTGGACCTGGGGTCGGGAGCGGGGATTCCGGAGCGAGGCGGCCTGAGCTTGAGCTTACATGGTGTGTGATTGGGAACAAGTGATGAACCTCCCCGTCCCGGACGTCCTCGTCTGTAAAAGGGGAGCGCCATGGTGACCACGTCAGAAGATTGCCATGAGGCTTCAGTAGAAGCTGCCTGGCCAGAGCGAGGGCTCAGGAATACAGCTCAAAGCCCCCCGATGACGGTGCCCGTCCCCAGCTTCCCATCTTCTGCTGCGTACGAGGACGCCCAGAGGCCCACAGTGCACAGGGGGGCCCAATTTGGTACCTCCAGGCTGAGACCTGGTGCGGTCCTGTTCTGGGCATTTCTGGAGAGGATGGAGGCCTGAGGAGCAGCTGAAACTCTGGGCTTCTGGTCTAGCTTGGCCTCCCTACCAGGTCCCTGCGTGAGCCTGGGCTCCGCACTGTCCCCCTCTGAGCCTTATCTTTCTCATCTGTAGAAGCGGAAAAAGATACACACCCGAGCGGTAGGGGAGGTGCTGAGACCTACAGAAGACAACCTACGGGAAAGACACAGAAGCTGTGCCAGCAGAAATGTACTCCTTCCTCAGTCCCGGGACGCCAGAGCCAGCCCCCCATTTCCACTTCTGCCCACAGAGGGCCAGTTTAATCACCGGAAGGTATTGGGGCGGCCCTGGACAGGCTTGGGGAGCAGGAAATGACCCCCAGGGCTGCTGTTACTATGACAACAGGAGGCCAAGCCCCAGCCCTCTCCATCCTCCTTGCAGCCCCAGGGCCTTCCCCGGGTAGCGCAGGGACCCGGAGGCCTCTCTGGAGGCTCTTGCCAGTGGAAGGCATACTTACGATTCACTGTCCCAGGTCGGGGCTGGTGACCACGGCTGGGGAGACAGAGCCCTGTCCTTGCCTGTATTTAAGCAGTGGATCCAGAGGGACGATGAGGGAGGCTGCTGGTGAATATTAACCAAGGTCACCCCAGTTATCAGAGGAGTAAACAGGGACTAAGTTCACTGACAGGACGCTGAGCCTCCTGCCCACGCTGCTCATATGTGCTCCTCCTGGGCGGCGTGCAGCCCTCTGTTCCGTATACCAAAGGGAGTCTTTGTGCCCGGCTCATAAACCACAGCATCTGTCTCCAAGCTGGCGGGGCATGTGACTCACACGCTTTGGGACGGCACGCCTTTGCTGGCCGGTGCTCCCACTGCGGGATTCTCAGTGGCTGCCCCACTGGTAGCAAGAGCTACCATTTATAGAGCCACCTTGAAAGGCCCACTGCTGAAGATGCAGGGGGTGAAGTAGGTTATGAGTCCAATTGGCAGATGGGGAAACTGAGGCCCAGGGTGAAAGGCTGCTCATCCACCCAAAGTCACCAAGCCAGATACAAAACCTCTCTTGACTTCCCTGGAAAGAAAGTGGGGCTTGACCGCTGTTGATACAGCCGCTTAAGGCTGGTATGGGTGGCCGTGGGCAGAGGCTGGGAGTCAGAGAGTAAATCTATGAAGAGCTGTGCAGCCTCAGGCAAGCTGCACCATCTCTCTGAACCACGAGGTATTTTTGTTTGCATCGTAGGGCTTTGGAGGTCCCACTTCCTAGCACGGTTGTCAGTGATACACAAGATCACTTATGTAAAGCGCCGGGCACACGCTAGGCTCTTGATTTTGGTCTGCA
The DNA here is from genome assembly GCF_965194805.1 of Balaenoptera borealis. NCBI lineage: Eukaryota > Metazoa > Chordata > Mammalia > Artiodactyla > Balaenopteridae > Balaenoptera > Balaenoptera borealis. The sequence goes on along the minus strand of NC_138866.1, from coordinate 9,819,777 downwards.
CAGCCCTCTGTTCAGACCTTCTCTGCAGGCTTCTCCGGGCAGGAAGAGGCTTAGTTCCTGGCCAGCCTCAGGCCCATGTCTGTTTCCCCTGGGTGTGGCTTCTGGCAGACTAATGTGATCCACAGGCTGTCTGAATTTTCCTTGGGACTGTTGCTCCGTGCAGGAGCTACTGCAGGCTTTTGGGGGCACTGGTGGTGCTTGGGGGTGTTGGTGCAGGGTTGAGGCCAGTGGGGCCGTACTTGACCCTGATCCATTTAAAAACCCAAGGCAGTTGGCATCACACTGTGTGCACCGTCCCACGCCCCATTGGCAAGCAGTGGGTATTTTTGAGTTGAGTGGATATTTGTTGAGTCAGTGGACAAGCACGTCTTTGTCCTTCTCTCGTTCCCCCGGTCCCAGCTGTGGGACTCCGCCAGGTGAATAGCCTGTAGGCTCCTCTAGCTCACAGGGTCAGACCAGGGAACCCAGGGCCCCCATTCATTGGCTGTGTGATCTCAGGCAAGCTGTTTAACCTCCCTGTGCCTCAGTTTCCCCATCTGTAAAATGGGAATGGTGACAGTTCCTACCTCGCTGGACTGCTGCGAGGATTAAATGCAGCAGTTTCAGGTAAGCTCAGGGCCCAGCACGGTGAGCCCCCTATGATGTTGGCATCCCCATGGCAGTGGGTCTCGCTGGTGTCATTCTGGGTGGGCGGGTGGGGGGGAGCAATCCAGGAGCTTCCCTCCAGGACTCCCTCATTCAGTACTGTCAGTACCCCCTGTGAGGGGAGTATGTACCACCCCTCATATAGAAGCAGAAATGAGCTCAGGAAGGGGTGGACTCCCCGCTCCCATACCTCCCGACTCCCCGGTTCCACAGTCTGGCTTCAGAACCCTGACTCTTTCCCCTGAGCTGGCTGAAGGGCCATCTCTCCCAGGGCTCTACATCTGCCCACAGCTTGGAGACCTAGGGTGTGGTGAGGTGAGACCTGCCCTCTGTACCTTCTGGGCATTTCTTCCCCTCTCCATGCCTCAGTTTCCACATCTGTGCAATGGCCTCCTTCCACGCCCGGCTGCCCCTCCCAGCTCTCGCACTGAATGGGCGAAGGCAAGCACCCAGGCTGTCGCCAGGTGCGACAACCCTTTCAGCCCGGTGGCTTGGGGCTGGTGGGAAGGTGCTGCCCCCTCTCCAACCCCCCTACCTTCAATTCCCAGTTCCTGCAGTGGAAGGAACTCCTCCTCCCCCTGGGGCTCCTGGCTGTAGCGTGGAGGCTGTGTGCCCCTGAGTGCAGCGCCTGGGCTCTGCCAGCACAGGAGGAAGGAAGCTCTGGGTGGCTCAGGCAGCAGGTCTGGGAGGGGCAGGGACCTGGGGCAGGAAGCTGCCTTGCACAAAGCTGCCAGGAGCCGGGCAGATGACAGACTGCCCTTCACGGCCCAGGCAGTCCTGTGTGTCACCTGCTGTCCCTGCTGTGTCTGGCTGTGTGACCCAGGATCACCCAGTTTCTTTGAGCCTCTGTAGGCGGGCTGGTAGCACCTGCCAGAAAAGATTAACGGAGATGACAGATGTCATCCTTTGGCCCAGAGCCTGGCATCAGGGTCCTGGCAGGTTTCCAGGGCCACCTGTAGAGAGACGAGGCCTGAGCCACCTCTGAAATGCACAAGAAGAGCCCCGCAGAGATTGAGATGGGACTGTGTGTATGGGGGAGGTGTGCGTCACAGACCCTGGCTGTGGGGTGAAGAGGTGCAGGATGTCGGGGGGACTGGGCACTTGGAGGGGGAGTGAAGAAAGAGCATGGGGGGAGAGTGGGAGAAAGCGGGGCTCAGAGTTGGGACCTATCCCTTCTGAGTCAAGGGCTCCACACTCAGCCCTTCTTTGTCTCCCCATCCTCACACTCCCCTCTCCCTTAGTATTTCATGCTGTGGAGAGCTCCTCTAGACAGGCATCCTGAGAAGAAGGGGTGGGATGACCTGGAAAAATGAGCAAGGACAGAATGCCCGGGGTGGGGGGCACCCAGTGGCCATTCTCCAAGACCCGAACCACAAGCCAAGGTGGAGGAAGTCCTGTCCACTTGGTCACTTCTAGAATTGTCGATTGTAACATCTGACTGATCCCTGGGACTGAATATATCCTAGAAAGATGCTGTGGGCTGGCTGTGAATAAGGGGTGCCTGGGGAGACCCTATCCCCCCATTGGCCTGCCGAGAGGTGAGGGAGGGATGGAGAGAAGCACGAGAGCTGAGGTGTGGGGTCTGCAGCAAGAAGGGAATGAAAGGGAGGGGTGTGCGCGGGGCCCGGGGCAAAGCAGATCAAGGACCAGAGGCCCTGACTGGTCCAGAGAGCGATGGTGAACTTCAGGGATGTTACACCTGTTGATAGAGTTCCCCAGAAAGTGCGGAAACCAGCCTGTACTGACTGCCCCAGGCACACACACTGACATGTCACATGTACGCCCACACTCAGATCCCCCCAGACTCACTATGGGAGCCCCCCTCCAGGCACCAGCTCCCTTCTTCAGGGGGCAGTGTGGTTCAGTGGTTCAGGCATGGGCTCAGGGGCTGAGCGCCTGGGTTCGAGCCTTCACTCCACCATTCTCTCTGGGAGACCTTAGCCATTTAACCTCTCTCTGCCTCCGTTTCCTCATCTGTGAGATGGATGATAAGAATGGTCACTTCTACCAGGATTGTGAAGAGCCAGTGAGATGATGGTACATAAGACTGAGGTGGCCTCAGGCACAGATGGGCCCTAAGTCAATGCCAGCTGCTTCTGATCTTCGATGTCCTGAGCCTGGGAAACCTTTCAGATGGGTCCCAGGGGCTGAGCAGGAGAAAGACTTGGACAGCAGCACGTTTGTCCAGGGACACCTCTTCAGATTCAAGCTTCTGCTTATCCCCAAAGGCTACCAGTCCCCTCTCCTGGGGGCTGGGCTCCTTTTGCTTCCTGAGGGCACAGAGCCAGGTGTGGTTAGTGTCTTTCTGAGCACCTGTGACGTGCAGCAGGCCGAGTTGGGTGAGGGGTGGTTGGAGCTGGTGGGGGGGGGAAACTTGGATTCAGGGGAGGACCTCGTTTCAGCTCTCTGAGCCTCAGTTTCCCCCTCTGTAAAATGGGCACACTAAGAGTCTCTTTTTTCATATAGTTGTTGTGAGGCTTAAATGTAAGGATGCTAGGTGAGGTGTTTGACATCAGGCCTGCTCTGTTAGCATACCTGGCACTGTGTCTGTCTTCTCATAACTTGGTTAAATTAGTAAGGTTAGCTGCACGGTCCAGGTTTTTGAGTCCAGGAAATCGACTGAGTTTGCATCATTAGTTTGTCTCCTCCTAGCATCTTGCAAGTCTACCAACTTGCAACACCCTGGTGGACCCTCTTTCCTTCTGTACACAACCTCTAGGGCTGCTTCCTGTGCACGGTTCAATTCTTGCTTTTTCTGGAACCATTTGACATATTCACAGCTTCTTGTTTCACTCTTCATCCTTACCTGGAGAAAAAGAAGGCAACTCCATGCACTGTAAATGACAACACGGTTACTAGAAGGAATAAAACACCCAGCTATTACCTCCGCCCCTATGTGTTAAAATTAATAAAAGTAATATTTTTATTACCACTATTTTTTTCTACACTTTATTTCAACTTTACCCTTTTGAATGTATGGACCATTATGGCCTTTATGGACTTTCAGCTTTTAGGAGGCTCAACCCATGCTGTTTAACGATAATTAGTATTTCCTTTTGGACGGTCACGTGGTCACACTTTGGCCACTAGGAGTCCCTTTAATTTATCTCTTTTCTCTTTTCAGCAGCCCTTGCTGATATCTCAGAAAGCACACGCTTGTTTTCTAGCAGTGACACCATGTCCCAGACCCATCTTCTTTTTCTTCTGCCCCAAGACATGGTGTCAGTGACCCTCTCTGGGAGAGGAAGACAGCAGGGGTGGCAAAGGTCCTTCTGGGCACCACAGGGAGGGCCGGATGTGCAGGAGACCTTGAAGGACTTTGGGACTTGTTTTGCAGAGGTACAAACCCTGTGTGGGTGTCTCAGATAACAGAGAGCAATAGGGCTCTTCCAACTTGCCCAACATAGACCTTGGGTTGCAATGGTTCGATTTACCTTGTTGCCTTCTATCCTGTTGACTTTAAACATTTCTGTTTGCTTGGTTTTCATGAGTCTCTTGCTGCTTTCATGTTACAATACAACCCCCCAAACTAACTCCAACGTGTGGTCTGTCGCTACCTGCGTCACATCATAGCTGATCCTTTGTGAGCACTGACTACCTTCCAGGCTCTGTTTTAATCCTGTGCGGTGGGTACCATTAATATTCCCTTAGTACAGATGAGGAAACTGAGGCACAGTTACTGTGACGCTGACAGTGCAGCCCCCAGCCTCGCTCCCTCCTCTGCTCCTCCCTTCTTGCCTCTATTTATAATCGGCTTCTGGGCTCGTCTTCCTTAATTTCCTCACCCACTAATGCATCTGTTCATTTGTTCATTCACTCGCTAAATATTACGTATTGATCACCTATTGGCTCAGAGTTTGTGAAGGTGAAAAGATGTGGTCTCAATTGCTCAGAAACTCACAGCCTGGTGGAGGCCCGAGCCCCTGGGAACCGCAGAGGCCCTTTCAGATGTCCCGGTGAGGGAGAGATGGAGAGGGGGGACGGGTGTGAGAGATAAACAGGAGGCAGGAGCAACAGATGAGGGTTGACATTGGGGGTAGGTGGCAGGATGCACGGGCAGACCTCAGGGTTCCCTGGAAGCCCGGCTGGAATCCACGTGTCCTGACTTTCTGTTCAGTTCTCGTTCCGCCAACCCTCCCATCCCCCAGGTAGAGTCTCTCCCAACCCCCATGAAAAGAAGCAGCAAAGACTCCAAAGACAGATTCACAGCCAGCTGGCAGGCCCCGGAACACAGGGGGATTTCACAGCATCTTTCTTTTTTTCCTCTTTTCTACCCCATCTCAGCTCTGGGGCTCAGGCCCCCATCATCTCACCTCACAGTCTCCCCTCCTCCCGTGTACTAATCAGGTAGCTGAGACCCAGCTTCCCAAGAGACCTTGCTTCCCTGAAAGTCCTCTCCAGTAGGGGCTCTTTTTTTTTTTAAATAAATAAATTTATTTAAAAAAAAAGGAATAAAGTACTGATACCTGCTACAACATGAATAAACTTTGAAAACATGCTAAGTGAAAGACTCCAAACCAGAAGGCCACATATTGTATGATTCCACCTGTATGAAAAGTCCAGAACAGGCAAATCCATAGATAATGGAAAGTAGATTAGAGGTTGCCTAGGGCTGGAGAAAGAGGAGAATGGGGAGTGAGTGCTAATGGGTAGTCTTCCCAAGGTGATGAAAATTCTCTCAAATCAACTGTGGTCATGGCTACACATAATCTGTGAATACACTAAAAGCTATTGAATTGGATACTTTACATGGGTGAATTGCATGGTATATTCCAAAAAGCTCCATAAAGCTGTTATAAAAGTCATCCTCCCTTTCTGACTAACATTGGCATTCTCTGCTCAAGGCAAAGAACGTCACACAGTTAAATCCCCCTTTCCAGTAGGGGCTCTTTATTCTCCAACACACCTGCCACAAGAAGATCCAATTCTTCTGGCCCCATCACTGCCTCCAAACCTTTCTGCCCCCAGCAATGATGTAGCCACCTCCCTGGACAGTCCCACCTTCCCCCAGCCTTATCCCTGACATCCACAGGCTCATGGGTCACATCCTACATCACAGGAGAAGGGCATCTGGGCCCAGCCTGGTCTGTTCTGCATCACTCACCATCCTTGCAGATGGCACCCGGAGCCCCTGGCCCCTCCCTTCCGGCCCTTCTCATCTCCCACAACCTCCTTCACTCCTCTCCACCCACACGTGACCCACCTTGACCTTCGATGTCAGGTTGGAGGACTCGTTTATCAACTCTTCATCTACGGCCCCCTCTTGGTTGCCCCTTTCCCTCTGTCCCTGACCCTAATGGACTGCCACTGTGGACACATGGAGGTGGTGTGGTGTCATCTGCTTAAACCTCATGGTCCATCTCTTTGGTCCATTTCTGTCAATACCTTTGTCATCAGTAGAATAGTGTCCCCAGAGATGCCCATGTCCTAATTCCCAGGACCTGTGAATGTGTCACCTTACATGGCAAAAGGGATGTTGCAGATGTGACTAAGATTAAGGATCTTGAGATGGGAAATTATCCTGGATTATCCAGGTGAGCCTAATATAATCACAAGGGTCCTTATAAAAGAGGGGCAGAAGGGTCGGAGTCAGAGAAGGAGTCGTGACAATGGAAAGAGAGGTTGGGGTGACATGAGGAAGGGGCCTCGGATCCAGAGATGCAGGTGGCCTCTAGAAGCTGGAGAAAGCAAGGGAAGGAATTTTCTTCCAGAGCCTCCAGAAGGAATTTAGCCCTGCTTCCACCTTGATTTTAGATTTCTGACCTCCAGGACTGTAAGATAATAAATCTGTGTCGTTTTAGGCAAGTAAGTTGCGGTAATTTGTTACAACAGCAACAGGACACTCATACAACCTTCAACTCCCTTTGCTTTTCCTTTGTGCCCACCCAGCAAACCCTAACTCTCCATCCATCTAGTCACCCTCTGTCCCCCTCCCCTTTCCTGGTACTGCGGACCACAGCTTGAGCCCCGACACTGGCTTCTTGGTGCTGTAGCTTCCACCGCCCGGCCCATCTCATTTCCCTGGGCTCATCCCTCCATAGGGGTAGACAAACAATGGCCCACAGGCCCATCTGGCCTGCTACTTGCTTTTGTATGGCCAGCAAGCCAAGAATGGCTTCTACGTGTTTCAAAGCTTGAGAAAAAAAAATCAAAAGAAGCATCATATTTTGTAACACACACAAAAAATGATATGAAATTCAGTTCTCAGCATCCACATATTATGTTTTACTGGGACATAGCCACGCCCGTTCGTTCATTGTCCAAGGCTGCTTTCCTGCTCCGGGGGCAGAGTTGAGTAGTTGTGACAAAAACTGTACGGCCTTCAAAGCCTAAAATATTTACTGTCCGGCTTTCCCAGAACAAACATGCTGATCCCTGACCAAGACCCCAGTCACGCTCACACCTCCATCTCACTGTCACATTGTCACTGGCCCGGCATTGCCTCCTAGGCTGCCAGCGTCTGCCAGGCTGCTCTCCATCTCGCGAGGGAAGCACCTTTCTCTGCCTCCTTGCATGGCTGACACTGTGTGTCCCTCTGTATCCGGGTCCAGGACAGACTCATCGATAAGCCTTCCTGATCCCCCACCTTCATATCCTGGTGTCCCTTCTTGCTGCTTCCACAGTGCTTCATCCACCTCCTTTATAACGTTTATCATAATAGCTGACACTTACCGGGCAGGTCGTGCGTGCCAGACACCATCCTAAGCATTTCAGAGAGATGAACTCTTCTTATCCTCACAATATGCCTAATGAGGTGGGTACTTTTGTTACCCCCATTTTACAGATGGGGAAACTGAGGCTCATAGACGTCAAGCAACTAGCCCCAGATCACAGAGCTGGGGAGTGGTGGAGGGGAGATTCGAACCAGGCTGTGTGACTTCAGGGCAAGGCACAAACCCCGCGGCTCAGCTCTACCACCAGACTGCGGTTAACTGAGGCCAAGGCCCTGGTCTTTCCATCTCTCTGACTCTGGACTGAGCGCAAAATGGGTGCTCACAGGGTGCTTGATGAACTGAGTTAAAATAAATGGAGGAGAATAGAAATGGAGCGTTTTTGTTTTTGTTTTTGTTTTTGTTTTATCATCAGATGGTTAAGGTGCCTTGTTGGGGTGAAAATGTGAAAACCTTCAGGATGCTAAAAATTTGCATGGGGCATGCAACTTCTTAGATTAAAAAACAAGCAGCTGTTTTGTCTATTTGAGGCCACTCAGAAGTCATCATCTGAGGACCTTCCCACGTGCCCCCGCCATGGGAAGGCCGAGGGGAGAGGGGTGGCCGGTTGCCCCTTACAGCCTGGATGTAGAGCCTGGTTGTCCTGCTTGCCACGCCTGACCTCCCCCATCACCCAGAGCGGCTTCCGCATCTGCTTCCTCCTCTGCCCCACGAGAAAAGGGGAATGGTTCATGGGAGGTCAGCAGAGCGGAGGCTGAGCTGTAACGGTGAAATGCCACCCAGGGAAGGGGATCGCGTCATGCCCGCTGTCCCCTCCTTCCATTTTCCCTGAGGCTCAGCCTGGCATGTGCGGGGGCCTCTCTTCTTGGCCCACCTGCCCAGGAGCTGACCCTGCCATTCCCTGCCCCAGCTGCTCACAGCATAATCCCAGCAAAAGCTCCCCATTCTCTGCTTGGCTACTGGGTACCGCACACTGTGTACACAGACTCTCATCTTCCCATCGGCTCTGCAATAAAGATCTTGTTATATCCACTCTGCAGGTGAGGCTTGGAGAGAATAAATAGACTGAATTGATAAAACCTCTTTCTTGAACCCTCTTCTCAAATGCTACCACCTTGATACATGCCGTGCTCGCTTCCCTTACTTTTTATGTGTTTATTTTCACCAAGGTGTTATTCACATGCAGTAAAACCATAAATCCTGAATGTACGGCACAATATGTGTTTACAGTTGTGTACCTCTGTGTAACCACCACTCGGATCAGCATGTAAGGAACAAATCCCTCAGTCCAGGAAGTTCCTTTCCATTTACCTCCCCATCTCCCCCTGAAGGTAACTTCTGTTTGGGTGTTGGTCTCCATAGATTAGTCTAGCCTCTTCTAGAAGGGCATGTAAATGGGAGAATACATTCTGTACATTTTTTGTGTCTTTTGTTCAGCAGCATGTTTTTGAAATTCATACAAGTCGTTGCTTCTGTCAGCAATTTGCTCGTGTTTCTTGCTGAGTACAATTCCATCGTGGGGATGGACCACAATCAGTGTATCTGTGGAGAGGTGTCTGGGTTGTTTCTGATGTTGACTATTAGGAATCAGGCTCCTATGTGCATTCACGTGCACGTCTTTGTGTGAACATGTTTTCATTTCTCTCGGGTGGAATGGCTAGTGATAGGATCTTCTACGTGGAACTTTGTAAGGAACTGCCCTCTCTCCCCTCCACCTTCCCCTTCCTGATGTCCAAAAGGCTTCCAGGTTTGGAGCAGAGAAGCAGTTCAAATCCCAAACTTGCCTTTAGGAGCTGAGAACCTGGATCCATTTACTGGTTTCATCTACTCTGTGGAATGGGGATGATAATTTCCCCACCACAGGGTTCCAGGGAGGATTGATTACCTGAGATACCAATCATGAGAAGTCTGGTTCAATAAATATGATTTCCCTTTTTTTTTTCATCCTTGGAGCTGTGCCGTGGTGATTTTCACAGCAGGCAACTAGAAATGAAATAATTCAGTGAAACGACTGGGAACAAAAGCACAGTTGCCTCCAGAATTTCGGCAAAATCAATGATTTCCATTCTACTTACACAGGCTTTGGGGCCTCGTATTCAACCGTCCACCTTACAGAGTGTTGGGCAAGTAAGGTAAACACAGCTAGGTCAACACTGCCTCCTGGGAAGAGGGTCTGCACAGCGCAAACAGTGAGGACGTGTGTTTTCCGGGCCTTCCTCTGCCCTTGTCCTCCACCTCTGGCCTCCAGGGGGTAAAAGGGAAGCAGGTGGGGGAGGCTGTGTAAGTGACTCAGCTTCTGGCGCTGGAAATTGAGGGGAAGGGACTCAGGGCAGCGTGGCCTCCTCCCGTGGGCTGGAGCTTCAGGCTCATCAGGGAGGCTGGCGCCGTTCAAGGGGTCGAAGGCAAACACTTTGTGCATGCACGTGCACACACATGCATGCGCGCACACACGCGCACACACGTGCACACACATGCAGACATGTTATCCCCATCCCCACATGGGACTTGGGGCTCCCCTTTCTTGTACGCAGAGCTCTGGAAAAATGGTGGTCCTGACACTGCTTGGGTCAGTGTGGACTTTGGCAAGAAGGTGGGATTTGGGGACAGTCAGAGCTGGCTTCAGCTCACTGTGGACAAGTTACTTAACCCCTCATGGCTTCACTGTCTTTATCTGTAAATGGAGATTTTGGTTCCAAGGTCGTAGGGTGACTGTTAGGGTAAAAATCAGTGAATATATGTAAAGGGCTGGCATGTCGTGGACACTCAATAAATATTGATTCCCCTTCTCTTCCCTCTTGGTCTTTTGGTTTGGTTTGAACATAAGGAAATAAGAGAATAATGTCATTCGCAATACACTGTAGAGGAAGAACCTATATATGTAGCAACTAAAGAATATGCATAGAGGGCTCTGAAAGGAGATAAACTCCGGATTATCCTGGAATGATGCACACTTACCAGCTGGGGTGACTTTTACTTCCTCTTTCTGCATATTCCTGTGTGTTGATGTTTTCACAACAAGAATGGGTGGCTTCTATGAAAAAAAATACATCTTTGATTCTTTTTAATTTAACAACCAAACAGAAGGATGCTGTATTCACATAGGTGACAGTTTCTTGCAGGGTCTTTGAAAAACGAGATTGCCCCAGGACATCTTTTACTACTATGGCTTTCTTCCAAATGCCCTACCTCTTGGACGTCTGCCTGATGGAGTGGAAAGGCTTCCATGCGGAGTCAGATGGTACAGGGTTCAATTCTAGTCAACTGTTCACTAACTGTGGGACCTTATGAAAATTACTTAATCTCTGTGAGCCCAGTAATGAAATAGTGATCGTGTCTACTTTAGATTGTTTGGGGGACCTCTGAATGAGATGCCTGTGTACAGCCCAAGCGTATAGAAGCTCCTTAATGAATGCAGTGGCAATTTTCTTCCCATACAATGTGTAGATCACAGTCTTTGTGGATATTGCCTCTGGCAGCCTCACAACAGCCCTGTGAAATAGTCACTGCCCGTTATCATCTCGCTCTGCAGATGAGCAACCGAAACTCAGATAATTTAAGCGACTTGCCCAGTTCTGCCCTGGAACACCAGCAGCGTTCCTCCTTCTCTGTTTGTACGTTACAATGTATATATTATGCACACTATGGCCATGTCATATTTTGGCTTTGACCCTGGTGCCTGGAGAGGTTGTAAGGTCTGTGTTTGTCGTTCACTTGTCCTCTTGCAGTTTGCACCACATATGTTCCTTCTAATCAGAGATTGGAGACCTCCTTCGGATTATTGTTAGCCTCATTAATAAGGAATGACTCTGGGAAATCCAGTATTTTTGCATGTAAAGAACATCTTCAAAATGCAAAATCAGCACCCATCAAGATCCTTGTTCAGATTTTTTGTCATATCTAATTGTATTGGCCATCTGGTCAACTAGGCAGGTTGGAGCTGTTCTCCCAAACTGTGGGAAGCCATGACTCACAACGACATATGTGACAAAGGCTTGAATAAGCCTAATGGGCTGATGCATCTCTATTAGTAAAATGAAAAAATAGTACCTCCAAAATATGTTTCTTCATTTATTTATAAATTATATACATGTATGACTGCCCTGATGCATTATTTGCCTTAATGAAACAAATAAAAATAGACATTTTAAGGAGGAGATAAAAATATTCATAAAATTTTACAATATTTTTTCTGGGCTTTAACAGATCCATTGGATCTATTTGGGTACCCAGGGGTTAGGCAGGGAAAGCAATGTAAAGCTGCAGAAATCTAGAGCTGGTGCATCAAAGAGTAAGTGACATCACTGGAAACCCACATGGATATTAACAGGAACAATGCAACATGTGACTTTAATAAGTTCTATTTGCTCAAAAATGCATGGACACAGCTTAAATCCAAAGTATAAGGTCAGTCAAATCATTGGGAATATAGATTTGGGAGCCTAAATTATTTTCCAGAAATGTGGGTTGGCCCATCTAAGCCCAACCACAAGTTTTCCTTGCAATTGGTGGATCTGCCATTTCCCAGAGTTTGGGCACAGAGACTGACTTGCCAGAATGGCTTTGGTACTTTCTCTTTTTGGCCCCTTTCCCTAGAATATTCTCCCCGTGGGTGTCCTCATGGATGGCCCTACATTGCATTGAAGTCATGTCTCAAATGGGCCTTCACAGAGAATGCTTTCCTTGGCTACCCCATCTGAAATATCAGCCCTCCTAATTATGACACAATGTCCTTGACCTGCTTTGTTTGTCTTCATGGCACTTATCACTACCTGACATTATACTGTATATCTATATTTACATTATGTATTTTATTTGTTAATTGTAATATATATATTTGTTCATTTGTTTACGTCTGTCTCTCTCACTGGGCTATAAGTGTTTTATAAACATGACACATTGGTCTGCCCATTGCTGTATCCCCTAGAACAATAACTAGTACATTGTAAGAGTTCAAAAAATATTTATTGCATGATTGTACTCGTGGAATTAAACTCTTAAATGCCAATGTAATCAGGCATAATTTGTTTTCAGTACCATACCCTGCACTTAAAACTCAGTTTAATAATTTTGGCACAATCTGAGGTCTGAATTCTAAAGGCAGTTGCAAAAACTGAGAGCACCATTCCCACTAGAGTGTAGCCTCCAAAGGCAAAGACCAGCTCTGGATTGTTCTGTCCTGAGTCCCCAGCCAAGATCACTAACACTAGCTGTTGCAATAACTTCCAAATCCCAGGGTCTTAGCACAAGAATGTTAGGGACCCTTCTCCATATCATAGTTACACCTTCTGGAAACATGGCCTCCAAGGGGCAGGGAAAGAGAGAGCAGGCACACTAGCTCCTAACTCCATTGGCCTGGAAGCCACACACTTCACTCTGCTCACTGCCCATTGGCCACATGACCCACACATTACTGCAAGGGAAGCTGGGAAATGAAGAGGAAGCTGTAGATACGTGTGACTGTTAACATCTTGGCCACACCCAGCCTCTAGCCCAGTGCCTGGCACATCTATCACAGCCATTGGAGAAATAATTGATGAACGTATTTATAAGCTTTAATTTTCATGCATAAACTCTTCTGAAACTGTGACTTGTTTTCTACCCAACACTTTGGTAATTCTTGAGGATTTGCCATTCTCCTGAGCTCAGGGCAGTTCTGAAATAAGTCTCCAGGTGTGATTTTCTAAGTCATGACTGCAGATTTAGTGTGAGTTCCTGCATGCCTGAACTCATGAATGAATCAACAAAAAGTGCTCTTGGTATTTTCCCCTGCAACTTTAAGTTCAGTGTATTAAACCATCACATCAGGACAGAACTATACGTCTGGGAGTCATTAGGATTCTAATGGGTTGGATCTCTCAGAGCCTTTAATCTGAGGAAGTTGCTGAGTAAAATACCTTTATTCCACAGCCTAAAATTTTCTGTTTTGCTCCAACTTCTTTCCTTTGCTCCTTAAAGGCCCTAGCCAGAAACGAGCTGATTATCTTGATTTTGTCTACCACGCTGCAATCAGTCTGAGCAGCGAATCTCTCAGTGTATCTTTCCAGATGAATTTTCCCATGGATGCTAGGAACACCAACTTGATCTTATGATTTATTTGAAATTATTATTATTTCACCCTTTTAAAGTGTACTGATGGGCTTTAGCATATTAGTTGTGCACACGTGATCATTTGAAATCTCCATGTCCCTTTAGTTTTTTGGGTTAGTCGCATCCTGTGATGGGCTGTGAGTCATTACGGTAAGTTTAATATACTTGGTGTGTGGGTACACACATTCATACACACACACATATGCACAGGAGTTTAGTGCCTGACATTCTAAGCACCTTGGAAATTACATCTACTCTGCATTTGTAACTAGGGGAGAAGGCTGGCTGCTCAATATGGGCAGCAAGGAAGTGTGTAATGGAAGAAAAGGAGCAGCGACATATTGTCCTCCTAGATGCGCTATGTCTGGTCTTGATGTCAAGAAGTTTAGCAAGTGGTAAGAGCCAATTCCAGAATTCCTCTGCTTCCTAGGTCTAGCTAATGGCTGACTTTACATCCTTTCCTGCTGGCAACTGGAGGAACACGTGCATCACAGACATGAACTGAGCAGCATTTATAAGGCTGGGCCACGTTATGGGCAAAGGACCTGAAGAGACATTTTTCCAAGGAAGACATACTGATGGCCAACAGGTGCATGAAAAGACGCTCAACATAACTAATCATCAGGGAATGCAAATCAACACCACAATGAGATATTACTTCACACCTGTTAAATGGCTATCGTCAAAAAGATAAGACATAAATGTTGGTGACGGTGTGGAGAAAAGGGAATGCTCATGCACTGTTGGTAGAAATGTAAATTGGTGTGGCCGCTTTGGAAAACAGTATGGAGGTTCCTCCAAAAACTAAAAATAGAGCTACCATATGATCCAGCAATTCCACTGTTGAGTGCATTTCTAAGGAAATGAAATCAGTATCTCAAAAGGATATCTGTGCTCCCATGTCCATTACAGCAGTATGCACAATAACCAAGATATGGAAACAACCTAAGTGAGTGTTGACAGGTAAATGATAAAGAAAATGGAATATATGTGAATGTATAGATAAACCTGTAACCAACTTACATGAGAGAGAAATTTTGTCATTAAGTCACTGCAATTGTGGAGGTTGTTTGTTGCTAAAGCGTAACCTAATCTATTCTGACTAATACAGTATGACATTGATAATTTTCTGAAGCCACCTCATGCTACAGCTTGGTTCTTCTTGTCACTATAGAATTCCTGTTATTAAAAATGTCATTTTAATTAAAATAATAAACCTCTTATTTACCTGGAAGTTGTCAGGGTTATTACTTTGGCTTTCAGCAAACCAAAAATAGGAATAATGATTCCTTATGTTTGATGTAAGACTAGACCCTAAGCCTTATTAATTCATTCATGGACGTATGATTTCAACTTTTACATTTTAAGATAAAACCTCTCAAAATTATTGTACCTGCAGGTGAGATGGTTCTATTTTCCTGTGTGATGGCTTCTTAGGTAATTAATTCTTTTTCCATAGAATCTCAGGCACATCACACTTGGGGTTAGATGGCCTCTATAAAAGTTGTATAGGATCTATTTTAACAACTCCCCAAGTGAGGCTGATTGCAAAGTGTCTGGACCATGAACAAATATTTGGGAACAGCTAATGTAGGTGATATGTCTGGAAAAGTGAAGTGAGGGCTGGCTCAAATGTCAAATGATTGATTCCTGATTTATGCTCCAATCTGTCGAACTTCCATCTCCCTCCGTGACAACTCTTCTTCCTTTCTGCCTTCCCTATTCCTGTGAACAAGGCCACTGACATTCATCAGCTCACCCCTACACAGTTTACACAGTTCTTATGTGTACGTCATAGTATGTTAATCATTGGCCCAAGCTGACTCTTGAGAAACACTCTAAGTTACGTAGCTGCCATTGCTCCATCAGTTTTCTCAACTATTTTACAAGTACCAAGTCAGAGCCTTGCAAACCGACATCCACATCTGGACATCTGCTTGTGAACAGTGGACACTGCTTTCTAGCAGTGACGACCCTTGGCTGAATCTTCCTGAAGGTATTAGCCTCCCAGTTGCAGTCTGAGCCGTGGCGGTTAAGTAACTCAGTTTGTAGATGTGCACAGAAAACACATCATGGCTGGAACTGAGCTGCACTGGTTGATAAATAACCAAGACAGACTTCTCAATGTCGACCAGCAAAATCTATGTCTCAAACACAAGTGAGGCTTGAAGAGCACTGCAGTGCTTAGATCCCAGCAGCCAGGGACCTTACTCAATGACTCTGGGTAACAACTGTCATGAAGTAACTGCAAACAGTGTTTGACTCCAAGTCCTGCCCTGAGGAATGGCTGGAATTCCAAAGATCCCTACTCAGTGGCTGACCTTCTATCTTTCCGTTGGCAGTGAGCTAGGTGATTGGCACATTGTTCCTGGAAGCTATGAACCCCCTAGTGAGAATCAATGCCTCTCTTCTCTGCTTTAAGTTATGGTGATGCCTCTTTGGCATGCTCTCATGTCCTGGTCTAATGCTACCTCTTTCGTGTTTCCTCATCTAGAAGAGATCACACCAGTCTCTGAAATCTTAGTAGTTTCATTCTGAGTTGTTTTATGAGTAACCTGAGTTCAGGGACTAGATGAGATACCAATCCCTTAGCAGACTACCAACATTAGCCCCACCTCTTCCAGGGACCTCGGGTCCCTGTTCTGTGTGTTTGCACCCTGGGTCCCTGGATGCCAACCCCTTCCCCATGGGATGAGATTGGTTCCCTATTTAGCTGAGCAGGCTCACTCTCCCTACAAGGCGCCTCCATTTTCTGAGGGAATGATGGCCAGGAGAGACCAGAGTGAAATTACTCAAAACTTTTCTAGTATGTCTTGTGTGTTCCAATGTTGTGTTCCGCACATTGAGGTCCTAACTCCACCTCCCATCACCCCACGGAGAGAACAGAGATTCCCTTTGTCTCATATCACAAACCACATTATCATTACATAAGGGAAAGGATGACTTCAGGAACCTGCTTATTCACCTTTGTGCATCCCAGGGTACCTGCTGCAGAGCTTGGCAGGAAGATGTCATGTTTGTTAGCCGAGGGGCATGATCAAGTGGAGAGGGAAACATTGATGGCGCAGGAGTGAGAGGAGAGAATTGCTGGAGCGTGGTCCTTGGATTGGTGAAGGAGGTGGGTCTGGTACACAAGTAGAGGTGTTGGCCTTGGCTGGGAGCGTGGATACTTCATCCACAGTTATACTATGGGGAAGGAAGAGTTTAAGGACATATTTGTAAGAAAGTAGAAGAGTGTTGAGCTGGAATCTTGTAGAAGTTCTCTTTTGATTGTTTCAATTTTCTCAATGCAGCAAGAAATAAAGTCATCAGCCTAGAACCACAATGGGGAGATTGTTTTAGAAATCTTAGGAGAGAGGTGAAAGTATGAAATAGTCACAGGAAATGGGAAAGAATGGATTAGAGATACATAGTGTAATTTCTGAGTGGTGTTAAGGGTCCCTTGTGTTTATAGAGTGTAAAGTGGAGGAATGGCCAGTCACTATGGCCATGTGTGTTTTTTCCATCTCCTTCAGTTGTACAGCTGCACACAAGAAGTAGACGAAGGGCAGGATTTGATTTTGCTAGTATGGCAAAGAGAGAAAGGAGTGTGTTAGTTGAGTGATTATAATGAAGATCACACAGTCATTGGTAAATACGAGATGAAGAGCATGGCCATGGGAGTGTGTGTCTTAGACAGAAGGGAGGGAAACATCATTGTAGGAGAAGAGAAGGTCCAGGGACTGGAAAGTTCAGCTTATGCAGATATTGAAATTGTCAAGAATTTAAAAAGGAGGAGTGTTGGAGTGACAATGAACCAGTAGTTAAAAAATATGTAAGAAAGATAAACAGATAAGATAAATGTTATGTCATGAAGGAAATTAACAAGGGACTAAAATGGACAGTAAGGGTGTGTATGGGAATCCACTTTTGGTCAGGTGTTCAGGGAATCATTTATGAAACAGTGAAATCGAGTCAATACCTATGGGATAAAGACTGAAGGTGAAATAAGCAAAGGACAGAGTAGCAAGTGTAAAGGCCCTGAGGCAGGACAGAGGTTACGCCAGGACTTACAGGAAAACTTTTGTGGCTGGAGCATAATTGCAAGTGGGAATATGGTGGGAGATACTTGTTGGAGAGACGAAAAGCAGAGAATAGCAGTACACATTGTGAACCCCATACTCCAATATGGATTTCTTTAAACTCACCAAAAAAAGCCTAACAAGCGCTGGGCCTTCTTTTTCATGGTAGGCGGTTCAGGGTGCAGCAACTTGTCTTTGCCTTGGAGAGGGTATCGTGACATGGGCCAGACCACTGAGTGCCCAGAGGCTCCTATGTGGTGGCAGGCCTCTGACTGCCTGTAGTATGCATATGTATTACTAAGGCAGCTAAAATACTTGCTATTTCCTGCTCATTGGATGCAGTCAGCATGGTGTCATCAACGTTATGAATCAGGGTGATTATGTTTACAATATTCCAGAGTCATTCTCCGACATCCATTTGACTTCTGCACAGGCCAAACTGGGGAGGAACTGGGTCTGGAGTCAGAAAACAAGCATCCCAGTTGAGCTCTGACACTCGTTCCATGGGTAACCTTAGCAGGGTGCTTCCCCAGACTGGACTTCAGTGTAGAATTGGGTGAGTCTTTAGTGGTTACTCCCACTTTGCCTACATGGAAGAGCATCCCCTGCTGGAGGGATGAGGGAAACAGAGGAAATATTGCAGGAATTTGGCTGGGCAGGGACCAAGGTATCTGGATAAGACAAGGAAAGGGCCTGAGAGACAGCCTGCACCTACCCTTGGTCACCCGTTTCATTTGGATGGTGACAAAAGCTTTCCAATAGAGATCAACGCAGGAACTCTTCTGAGTCAGAAATGAGTTCAAGTCTCAGCTCCAAACACTAACAAACTCGGAGATCTTGTTGAGTTTTGAAACCTCCCTGGACCTCATTTTTCTCCTTGGGAAAATGAGATGACAATAATACTTACCTCTTAGGGTTGTGTGAGGGTTAACCAGGAGATCACGCAGGTAAAACATCTAGTGGGGCGCAAATTGTCAACTCTTAACACATGGTAACTATGGTGGTTGTGGTCTCCCTGCCTCCCACTTAACCTTCCTTTCAATCCATCCCCCACCCTGAGGTCAGAGATCTTTCGAGAATGAGTACTGCTCATTTACCACTACCACTGTCACCCCACCACTTCAAATCTCCAATGATTTCATTTAGTCGAAAGAATCAAGTCCAAAATTCTCAGCGTCAGCAGCCTTGTTGGCAGGACTTCTGGTTCTGACCGTGATGGAGGAGCTGGCATTACATTTACCCTTCCCCCCATAACAAAAGCACGATAAACATTTATGTAGGAAAAGAAGCAACTAATCACTGCAGGACTACAATCTTTATAACCCTAAGAGATGGGAGGCAAACGACACGAGCCCACAGTCACTCCAGTTTTCTCCCCAACACTATTTTCCAAATTATTATGCAGGAAACAGCCCAAGGAGTGATGGTTTCACTCCATGGACAATACAGAAATTTGGATCAAGGGTTGCCAGGTTGGCTGGGGCTTTTGGCTCAGAGTTAATATTGCACAAATTCAAGTAAAAATGCAGAAACTTTGTCCTTGAATAGGTCCATTCCCCCTCATCCTCACACACATCACGCTGTTATAGTCATTGTAATATAGTCATTATATGTCATCCATTATATTCTACCTACACTAACCCCTACAAGAAAATGTTAGAATTTTAGCTTTAAATAGGCATAGCTATTTTGAAGAAATTCAGAGGAAAAAATAAATTCTTCTGTTACCTATTTATTTACAAGTTTAGAAGATTTGTTCCTGAAGATCCAGTTTCCCTCGGGTATCATCCTGAAGAATTCCCTGTAGTTTCTGGTGGCAATGAACTCTTTTAGTTTTTCTTTATCTGCAAATTTCATCATTTTGCCTTTATTCTTGAAGGGTGTTTTCTCTCTATCTACAATTCTGGGTCAACGATCCTTTTCTTTTAAAGGTTGTCTTAAAATCCTTTCCACTGTCTTCTTGCCTCCCTGGTTCTGATGAGATGTCTGTGAAAATTCATATTGTTATGATGTATCATTTTGTTTCTGGCCACTTTCAAGGTTTTCTCTCTAATTTTGCTCTTCAGCAGTTGGACTGTTATGTGCCTAGGCATGATTTATTTATTTTTGATTCTTACTCATCCCATTTGAAGTTCATGGAGATTCTTGACTCTGTACATTCATGACTTCCACCAAATTTTGGAAATTTGGGCCACTATATATTTTCTGTTCTATTCTCTCTCTTTCTCATGCTTCTGGTACTCTAATTTTTGATATCTTAAATCTTTTGATATTGTAACAAAGGTTCTTAAGACTCTGATCATTTTAAAAATCTCTTTTCTTTCTCTTCATCAGATTGGATAATTTTTACTGATATATTTATTTTCAAGTTATATATGGCTTATTCCTCTGTCATTTCCGTTCTGCTATTAAGGTCATTTGGTGAATTTTAATTTTAGATAGTGCATTTTTCAGTACAAAAATTTTCATTTTGTTACTTCTTACTCTCTCTCTCTTTCCTGAAATTTCCTATTTTTCTTTCCAATTGTCATTTTCCTCAGTGAGCATCATTATACTAGCTGCTTTAAAGTCATTGGCTCTTTGTGTTTTGAGTAATTTTGGATTGTATCCCAGACATTGTGAATGTTATGGTGTGAAGACATTGGATTTTGTTATAGTTCTCTGAGAAGTGTTGTGGTTTTGTCTTAGTAGGCAGTTAACTTTGTCAGACCTATGATACCATAGGTGAATCTCACATATATAATATTGAGTGAAAGAAGCTTGACACAAAATGTTATGTATTGTGTTATTCCATTTATGTAATGTTCAAAGCTGGTCTAAGTAATCTGTGCTTAGAAGTCAGGATGCTTGTTAGCTTTGAGGGAGAATTAATGATTTGAATGGAGCACAATGGGGTGGGGTGGGAGTATCTGGAGTGCTGGTCATATTCCATTTCTTTTTAAACAGATTTATTGAGGTAAAATGGACATATAGTAGCTGTATATCTTGAAAGTATACAATTTCATGTGTATACACTCATGAAATCATAACCACAATCAATAAATATGAACATAACCCACCCCCCCAATGGTCCTGGTGTAACTCCCCTTCCATCCCTGTCTTCTACATGCCCAGGTAGTAACTGACTTGCCCTCCATCACTACAGATTAATTTGCATCTGCTAGGATTTTTATAAATGGAATTGTACATGATGTACTCTTTTTTGTCTGATTTCTTTCATTCAGCATCTGTGTATCTTCTTTGGTGAAATGCCTGTTCAAATTCTTTTGCCCATATTTTTAATTGAGATTTTTGTTTTGTTTTGTTTTCTCATTTTTCAGTGTTGAGAGTTCTTATATGTTCAGGAGAAAAGTCCTTTATAGATATGTGATTTATAAATATTTTCCCCAAATGGCATCTTGTCTTTCATTCTGTTATTTTCCCCAAATGGCATCTTGTCTTTCATTCTGTTAACAGTATTGTTCAAGGAGAGAAGTTCTTAATTTTGATGAACTTCCATTGAATTCATTTATTCTCTTATGGACTGTGCTTTTGGGGTCGTATCAAAAAAATTTTTACCTAATCCAAGGGTACAAAGTTTTTCTATGTTTTCTCTTGGAAGTTAGTGGTTTAAAGTTTTAGATTTAATTCTATAATACATTTGAGTTAATTTTTGTATAAAGTGTAGATATAGATCAAAGGTTTATTTTTGTCAAATTGTTTCAGCACCATTACTTGAAAAAAAATCCTTTTGACCATCGACTTGCCATTTGTAATTTTGTCAAAACTCAATTGAGCTTATGTTTGTGGGTCTATTACTATACTTTCTATTCTGCTCCTTTGATCTATTTGTTTATATTTGTGCTCTGTGCTCACACCACATTGTAGTTTTACAATGTCTTGAAATCAGGTAATAGAAGCTTTCCAACTTTGTTCTTTTTTTTTCAAAGTTGTTTTATCTATCCAAGTTCTTATGCTTTTCCATATGAATTTTAGAATAAGCTTTTCAGTTTATTCATTAAAGCATGGTGGCATTTTTTTTTGCAATTGCATTGATTCTATAAATCAACTTGGTGGAATTGACATCATAACAATGATGAGTCTTCTGATATAATATATGCAGTCCCTTCTGCGACAGAAAGAAATAGAATGACATGAAAAGACATGAATCACAGTGTGGGTTTCCTGAGTGGCTTCAAGCATGTCACTTCCCCACTCTGAGCCTGTTTCCTTTTCTATAACTGAGCGAGAATGATGCTCTGGGTGATCAAGGCAGATAATGATAGAACAGCTGGCAGCATTTCAAGGATAATAAAGCACTTTTTACATACTGAGCGTTATTGTTATACACCTTGTGGGTTTGTCAAAATGAATGTCCAGTAGAGAGGACATATTTGGGTATATTTTATCCTCGTCTTCCTCATCATTACCATCACAGAAACTATCACCATCACCCAGTGCTAAGCCTTCCAGGCGGGTTTCCACGTACTAATGAAGTCAGCCATTAGTCTCATTTTGTGATCACCCTAATTTGATGTTCATTAAATGACATTCACAACATCTCCTCTCTCATTTGAAATGTTCACTGTAGTTCCAGTCTAATTCATAAGTCTCTCAATTTCCTTTTACATGCTGTCTATTTTTCTGACTGGTTCTATGGACTCTGGTTTCTATTTTCTTCCACCTTCCCTGGTCATGTCTCTTTTACTAACCTGATGATTCATTTTTAGCTGCCACGTGGTCTGGCCCCAATGCTAGTTTTCTCTTCACTACCGTGGGTTTTGTGCCATCTAGTGGTTACTGGGACCGGGGGTTCTACGAACAAGAGGTTCTGGCCACTACCTGTGACCAAGCCCTGGCCGGGTCCTAGCACCTGTCTCAGCATGGATTCTCTCTCCTTGTACACCTCAGCCGGCACCAGCTGCAGCTGTGAAATCAACTTGCTCCAGGCGCTGACTTCCGAAGATCTGGTAAAACATTCTCGGTTCTCTCTCCATCACCATCTGGGCTTAGGACTCAGATCCCACATGTGCCAAGACTCATCCTTATTTATTCTACTTACATTGAGTGGAATACTGTTATATTAGGATTTAAATTTACCATTTTCTAGGTGCTTTCTATTTTTTTTTTCTATTCAACAGTCCTTTTTCTCTCCTTTCTTGCCCTATTTAAGATTAATATTTTAATTATTTCACTTTTCCCTGCTCCACTGGAAGATAAACACTTTTATTATTCTCTTAGTGCTTATCCTACAAAGTGAGCATGCATTCTTTGATTTGTCAAGGTACAATGCTAACTAGCACGTTGACCCTCCTCCTGGATAAGAAGAGGACTTTAGAACACCTTAATTTCATGTACTTCTCTCCTAACACACAAGCTGTTGTTGTTGTCCATTTTAGATTCCATATAAATATTATGCAATTATGTTATGACTGTTGTATAGCGTCAACTTTAGGTATACCTGCATGTTCTTCCTTTAGACTTTCCCTTAGTGAGGTCTGCTATTGGCAAATTCTCTCAGCTTTTTCTCATCTGAAAACATTTGATTTCACCTTCATCCTAGAAGGATATTTTTAGGTTGTAGAATTCTAACTTTCTTCATTGGCAGTTATTTTCATTTCCTACTTTATCTATTCCCATTGTCTTCTGATCTTGCATAGTTGTCCTTGAAACATCAGAGGTCACTCTCCTGCTCTTTTGAAGATAATGCATCCCCACCACCTGGGCTGCTTGAAAAAGTATCTGTCTTTGATTTTTTGCAGTTAAAAATGATGCTGCGCCTCTGTTTTAATTTCTTTTCTTTTTAAAAGCGTTAATTTGCCTTGGGATTTATTAGGTATCTTGAATTTTGAAAGTGATGTCTTTCATCAGTTCTGGAAAATTCTTAGCCATTATTAAAACTTGCTTCTGCCCATTCTCTCTTTTCTGTCTTTTTGGAGATTTCAGTTATGTGTGTCTTAGAATTTCTCATGTTACTATTCATGTCCACTGAACCCTCTTAGTATCTTTCATCCTTTGATATCTTCATTCAGTATTCTGGAGAGTTTTTTCTGAGCTACTTCCAGTTCACTTACTTCTCTCTTTTTTTCAGTGTGATGAAATTAATTTAGTATTTTCTGCCAAGATTGAATACATAGTGAAAATGGGAATAAAGTATTATCTCCTATAATCTCAAGTGAAAAGTATCAAAGTCTGCTAGTTAAACTTTCTTTAGATCATCCTCTCAAGCCCCTGTCTGAAAAAGAGCAGGGATGCTTTTACAAGACGATGTTTGTGGAAGGATCTAGGATTCATTAGGTGAATTTGTGCTTAGCTGGCCAGGTCATATACCGTATTACTAATATTTTAAAACTGGTTCTTCCACAGAAAAATTTTTTTGAAATATCATACAACCTCCAAATATTCACAGGAAAAAAATGACTTTCTCCTGTCACCATGATGGTGAGTTTTTTCCCAGCAGGGGACAAGGCTTTCTGCTTTTGCAACATGATTCTTTATGTGATCTGCATGATGATTCATACCTAACTTCTAGTTTTAAATAAAGAAGGGAGTTTGTGTGTTTTGGCAAATGTTTCCAATTCCTGAATATTTTACATGTTTTATTATCCAAAATTTTCTCTTTTGTCCATGATTTAGTCAGATTGTGTTCTTGAAAACTTTCCACAGTTCCATGGTTATTATGTGATAAATAATCATAGTGTATATTGTCCAGAGCTTTCTTCCAAAACTGTAACCATAGCAGCCCAGTCATTTGCTCAGAGAATGTGCCTTAGGCCAAATCAGCTTTATGTTAAGGGTTGTCTTAGTTCATTCGGACTGCTGTAAGTACCATAGACTGGGTGGCTTATAAACAACAGAAATTTATTTCTTATAGTCTGGAGGCTGGAAGTTCAAGATTAGGGTGCCAGCATGGTTAGGCTCTGGAGAGAGCTCTCTTTCAGATGGCAGACTTCTCATGTCTTCACATGGTGGAAAGAGGGCAAGAGAGATCTCTGGGTCTCTTTTATAAGGGCACTAATCCCATTCATGAGGGCTCCACCCTCATTACCTGATCACTTCCCTAAAACCCTACCTCCTAAGTATCATTTTGGGGGTTTGGGTTTCAACATATTAATTTTGGGGAGACATATTCAGTCCATGGCAAAGGCCCTTGGTGCCACAATAAGGCTTTGGTATTCTGCAGGTGAGAGTAATAGGGAGCACAAATATCCTTCATCATCACATTTTTTCTCTCTTTTTCCTACTATGCTGTAAGTTCTATGATGAAAGGGGATTTATTACATTTACTGAGTACCCATGGGTTTAGAACATTGCCTGGAACATATTAGGCATTTAAAAAGTATTTGTTCCTAGTAAATAACATTTGCTGACCAACTATGTGACACTCTTTTGCTGTCAAACTCACCCATCGAGTTCTCAATTTATTTTCAGTTCTAGAATTTATTTCTCCCAAATCTGCAGTGTCACTTTTCATATTTTCTAATTCCCCATGAAATTTAAAAGGATTATTTTAATCTTCAGAAACATAGTTGGTTTGTTTTTTGTTTGGTAATTCTGGACTTCTTTTCTTGCCTGTTACTTATATTTATTTTTGTGTATGTTGGATTATCTCTTCATATTTCAGCTTAGTTATCTTTGATTCTGTGTGTTACATTGTATTTGAAGGAATAATCTAGGATAATGGTATCTTCCCCAAGATAGGATTTTTTTGTTTCGACCAGGTGTCCGGGATTTGATCCAGATGTAACTTCAAGACCTAAGTTGCATTAAGGTGATCCCAGATCACAGGTACTCCCGACTCCTGCTGAGGTTGTCAAAAATGCCGAAATGTGATCTTTCCATTTGCTGGCTTCCTCTTCTTCTCATTCCCCTCCCCCATCACCACCAGGATAACACTCTACCTTTCCTTGTCTTGCTGTCCTGGAGCAGTGACTTCCTCTTCTGTCACAGAGCCCCACTCCTGCTCCTCTGCCTCTGTGCAGAGGCCCAATCTTCAGGCCTGGCCCAGAGCTCATTCTCAGCAGAGACTGAAGGAATTTGTTTGCCCCTGGATAGACCAAAAATGTCACGGCGACTTCAAGAGGTGGTGCTCTAACTACCTTACCATGGGAGAGACCCTATAGCTAGCTCTAGGGAGTAAACACTTGGGCAACCTCGTAGTCATGGAGCTGCCTAAATCTGGAATAAATCACACTGAAGACATACTCATTTATTTGACTCTTTGCCACGCTTTCCTAGAATAGGATTTAGCAAACACCACTCTAGTTTGTAATCTTCCTGCAAAAGTGACAGTGGCAAGACTTGAAGCATCTGATGGCCTTTATTTCTGAAAGACTCATAGGAACAACCACTCAAGCACAAGAACTTTGGCTCTCCATGGAAGGAATGTCGGGGATTCTCCTAGTCTGTCAAATCCAACCTACTTTCAGTGCCCTTGCTAGAATCTGCCTGTCTTCTCCTTGGTGTCTAGTAGCGTCTGAATTTTTCTACTTGGTTTTCCATTCAATTTCAAGTTCTACCCTATTTGGTATTTGTTTTCCTATTGAAAATAGCTCAAACCAGGCATGGAAGCCAGAAGTGAAAATGTCACAAATCACAGATAAGGGAACACAGGTGCTTTTGTGACTTTCTCTGCCAAGGTAGGGCTGTGTTTCTGGTTTACGTCTTTGGAGATGCAGCAACTTCCAGGCAATGTTTCTCACTCAAGTGCAGTACAGTTTACTTTTATTTAACTAACACTTATGGGAACTATACTCAATATTTAAAAAATATTTATTTAAAATAATAAATAAATATTTTATTAGTCTTAGTTGCAGCACACGGGATCTAGTTCCCTGACCAGGGATCAAGCCCCGGTCGCCTGCATTGGGAACGCGGAGTCTTAACCACTGGACCACCAGGGAAGTCCCAATATTTTGTAATAACCTATAAGGGAAAGGAATCTGAAAAAGAACATATATATATATATAAATACATATATAACTGAATCACTTTGCTGTACACCTGAAACTAATACAACATTGTAAATCAACTATACTTCAATTTAAAAAAAATCCTAACACTTATATAGCACTTACTATGTGCCAGGCACTTTAACTGCATTATTCCCTCGTTGAGGGAGCAGTGAGTCGTAGATGAATTTAAGAGAAAAGTCCAGGGCACAGTTGTCTCCGTTTGCTGAAAGCGAGATGGAGCCGATGAAGGAAGCTTTGCATGGTCAAGGTGCTGACTTGGGAATCAAGGTTGTGGAGGTCAGACCACGAGGCTGGTGCCTCTAAGGTGGCTGCAGGACACTGAGCTGGGAACTCTCCCGACTTGCATAGGGGATGCTTGCAAAGCCACATCGCATGTCAGGTTCGCATGTCAGGATTCTGGGTGGGGTCCTAGGAATGGGGAGTCAAGAAAAGCCTCCAGTCCAGCTCAGAGACCTGGTCGTGCCATCCAAGGGACCCAGGATCTGGGAAAGAAGAAGGGGCTGGGTGGGAGGTGAAGAGCCTTCAGGAAAATCCAGTTTCAGCCTTGGATCAATAGGACCAAAGCTATTTTGGGGTACAAATACTGGGAACATTATTTTAGAACCTCTTTTCCCAAATTCTGTAAGTTAAAATAGCATTCCAGGACATTGTTTTCTATTTTTATTTTATTTTATTTTGTTTTGTTTTATTTTATTTTATTTTTATTGAAGTATAGTTGATTTACAACATTGTACCAACAGGACATTGCCTAGGAATAAAACATAATATTCAAAGTAAAAAAACGTAATTTATATACAGTATCAAACTTCTTGAAAATTGTAAGTAATAAATTTTATCTGAGAGTTTGAAGTCAGTGGGCAACTTTCCTTTTCTCCTGGGTCTGATATGAGGCCAGCCAATTACACTGTGGCCATAAGGATGGGGAAATGCCAGGAGAAAAAGAAGCAGCGCCTTGTTATCTATTAGTATCTAGCTTCAAGCACCTAACTGGCAAATCTTCCAGCCATTCTCACGAATGTTCCAGAAACAGCTTTGGTCCTGCTGTCCAGCATGCAGGGGGCCTGTTTTCTCTTGCTGCCTGTGACTCTGGGCTCAGGAAAGACAAGCCAGTCAGGTTTTTAGGCCCCGTCAAGTGTTGTCTTAGATTACATTCTAAAGGCAAACAAACACTGCTGGTGGGTTATCAGTAGATGGAGGGACAATCATTGGAAAGGGATATCATTTTGGTTGGTTGGCAGGTTTTTGCTTTAGATTTAGTTTTCTTTCGTTTTAACAATAGAGTCTGTCCACGTGTTTTACTTTGCTAGGGCTGCCATACAAAATGCCACAGAATAAGTGGCTTAAACAACAGAAATTTATTTTTCATAGTTCTAGAAGCTGGAAGTCCAAGATCAAGGTGCTAGCAGGGTTGGTTTCCTCTGAGGCCTGAGTCCTTCGCTTGCAGACGGCTACCTTCTTACTGTGTCCTCACATGGTCTTTCCTCTGCACATGGGCACCCCTGGTGTCTCTTTATGTGTACAAATTTCCTCTTCTTATAAGGACACTAGTCATATTGGATTAGGGCTCGCTTTAAGGGCCTTATTTTAACTTAATTACCTCTTCAAAGGCCCTATTTCCAAATACAGTCACGTTCTGAGGTATTGGGGGTTAGGATTTTAACACATTAATTTGGGGGAACACAATTCAGACCATCACACCATGTTTCTGATTTATTGGAGGACTGTCCTATGATGATGCTTTTTAAATTTCCTTGCACAGTTATCAGTACATCGCCTCTCACCTCCACATTCACCTTCCAATCCAAGCTCTGTGACAACGGGATCATGAGCATGATTCCTGTAGGCGGTTCTCCTTTGCAGTGTTAAGCTTTCTCAGTAGGGGGCGCTGGAGAGGCACTGCAGGAGGAAGAGGGCTTCTACCCGGCCTCCTCCGGCAGCTGCCCCTGCAGGTCGTGGTGTTGGTGGGAGGTCAGTGGGAGGACCACAGTGTGGGTGTGAGACCATCCAGTGATGCTTTTGTCCCAGAACACGCCAGGAATGGGCAATCCTTCAGCCACCTCCCAGCCGGAGCCCAGCATGGTGGTTGCCACCAGTCGCTCCACACCAACTCCAGGCCTCCCGTCCACACTGGTGCCCCCACTGCCTCTGCTTGCCTTCCCCTCTGGAGTTGTGTCTCCTGTGGCCCTCCTGATGCTGCGGTCCGTCCGACACGGACACCACGTGACCTCCGGTCTGCACCAGCGCCCGCAATCCCGCTGCATGCCTGCACAACCAGCCACCGACGGTGGCCTGTCTGCGCCTTGGAGGGGCTGCTTCCTGCTTTCCCAGTGACTGCAGACCAGCTCTGGCCTGGGCAAACCAGTGACCTTCTCTGACACCCGTGGGATGCACAGGCACCTTCTCCCCTTGGGGCGGGGACCCTCCCTTCCAAGTTTGTCCTTCCTTGGGTATTCTCTGTCAGTCCTACAGAATCTTCTAGAGTTCATGTACATCTTATAGTTACTCTTTTATAATGGCTTCATAATTCTTTATATTAAATTGCCCTGTTTAAATCACAAGGTGGTTTCTGTCTCCTCACTGGACCCAGATTGACCAGAAATCAACATGTAATTAGCACTTACAATGGTCCATGAAGTTTACATATGCTATTTCACTTAATGCACTTAATTTCACTCAATGTGGTGTAGGATAGTGGATAAAAGCATGGACTTGGGTACCAAGTAGGTGTGTATGACAATTCTAGCTCCGCCACTTACCATCTCTGTCATGTTTGGGTAGAGGATGCTGTGATGCCCCACCCAGATCTCCCTTCAGGACCCAGGTTCTCATGCATTCATCTGCCAACAATGTCGGCTGCTAACAGCTCATGGCTCTGTTTTGCCCTGAAATTCAGTTTCTACTGAAGGAAGCTACCATGCCCAAAGTGACAACCCCTCTGGGGAGAAATCCACACCAGTGGCTGGTTGATATGGGGCTACCAACGCCTGGTCTCCCATGCCTTTATTAAGCCCATCTCCATATCGGAGTGTCCTGTGATCTGAGGTTGCTGTTGCAAGCGCATCGAAGATCCCCCTCTGTCCAAACCTGCTTCCCTTG
Source organism: Balaenoptera borealis (assembly GCF_965194805.1). Classification (NCBI taxonomy): domain Eukaryota; kingdom Metazoa; phylum Chordata; class Mammalia; order Artiodactyla; family Balaenopteridae; genus Balaenoptera; species Balaenoptera borealis. The sequence continues at coordinate 9,790,263 of NC_138866.1, read as the reverse complement.
CTCCCTCATAGGGATGGTTCCTGAGAGCATTCCCCAGTAAAACTCCTGCATGCACATTTCAGAGTCTCAGAGTGTTTTTCAGGAACCCGAATTGAAACAGTAAGTTATTGGACTCCTCTGAGCTTCTGTTCTTTCACTTATAAAAGAGAGATGATAATTGCAAATACATCAGAAATAACTGTGGGGATTAAATGAGATAATGCATGCAAATTGTGTGGAAAATTACTTGACACACACTTAGCACTCAAAGGAACTCGTTTTTAAGATCATTAATAAAATGAACACATGATTATCCCCATTTCATACATGGGGAAACTGAGGTTGGGAAAGTTTAAGTAACTTTCCAAAGTCACATAGTAAAGAACGATGACCTAGAGGGGTGGGATAGGGAGGATGGGAGGGAGGCTCAAGAGGGAGGGGATATGGGGACGTGTGTATGCATATGGCTGATGCGCTTTGTTGTGCAACAGAAACTAACATAGTATTGTGAAGCAAAAAAAAAAAAAAAAAAAAAGAGTGGAGCTGCTATTTCAGCCTATATATAGTCTTTTTCTACTACCACTTTACATTGTCTCTGGTTCTTTGGAGCTAATGTGTAAGTTTTGATAGAAGTTTTGATTAGAATAAAAAGTTTGTGGAGGAAGTTGAGAGGGGCAGGTAGAAGGTTGTCTTGGAGGCTTATGGAAAATGTGTGACCATCAGCTTCAAAGAGGCAGAAAGGGGACCCAGGGAACAGATCTGTGCAAAGTCTTGTATGGGAATTGTATGAAAGAATGATAAAACACTGGAATTAAATAAAACACCCCAAACAATTGTTTGGACTGCCATTCATAATGCAGAAAGGGAAAAGTCGAAGCTATGTTCCTCCCAGAAGCTTTAATGGTTTTCAGAGTTATTTTTAACTACTGGCCAAATTCTTAGAACTGGAGGAAAAAGCTATTTGATGTTTGGCTCTTTACACAATTTGCACAATCCACAGGTGGTTTTATTTTTCCTTTTTCCACTCCGGGATAATGGAAATAGCAATTCTCTTTGTAAAGGATTCTCCTGAGCACCTCTGGTTGAGAGTAGAAGAAATATAAAATGAAAAGAAAAATGAATAGGAAGCCCTTGCTGTAGAATTGGGAACCAGCAGGAAACAGCAGGCAAAGAGACAACATTTAAAACATCGGTGTGTCAGTTGTCAGTATCCACTCCTCTGGGCATTATTGTCCCCAAGACACTTCCTGTGGGCTGAGATCTCACTATTGGTTTGGGGCAGTGCAAGATCCAAGAGGGAATCTGTGAAAGCCTCCTGCTCTTTCACCTCTGCCTGCTCTGTCCTGGACCCCACAGACCACTTAAAGAAAGCAAACTTCACGTAGATGGAGCACGTGGGTGGAAACATCATTAGCTGCCCCAAGACACAGCCTAGAAACAGGAGAGGCTGGACAGTGCAATGGAGTGCAGATCGGCATCCTCCAGCTGGGAGAGAAGGACATTCTCTCAGGCTGAATCAGGGGGACTTAGAGACTACTAGAGTTCATGTGATAGGTAACAGAAAGGAACTTCTAAGCAGGAGCTGTCGTGTGTACCAAGTCACACTTGTCTACAGATGCAGGGGGATCATGGCCTCTACAGGTAAAGAATTAGAAGCTTTGGGCAGGGAGAGTAAAAATCCAGTTTTAGAGAACTTTCCACCCAAGGCCACCTTTGGCTAAGGATAAGTGCTAAACTGTCACCCCATCCTGCTTGCAGATCCAAATTTCAAGATTCTCCCTTCCATCTCTGGCCCTGAGTGGAATAAATCATTTTGAGGAAACAGAATAATCATTTTATGCAAATGACCTGTGTTACAGTGCTAGAAAAGCCAAGAGAAAAAAACTGAAAATTATTAGACACGATTAACACATTCAAAATATTCATTAAGGTGGTCAGTTAAGACATGAGTCTGTAGTTTTCATATATATGGTAGAAAAGGCAGCCAGCAAATGGAAGGAAAAATCTTACGCACAAGAGTAACAAGATGTGTAATACACTCGTGAATGACAGTAACAAGAGATGTGCCGGATCTTTAGGAAAAAAGAAAAAAGAAAAAGGAAAACTTGGTAAGGGCCACATACAGATGAGTAAGAGAAGAGATTCATCTTGTTCTTTGATGGAAAGACTCTACAATTTATAAGACTCAACAATTTATAAGAGTCTTATAAAAGACTCTACAATTTATAAGACTCTGACAAAAGGATCCTAAAATTCATCTAGAAGACTCATTTTATTTAAAAAGTCCTGGAAAAATCTTTAAAAAAATAAGAATAATATGGAGAACTTGTTCCATACAATGATACTACAGTATTAACACACGAAGTACCAGGTACAAAAACGCAGACAGTTCACTCCAGCTGAGAGAGAATCAAGAAATAGATTCATGTGTATAGGAGAATTTGATTTACAAAAGATCACAATTCAGATCAACTCTGGCTACCCAGATACAACTATTTGGGGAAGATAATCTGAAAAAAAAAGGCTTCAATATCCTATAATTTGTATCTCCTTTGAGTGAACAATTTTAATTGCACAGATATATTCCAAGGATATGCATCTTTTTGTTCTTAATATTAAAAAAAAATTTAAAACCTGTTAAAAGAGAATTTTAAACTAAAAACTTATGTATGGCACACCTAAAAATGCAATATTATGTAGTCATTAAAATAATATGTTGTTATGTCCAAATAAAATTTTAAAAGCAGTATGTATGGTAGGATCTCATTTCGGTGTGTGTGTGTGTGTGTGTGTGTGTGTATGTGTGTGTGTGTGTGTCTGCCTATTTATTTTAGCAATGTATATATTATAAGAAAAGAATATGGCAAAGACTAATAGGACTCATTCTGGGTGGTGGGTGACTAAATTTTATTTTTCATACTACTTCTATGGATCTTATGAAGTGCACACAGTGATCATGTGTGGCTCAGGGAACTAAACATTAAAAATAAAGGAAGCTCATGCAGGGGAGACTCAAAACCCTCATTGCTAGAGTAGTTCTGTCTAGTTTGCTGAACCATGCAATTAATGACATCACCGTGTGTCCTACTTGTCCAGCCATGGGACGTATATCCTAAGGGGAAGCACTCTCAGGGAGCAGCAGCGTCTTGGCAGACAGTGAAGAATCTGAACCCCCATTTAATTTCCTATTTGTCTCACTTGAAAGCTGAGCTTCAACTTCAAAGCCCATTTGTTCAGATTGTCTTGTGTAGTTCAGCCAAGGCGGACATCGTGGCATCTTCTTGACCTTTCTTTCTGATTGCAGGCATCAGTCATTTGAACAATGCTTCTGTGCCTCTTAAAATCAGAGCAGGAAGAATTGCGCTAATACAAAGACCAACTGGAGCTGGATTCCAGGAAGAAAAAAAAATAAGTGTTTTTATGCCCACAAACATCTATGCTCTCCCTTGCCACTAAACGCTATGCAGCTGATACATTTCCTTTTGCTTCAAAAGCCGAGAACTTATATCTAAATTCAGTGTACATGTATAGACAATATAAATGATAGACAACTTCTATTTCTGCATTTTTTCATACTTTTAAAATGGGCTTTTTGCATCTTTTTTAAAATCTTGAGTTATGTTCTTTCATATTATTTAGTTCCATAAATAGCTTGAAATCCTTTTGGAAGAAAGTTAGATTTGGGAGCCCTTCCCCGGGAGGCTGAGAACAGAAACTGACCTTCAGAGATTGTGTAGTCAGCCTGGCTTGTAAGGAGGCACAGTGACGGTTACAGAGCCAGTGCCGCAAGATCGAAACTCAGTTCCACAGAAGTAGTAGGGGGTGTCCTCCTAGCGAGAACACTGGCAGGTGCAGTGGGGTCTGTCTGACCTTCTCTCACTTGTAAGGCCATGAAAGGGAGCACTCTTAGCCCTGAAGACTCAGGCCTCAGCCTCCAGGGGTGTTGAAGCCAGAGGACAGGGAGCCTGCAGTGGGTGCAGGCATCTGAGTCAAGGATGGTGTCTCTTCTAGCACATGGAGGGCTGCAGGCACTGACAGCGAGGACCAGTGGTGGTGGCTGTGGTTGCAGTGGGGATGTTCACTCCATCACTCAGTGACAGGGAGCCCTTTGTGTTATGAAGTTCCTAGTGCTCGCTGCTCAACAGGCCAATAAATTGAGCCACTACTTGTTGAGACAAGGAATAGCAACTTTATTTGGAAAGCCAGCAGACCGAGAAGATGGTGGACTCATGTCCCAAAGAACCATCTTCCTCAAGTTAGAATTCAGGCTTCTTTTATACTAAAAGGGGAGAGCGTGTGGCTGGTTGTTGCAATCTTCTTGGTGTAGGAATCCTTTGTTCTTGTAGCTGTGCATTTAGGTCTTGTCACAATGTTCCTATAAGCCTCCAACAAGACAAATATTATTCTCTGTTCTGCAACTTTTTATCTCTATATGAATGGAAAAGGGTTATACCTTTAAGGATCAGAGCCTTGAGAATGGGGTATCATTGCCTATATTTCAGGCTGTAGGCAACATTCTTTTACAAAGATGCAGAGCCAGCATGACTAAGCACAGGCAACAAGAGTTAGAGCTAAGGAATAGATCCAGTATGGAGTCAGGTTTGTTCTTCTCTGTTACATTTGTTCTTCTCTGTTATATTTGTTCTTATCTGTTACAATCTCTGGCTCCAGGGCTTCTGATCCTTCATCAGTGCCCCAGACACTCATGGCTGATCTGCCAATTCATTCAGCCTACTCTGACTCGAGAGCCCCATACCCCTGTGGGCCAGCCTCTTCCAACCAGGTGCAGAGAGTTATCCAGGGGTGTATGCACAGGTGTCCAAGTGCAGAGATGAACAGCTGGGAACTCGTTGCTGAAACTTGGCCTCCATTCACCAGTGCTTAATAGAAACATGGAGACAGAGTTTTGGGTGAAGTCGAAAAGAGTAGCTCTTATTATTTTGCCAGGCAAAGGAGACCACAGTGGGCTCATGCCCTCAAGACTGTGTCCTGCCCTGGAGGGGGTAGTGAGGAGTCACAGTGTTCAAGGAGCAGGGCGTGATCAGCTTGTGGATGTTCTTCTGACTGTTTGGTGGTGAGGTAATGGGGAGTCAGCATCATCAACCTTCTGTTTCCAGCCAGTCTGGGGTCTATGTTCTTATGGTCAGCAGTTTTCATCTGGTGGGAATGTGTCTCAGGCCTTTATCTCTATCTTTCAGGGAACTGTGGGTTTGGTGATTCTGCTATGTGGCGGACTTATAGTCTAAATTGTTACCAGTTCCCCAGCCCAACAGCTATTCTTCGTTTTTACATTTTCTCATTTCCCAGTCATTAACTCTTGAGTCAGCCTTTTACTTCAAAAGACAAGGACACAGGGACTTGTACACGGTTTCTAGTTCTCCTCCCAGGGAAGTCTCACTCTGGTCTTACCTGTCTTTCAATCGGAGGGTTTATCTGTCACCTGCCTCTCAACCCCCATAATATCTCACACCAGTGTCTGTCACTTAATGCCCAATGGTGATAGTTGTTGTTCTTTTTTTTTTTTTTTCTTTCTTGTATAAATAGTATAAATAATGTTGCCTAATAGTCTATGCTGGAAGGGCACCCTGGTCTTAGTCCAACTTTGCCCCCTAAAAAACTGGGTGACCTTGGGCAGGACAACAACCTCATTAGGCCTCAGGAGCTTCCTAAGAAAAAGAAAATAAAAAAGAAAGAAGAGAGAACGATAGATAACATAATGCAGACCACAGAGCACTTTTCCTTAAAGTGGGTCACACAGAACACCAAATCTGTGGGATGTTAGTAAGTGCTATGAGACAAAAATATTTCTGTGATCAAATGACCTTGATAAACACTGGATTAAATGAAGCAAGGCGATCTGGCATTGAGACAGAGCCCAAGCAGGAGAGAAGGTGAGAGAGAGAGGTTATCCTGTCTGATGACTCTGCAGTTTCCACTTTTCTGCAAATGCTTATATGGCTTGCAGAGGGTTCTTTGATGGCCCTATATCCTTACAATGGATACCTCTCTTCTCATACCAGCCTGAGTAGTTTTCTGCTCCCGAGGCCCAAACAATCACCAACAAATTCCTTCACCAGTGCTGAAAATGAGAAGAGCCATTCTCTCGCCCATCTCTCTGCCACTGTGTCTCTCTGTGCATCTGCTCCCTTCACTTCTAAACAACATCCTCTGCTTCTCCATTTCACAAGTGGCCTTTAATGGCTGACCCACGACCTTTCAGCTCTGGCGTCACAGTACTTTCACGAATTGCCAGGAAAGGTCTTGATTGGCCCAGCTCATCTTTTTGAGCTCGGCCACAGCTCATGGGCAGTCAACCAATGGATGGGTTACCCTTGAATCAAGTCCCATCCCTCACTCAGCTGGCCCTGTTCAAGGGCCTTCAGGGACGGCAGATTCCTTGAGATGGGGACATGAGCAGGTACCTCAAAACCTGCCACTTCAGCCCTTGGGGAGGGGGTGGGGAGGACCTAGAGACCTTGGGCACTCAGGCACCACAACCCATCATATTGTCTTCTTGGTCTGGAATTCCCAAGGTCCATCCCCACACTCATTCTCCCCTTTGTATCAGTTACCTATACTTCATAACAAACCACTCCAGAAGTTAGCTCATAAATCTTTAGGTCAGCTGAGCAGTTCTGGCCTGGACCAGGCTTGGCTGATCTTGGCTGGGCTTGCTCAGCATCTGTGGTCAGCTGGCAGGTCAGCTGTGCCAATGGTTTAGGATGGCCTCACTCACAGTTTTGCAAGAGATTGGATGTCAGCCATGGTGATGGAGGATCCTGAGCCATGTGTCTCTTATCCTTCAGCAGGCCAGCCTGGATTTGCTCACATGCAAGGGTCTGGAGCTGGCTCTGCCTCACAGATGTCTCTTCTGAGTTCTCTTTTAACCCAATTCACTGCTCTTTCTACCCTGATGCCCAAGCCAGCCTGCCCTACAGCTTGATGGACTTTTCTTTTCTTCTGACCCCCTCACAAATATTGACCATTTACACCCCTCCCTGGGTTGCCAGATTTAGCCAATAAAAATATGACAGTATTAATTTGAATATTGTATAAACAACAACCACCTTTTTTTTTTTTAAAGTATAAATATGTCACAAACATAGCATGGGATATACTTAAACTAAAAGGTTACTTGTTGAAATTTAAGTTTAATTGGGTGTTCTTATTTTGTCTGGCAACTCTTCCCTCCCACAAGTCCTCCTTGGCCCAGCCTCAAGGGAGAGGAGAGGGTGTTGGGCTGCTTCTAGGATGCATCAATGATCCTCTATAACCAGCAGGGGGCAGGGCTAGCCTTCGATAATAGGGCAGTGGGTATGGGATCAACATCTTTTCTTCTCATTCTCTCTCTCCTTGTAAATGGTGGGTGATAAAAATGTAGGCTGAGGGTACCCATTATTTGAGAGATCCCAATTACTTTGAGAATCATTTCCCTCTCAAACATGAAGCTGATCAAGGCATCACCATAGATACACAAGATTCCGTGTTGCCTCATTAATCTTACTCTATTTGGTGCTGAAGTCCATGGACTTCTGGGCCCAGGCTATCCTGATATTATTTAAACATTTAGCAACCTGGATGCTTTATAGGTATTTCAAACTGTTGGCCCACAAGCTGAATTCAGGATTTGGATTTGGGCCCATGGGTGCAGACCCCATCTTATGTCCGGCCCTCTCTCCACATAGGAGAAGGCTCCGCTATGACACTCACTTTCTAACATCTCTGTATAACTACAGTAGTCAGTCCAGGCCAGAGCCCTTCAGGCAGGCTTTCAAGAGGGTCATCCTTTCCTCTAACTTCGGGGGGAGGGCTTTCTTTCTTGAATGGACCCCCTTCCCCATCACACTTGCAGCATGAGGCATTGGGGCAAACATATCCCCTCTCGGTCTGCTCTTTGAGTACATGCTCATCCCACACTCCCTCATCCTTCCATCTACCACAGGCTTTCTATCTTGAACCATCTTAATGTTAGGATTCCAGATTTGGGTTTGGGCTTTGGAGGAAACAGTTCTCATGGGTCTGAGGCAGATGTCACTGGGTCCAGCTCAGCTGACCAGGGTTTTGTGGATGATATTGGTTCAAAGCCATTGCCAACAGTAAAACAAACCTTGGATTTCCATTTGCCTTTTGCATTTTGTTCAAACATCACTATCAGGAAACTATCGGAGAGGTGGGACTGTGAATTGGATTGGACCATGGGCGTTTCCAGATCCCTGCCCTTTTACAATTTTAATAGCACACTGGTTTCTAACACATTAGTGAACAAAATAAATACAAACCCTCTTCTACAATGTTGAGAGATCCAGAGAAGAGGTAACAAGATTTCTCATTACCAAGGGTCTTCTCACACAGTGGAGTTGCCATTGGATATTGCAGATGAGTGTGGGGTGGTGTGGTCAAGGTTCCCTAGAGACAAAAGAATTTGAAAAAGAATAGATACATGTATATGTATAACTGAATCACTTTGTTGCACACCTGAAACGAATACCATATTGTTAATAAACTATATGCCAATATAAAATAAAAAGTCAAAAAAATTTAAAACCAGTAAAAAAAAAAAATGAAAAAAATGAAAAAAAAATGAAAAAAATGCCTAGATACAATTGGGTCTATTATATGTTTTATGTACTGGTTCATTGATCTGTCTCTTTTGGCATCAGCGCTATTTTGCTTTAATTAATAAAATAAGATCAAGTTAAAAATCAATCAGTCAATCAGTAAATAGTCTGTATATAACACTGCTACTGTGTTTTTGGCAAATACAAGTTTATTACTATTCTTTTCCATAAAGAATTGCATTTTATTCTTGTTTATTATTACACAATGGTTTTTTCTAAAAAAAAAAAAAAAATTTCCCTAGAGAGAACCAATAAGAGAGATTATCTCTATGTATGTATGTATGTATGTATGTATGTATGTATCTATCTATCTATCTATCTATCTACCATCTTTATTTATTGGAATTGGCTCAAGTGACTATGGAGGCTGGCAAGTCCTAAATCTGCAGAGCTGATGTCCTAGTGTGAGGGCCATCAGGCAAGTGAATTCTCCCTTCCTCAGGGGAGGGTCAGTTTTTTGTTCTATTCAGGCCATCAATGAATTGAATGAGGCCCACTCACATTATGGAGGACAATCTGCTTTACTTAGTTTATTGATTTAAATGTTAATCTCACCCAGAAAACACACAAACACTCAGAATAATGTCTGGACACCAAATGTCTGGGCACTCCACAGACCAGCCAAGTTGACACCTAATATGAGGTTAATGCAGTGGGCATGGAATCATAGCATGGGCTCCTCTTTGTAAGAATACATCTGGGGCTTCCCTGGTGGCGCAGTTGTTGAGAATCTGCCTGCCAATGCAGGGGACATGGGTTCGAGCCCTGGTCTGGGAAGATCCCACATGCCGTGGAGCAACTGGGCCCGTGAGCCACAACTACTGAGCCTGCGCATCTGGAGCCTGTGCTCCGCAACAAGAGAGGCCGCGACAGTGAGAGGCCCATGCACCGCGATGAAGACTGGCCCCCGCTCGCCGCAACTAGAGAAAGCCCTCGCACAGAAACGAAGACCCAACACAGCCAAAAATAAATAAATAAATAAATTAATTAATTAAAAATAATTAAGAATACATCTGGCTTCTGACTATGGGAGAGAGTCTAATATCAGACTCATCCTTCCTCAAAAAAACTATAAATGCTGAATAAAATAAAAAATATAGATGGTTAAAGGTACTGGAGAACAATGGAGAAGGATGAGATAAGGATGGGGAGAAGATTCCAGAGAGAAAGGAAATGTGTTATAGTGAAGCTAACGTTTGCTGCTGCCTTTTCCCTCTGGGACTTTTGCTGATTTGCAATCTGGGGCACAGAGGTGGGCAGGACACAGTGGCCTAGAGTCACTAGGCTGGGGAAACAAAAATGGGAGTTCAGAAGCAACAAGAAGTTAGGACTCGAGGGACCAAGTTCCTAGAGAATAGAGAACCACAAGGAAGTGAATCCAATGTTCTGCATACAATTTCCCTTCAAAGAATTTTCTGACTCCTGCGTGGTGAATGTGTGGGATGAGATGCTGAATAATCATGAGAAAGTCACCGGCTAAAATAACAGAGATTTTAATAGGCTCATAGTACTCAGGAAACAAAAATTGGTGTATGAACATGTGAAGGGGCCAGGACTCTGGAAAACAGCCCACACTTTCAGCGGATACCTCCTCACTGCTACATTATGGGGGAGGCCAAATAAACCAGACCTCAAAAGAGACTGAAACCCAGTCTGTACTCTATCTGCCTGAGAGAAGAAAATCAAATCTCCTCTTGAGGAAGAAAATAGTCACAGCTACATAATTTTTGATATACATTGTTTGGCATCTAATAAAAAATGACCAGGCATAACAAATAACAGAAAAAATAACCAAAAATGATAAGTAGAGAATAAATACTCACAGGTATCTAGATATTGGAGTCAAAACATAGACTTTAACCATGATTATTCTGTATAATAAAATAGATAGAAAATTTCACAGAGAAGTGGAATCCATAAAAAGAATCAAAATTCTAGTACTAAAAAATTAAAATATCTGCAATTAAGAATAAAATAGCAGAGGTATTTAATAGCAGATCAAACAGCAAAAGAGAGCAGAAGTGAGAGATGGGCAAGTAGAAAATATCCAGATTAAGGTCAGAGAGGAAAAAGAATAGAAAATGCAGAAAAGCACATAAGAGACATATGGGACATGACTGGAACATCTAATATATGCATAACTCTGGTCCCAGAAAAAGAAAAAAATTGGAATAGAAGCAATTTTTAAAGAGACAGTTTCTGAGAATTTTTCAAAACAGACATCAAATTGCATTTTCAAGAAGTTATATGAACCCCAAGCAGGATTAATACATGAAAAACTGTACCTAGGGACATCATTTTAAAACAGTTGAAAGACCAAAAAAAATGAGAGGAGAGAGAGAATGTAAAGTAGCCAGAGGGGGAAAAATTCATTACCTTCAAAGGATTATAAAAATTATAGATAACTTTTCAACCAAAAATGTGAAAGTCAAATATAATGGAATGACATATTTCCAGCATTGAAAGAAAACATCTGCCTACTTAAAGTTCCATACCCAGTAAAATTATCCTTCAAGAATGAAGGCAAAACAAAGGTGTTTTTATCTGAATCCGTCTGGTTCCTTGAACAGGAAAACAGAGGTATTGCAAGTAGTTTTTGTAATAAAGGGTTTTATTATAGGAACTGGGGATCCCATGAGTGTGGGTGGATTGGGGCAGGTATGAAGTTCTGGAAGGCTGCAGCTGGGAGAACAGAGAAAGTCACCAACTACTTTAGTCTGAACTACTGGAGTGGACAGGATGGCGAACAAACATTGAAAGCAAAACAAATTAAAACAAACTAACAAGGACTTCTGAAAAACAAAGCTGGAGGGCTTGACTTAATATCAAGACTTACAGAGCTGCGATAATTAAGATGGTGTAGTACTGACGCAAGAAAAGACAAATAGTTCAACAGAAGAGTAAATAGGAGTCTAGAAAACACCCTCTCATACTTGGACAACTTTAAAGCTCTCAGCTCTGTTCCTGGCTGGAGTGAAGGGAGAAGAACATTTATGCCCATTTTCGTGGACTCTGTGATACTCATGGAAACTTGAGGTAGGGTGACTGTGGCTTTAATGCTATTTTCCCCACAGGGTCCTGTGTATTCGTGTAGGTTGTACCTGGCCAGGGGCTTAGTTCCAACATTCAAAGCCTATTTACCTGCAACCCAGGGGCAAAATAAGTGTAGCTGGGACTCTATGGCATGGCAGAAATGGTTCAAGACCCACCAAAGAGAACACCACAAGATCTTAAAAAATATACATTTTCGGTAGCTGTTGACTTACCTTGAAAATGATCAGGTTCTTCACGATCTTAGGTTACCAGGGAAGAAGTGTTGGTGGGGGGGATAGATTGGGAGTTTGGGATTGACATGTATACACTGCTATACCTAAAATAGATAACCAACAAGGACCTACTGTATAGCACAGGGAACTCTGCTCAATATTCTGTAATAACCAAAATGGGAAAAGAATTCGAAAAGGAATAGATACATGTATATGTATAACTGAATCACTTTGCTGTACACCTGAAACTAACACTACATTTTTAATCAATTATACTCCAATATAAAATGAAAATTAAAAAAAGAAAATGATCGGGTTCTTCTAGATGGTTAAAAGTTCAGTTCGAAGTATAAATACATATGGAATCTCCACTTGGGGAGAAATTTACTCAATTCACAGATGACTGAAAGTGACAGCTTAAGATGGGAAGGAAGAAACAACCCAGTGAATGATCACTAACAATAATGTTTCTAGAGAAAACCTGCAGGCTGTCATCCATGTGTGCCTCTGCAGTCTCAGCCCTGATCCCTGGGCCAGCGGCTCCCTCTGGGCACCACAGTGATGTCACAGTGAATGTCCCTGTCACAGCAAATGTCCCTGCAGCAAGAGCAGTCTTGCCCTCCAGATGGAATCTTTCATGCCCGGGCAAAGTCCCTGAAGGCTCTCCATCTACACCTTTGGGTTCTGAGGATGTGCTACCTATATGGTTTCACTGGGAGGGTTCACATCTGGCACCTGGACCAGTGGCCACTTGGGGGATTTGGACATTCCCTAGAGCTGAGCTACGCTCCATGAGAATAAAAGACAGCCTTGAGGGCTGGGGCAGCCAAAAGAATAGGGTGGAGATAAGCAAATGTTCATTGAGCACCTACTGTTTACCAGGTGCTTAATGCTTCACACTCATGACCTCATTTGATTTTCACAATTCTGTAACTTAGGTTTTATGTTTTCCATTCTTCAGAAGAGACTGAGGCACAGAGGGATCAAGCGTCATGTCCAAGGTTGGCTGACCAGTGGGAGGTGGCAAGAATTCACTAGTGTCCGGAAGTCTGCCTCAACGCTGGCATCCAAAGCCTCCAACCCTTTACCTCCGAATCCCTCTCCAGCATGACCTTCCACTGTGACCTTACATGAACTTTCTGTTGCTGCAAAACTGGTTTTCTCTTCTTAGAACATACATTTTTCTTTCCTTTCCCCGGTGGCTTTTGCCCATAGTGTGTCTCTTCCACCCTCTCTGGGACTATCTTACCCTCTTTCCCTTTATTTAAGGCTTCCCTGGTTTTCAAGACCCAACTCGAGTCTTGCCTCCTTTGGGTGGGCGTGGGGGAGTTCTACCACTTGCGATTTTTGGTACAGCTTCTTCCTAGACATGTACCACGCACAGCCGCCCTCTAGGTCTCGACACTGACTTCACTGTGGGGACGTATCGTCACATGTATGGTACATACATGCAGCTAAGTTGGCATTTCTGAGTTTCCCCACCACCTCCAGATTGATGCCTTTTTAAGACTGGGGGACACACTTGTGGGAGTGGGACTTCTGACCTCTAAACAATGCATCATTGCCTCTGAATACTGCCCCCGAATTCATCCCACTGACCAAGATTGTGCCTTAAGCCCACTGTCTCACCAGGCCATGTCAACCCTTCCACTTTCTTTGATCTTGGGGTTGTCCTTGGGCATTTGACCTCCGTTTCTGGATTGGCCCATTATTGCATTGGCTTATCCTCACATCCCCTTCTTTTCATAAAACATGTCTTAGAGCCCCTGCCCCGGCTTCAATCTCCCCTCAAGGTGAACTAACTCCTGACATTGAGGCAATGACGTTTCAGGACAACCTCACTTTGCTGCATAGCCAAGATCAGCCACTATGAAGTGAGAGACTCGCTTATTCCTCCTGATATCTTTGGGCCTTTTCCTAGGACCCAAAAGACACTCAGGAAAGATCAGCAGTGGTGGCAGCAGTGGTGGAAGTCTCTGAGGAGGACATAATCGGAGGCTGTTCTCACCTCCAAATTTCTAACCACAGTTGACACTGGATTGGAGGAAATTGTAGAGTGAATGACTGACCGCTGTTCTGCGTGCTCACCCCCCCCACCCATTGTAAGCATCGCCCCTCACTGTTCACAAAACCCAAGGCCAACTTTATTAGCATCTTTGCACACTGATTAAATGGTCCTCAGAGCAGCCCTGAGATGCAGGCTGGTGCTGGCTTTCCTGTTTTTTAGGGAGGGGACAGGACACCCCCTGGCCTCCTACCACTGTCACCCCACAGCTGGGTTGACGACTTTTCCCAGGAAGAGTAGGCTCTGGGTGGTCACCTCCCAAAGGAGCACCAGGAAAGGTCGGTTGAAATGGGCGTGTGGGGCCGACGTCGCGTTCAGAGACTGGGGCTGGGAGAGGAGGCCGGAGGCCACACCTGCCTCTGTTCCCCTCTCACTCACGTCCACTGCCGCCTTGTGTGACACCTAGAAGGAGAGAAGAGGGGCAGAGACAGCATCGGGGCAGGGCGTTTCCAGGGGCCGATGCCACCTCGTGCGGCACGAGGGAGATGGAGGCGGAGTCACCCTGCTCAGGTCCCGCCTTCCCAGGCAGCACTCCAACCTTTATTTCATTTCCTGCCCCGTCCCAGTTTCTCCGCCTCCATCATTTCCTGGAGAGTCACCCTGACCGTGCTGTTTGTTCTTTGAAGGGGAGACAGATGGGCCTGAACAGGGCTGAGGGCTACCTGAGCATGCACCAGGCTGCAAAAACCCAACAGCGACTTTTAGGAGCACTTCCTAAGCACCTGGGTGCACGTGGCACAGACCCAAGTGTCATTTTCTGCTACGAGCTGCATTTGCCCTCTCTCAGCCTCACTTTTCTCATCTTTAAAATAGCTTGCTCATCTAATTGGCTTTACTTTATTTATTTATTTATTTTTTATTGGAGTATAGTTGCTTTACAATATTGTGTTAGTTTATACCATACAGCAAAGTGAATCAGCCATACGTATACATATATCCCAATTAGATTAGAAGCTCCAAAACAAAAAGCACTCACATTTTAGAGACATGATGAAAGGTACTCCCATCTTAAAAAATATTTGCATTTTAGAATGTTGAAATTGATGGATCAAGGTCCTGATTTGATAGGGCAAGTATGATTATAAATTAAAGAAACTTTTAAAAAATGGTTCTGAAGAGCCTAGGGGCAGGACAGGAATAAAGACACAGACATAGAGAATGGACTTGAGGACACGGGGAGGGGGAAGGGTAAGCTGGGAAGAAGTAAGAGAGTGGCATGGACATATATACACTACCAAACGTGAAATAGATAGCTAGTGGGAAGCAGCTGCATAGCACAGGGAGATCAGCTCAGTGCCTTGTGACCACCTAGAGGGGTGGGATGGGGAGGGTGGGAGGGAGACGCAAGAGGGAGGAGATATGGGGATGTATGTATATGTATAGCTGATTCACTTTGTTACACAGGAGAAACTAACACACCACTGTAAAGCAATTATACTCCAATAAAGATGTTAAAAAATAAAATTAAAAAAAAAAAGAACCTTTTTCTAAAAAACATGAAAAGAAAAATGGATTGCTCAGCCTGATTCAACGGTTTTCAAGATGAGCTCAGTGAAACCAGGTTGTCTGATGTGCCGAGCCCTCCACTGGGCTCCGTGAAAAGAATTCTGTTTTTTTAAACCTCATTTTCACACCACTCCTTAGGAAGGATTCTGAGGCTTTAACTAAAAAAAGTTGAAAAACATTGGTGTTGACCATCTCTTTCATTTCCAAAAAAGTCTATGAAGAGATAAATCTGACATCTGAGGTCACTGTGGAAGAAATTCTGTAAAAAACTAAATTATTTCTTTTCCTTTTTGTTTACCTTCTCCACAGTGGGTGCACACGTGCATACACACACACACACACACACACACACACACACACACACACACAAGACCACATCCCTGTTCCTTGGTTTCACATTTTAAATCTCAGCTGGTCTTTCCCAAATAAAAGAGAGTAGACTTTCCTTATGAAATTTCTAATAAAGACTCAACTGATAATGACTCTATCTTAGGAAGATGATGGAAGAACAGAGAAGGGTCTTTTTTTGCCTTCCCTCCTGTGGAAAATTGCATTTTTCTTCTCAAGTATGAACTCTCCCTTCCTGTAGGATGTCATCAGCCCTCGCCCATACCCTGTGGCTTACAGGACCTCCTGCAGGAGAACACTAGCCCTCCCCATTGATGGTGGTCTTGACCGTGGGACTTGCTTTAGCCAATGACTTGTGAGTGGCCTTGACAGAGACCACACGTGAGGAGAAGTGTTAAGAGGCATAGCACATTATCTCTACTTTTTTCCCACTGCTATAAGAAGTGCATGTCCCAAATAGGAGCTTCTCTTTTGACCTACATTCTAGAAGGAAGAAAACATGAGAAGTAGATCTGTAGCCAGATGGTAGTGACACACCTCTGACACGTCATATGGCCAGGTAATAAATCTCTGTGATGATAAGGCACTGAGATTTGGGGATCATTTGTTATTGCAGCAAAACTGATGGATATACTTCCTGTTCATGCCCACTACTCTCTACAGCTAAAACAAAGGCAGATAGAGTCTCACCACCTGCCCTCGGAGGAAGTTTAAGGGATAAAAACAAGGCTAGTCCCACACCTGGGGAAACTCTGGCTCTGTGGATGACCCTGAATGTGTGTCTACTCTATTCAAGACTCCGTCCCTGCTTTGAAGAATATAAAGGTCTAGAAGAAGGGGGTGGGGATGTAAAGGGAGATGCTTGTGAAAAGAAGCCTTAAAGATTGTGATATTAAAAAGCCAGAATAGAAAAAAGGGGGAAGTTGACTTTCAAATGCACTTCATGTCAGAGGAGAAAAGGCACCCCGCCTCTGCCAACACACATCCACGCTCACCACCTTACCCTGGAGATAGTTCTGTTGAGCTGCCCAGTGATTCCTGAGAAATCAGCTTCTAAGTTGAATAAGCCGGTGAGACCAATATGGGGGAGTATCTCTTCCAGGTTATATGTTCCAGAAATGGAAAACCTTGGCAAATGCAAATCCAGCAGGCTGGGGAGAGAATCAGACGGA
This sequence comes from Balaenoptera borealis, assembly GCF_965194805.1. Taxonomy (NCBI): domain Eukaryota; kingdom Metazoa; phylum Chordata; class Mammalia; order Artiodactyla; family Balaenopteridae; genus Balaenoptera; species Balaenoptera borealis. The sequence goes on along the minus strand of NC_138866.1, from coordinate 9,773,309 downwards.
GAAGCGCTGCTGTCTCATTATCTGTGCTGCTTTTGCCCTGTCTGGGGGCAACCTGAGCTTTGGAAAGGAGATGTGCTTCTCAGAGTGTGGGAACCAGTCTTCTCATGACACTACCTGCTATGCCAGGACATTCCACAACCCAGAGCTTCCTTCTCTTCAGACCTCACAGAGAGTCTGTGTCTGGATCTGAGAAGACTCCTGGCATAGCCACAGGTCTTCATTTTTGTCATCTTTGGCTTTCTAGGTGCCAGACATTGGATTACAAGGCTTCACTGATTGAAGCCATGTAATAACCATGGAAGTTAAGTACTGTTAACATTATCCCACCTCCATATCCAATTCACCAGCAAGCTCTGTTGGCTCAGATTTTGAACTGTATCCTAAATCCATCTACTGAAAACCCCCTAACAGAAGGTACACCATCTCTCACCTGTCTGAGCTTCATGACCTGTTGAAGATCTGATGAGAGATCCTGCATGTACAGTGCGGGCACAAATCAATGGAATAACTCTCCCTCCTGTTATTGTCATGCCTTTGCCATCAGATTGCCATATTCCTTGTGTTACATTCACAAGTTTCTTGTGACCCATAGAAAAGCTGTCCCTTTCTTCCTGGGATTATTCTCCTCTGGAATTATTGTCTGACAGTTGCCATGACACCTGCAAGCTTGCTTAGTTAATAGCCAGCTTGGAAACTTCTGCCTCGAATGAATTCAGATTAGAGATGCTAATTCAGGTTGGAGTATCTTTACTGGTTTAACTCCTGGGCCAATATGAGGGTCCAGATGTCTAACTGAAGTGGGAGGTAGTTGGAAGTCAGGGGTTGAATGGTGAAAAAAAGGAAACAAATGTGGACAACAGAAAACAGGGCTTACTTGCATAATTTTTTCACAGGTAGAACTTGGAGAGTAGGCCCTACCATTGGGGGGCTTTTAGTACAGTCTAGCTGAGGGGTGTCTGTTAGAGAGCCCAACACAGAGTAGGTGTTCAATCAGTGTAAAGGAAGAAATGGAGTTACCAAGAAGCATGATTCCTCTGAAAAAACTAACCTTTCTCACAGCTGAATGGAGGGAAACCTGGCAGCCTGAATTTTCCATGTCTGAAAGCCCATTCAAATGCTGCCATGATATTGTAACTCTCGGGCACAAGAAATGGTATCAGGGAGCATCTGAGGTTTAGAAAAATAACTTGGATTGGTTTTGATTTTTGAAGGTCTAAGTGGGAGGTCAAAAGAGACCCTTCCTAAGGGAAAACCTATTGGTCTAGAAGGTCCTATAGTATTTCCTCCTGTGATGGGGGAAGGGGCAGGTTCACTCCAAGGGAGCTTAGGAATATGTGGCTGGAATCAGAAACTGACCAGAGCTATGTAGATTCATAGACAACAGGAATAATACTTTAAATCCTGGCTTCTGTTCTTGACCTGTATCTCTTTCATTTGGTACTTGAATCTCTACCCCAAAACAAAACATCCTTTCTCTATCCTTGATACCTCAATGTCACTGGGGTGCTGAGAGAAGGCTCCTGTGGACATGCAGGCGACTGATGCCTACCAGTTGGTGATGGTGGATTAAAGATGGCCATCAAGATGTTTAGTCTATACGCCCCCCCATCCCTTGAATCTGGTGGGTTCTGTGAATGATCTGACCAATAGAATATGGCAGAAATGACACTGGCAAATTTCTGAGCCCAGGCCTTAAGAGAGCGGGAGCCTTCACTTCCTGCCTTTTAGAACGCTCCTTCTTGGAGCCCTGAGCTGTCATATAACAATATCAACTGTGCTGAGCTGCTGTGCAGAAGCCCAAGCTAGCCTCATGGACATGCTGCATGGAGAGAGAAAGAGGTGCCTGCTTGGCCCTTAGCTCAGCCAACCAGCCAGCCCAGCCTCCCGACATCTGAGTGGAGGCGTCTTCAATGTTCCACCCCTGGCCACCACCTGACTCCATCCTTGAGAGCCCCGAGTTGAGAACCACCCAGCTGAGCCCAGTCCACCATAGAATTGAGAGAGATGCCAGATGGGTTTTTTTTTTCAAGCCATTCCATTTTGGGGTGGTTTACTATCCAGCAAGAGGTAATTAGAACTTGAGGCCAGATTTCATCCCAGAGTGCCCCATAAAGGAAGATACACTTCAAGAATGGGTAGCTGGAGTATGGGGTGTAGGGAAACCAGAAAAGGCTAAAACCACTGTGAGAAAAACCACAGACCAAAAAGCAAGTGAGATGGAAGGGGGTAGGTAGAGACTCCCCCAAACTGGCAATCGGCATTCTGATTTTTACAATGTTCTTCTTGGTATTTAATTTTTTTAAGAAATGTTTTAATTAAAACAGAGGCACTCTTAAGAAATACCCACTGTTCTGTGGGGGTCATAATTATTCTTAATAATTGTCCTTGATCTGATTTGTTGCCTACACTTAACTACCTTCTGGTAGTAAATTATTATTTGGAGAAAAAGAGAAGAGCAAAGGCAGAAAGACGTCTGGGAGGGGATAAGAATGATTAATGCCTGGTGAGCACTTCTCCTGTACCAGGTACCACTTTCATATTCTATACATATTAACTCGATTAATCCTCCAACCAACCAATGTGGTGGTTATTATGGCCCCATTTTACATGTGAGGAAATTCAAGGCCCAAAGAGCAAGAATTGCCCAAGACCACACAGTTGGTTAACTGGTAGGGCAGTGAGCCAAGCCAGGGCTTAGGGCCTTGCAACTGGAGTTGATCAAGGCTTGCTCGAGTTCTTGAACAACGTCCTTGCACTCTGGCACTTACCTGGGGAGGAGCAGTTGATCCCATTTCCTCAGGGTCTCTGGCTGCAGGGCTTCCTCCACCTGAGCCATCTTTCCCGGGTCAGGGAGGATCAGCAGGGCCAGGGCGTTTCCGCTGTATTCCATCTGGAGGACGGTGCAGGCCACCTCCTGGTCGTAGAGGAACCTGTGCATTTCCTTTTGGTGCATCATGGGGATGCGGAGAGAGGTCCTCTCATCCACAAAGAAGCTCTCTTGCTTTTGGGTCTGGTAGCAATTAAAAGGATGCTTCCACTTGGCTTAGGACACAAAACCCACAAAACCATGAGAACACACTCTAAGAGAGCAAGTCTAGGCAGGCATGCACTAAGCCACACTGGTTAGAGATGCAGAATCTGTCACAGTCTTGTCCCCGTGTGTAGTATCTCGTCTCTTTCTACTTATAATCTCCACTGACAACCACCTCCTGACTTGACCTCCTGAAAGCACCGATCTTGGTGACAGGGAGTGGGGGCTGGCCCATCCTGTCCCTCATGCCCACTTCCAAGTGACCAAGTATTGCTGATTCTGTCTCCAAAGCCACACCTTTTTTTGAGGCCACCGTCTTACTTTGAACCATCTCACTAACCTAACTTGTCTCTGTTCTTCCACCCTTATTCTCCTCCAACCATTTCCCAAATTGTAGCCAGACTGAACTTTCTACAACAGGTATGTCACTGCACTTCTTCGAACTTTTTGGTGATTTTGGGATCCTAAGATAAAGTCTAGGGTTCTCAATACAGGTCCTGATTACTTTTTTAATTACAACTCTCAGCACTCCCACCTAGGCGTTCCACTATTGTGTTCTATGCTCCAGTCCAACTAAATTTGTTTGTTTCTTGAAAGTCAATGGTAGCTCTTTTCCTTGGACCTTTCCTCACCTTTGGAGAATCAAAGATGATTCAGACTCAGACCCTAATGGTTGAACCCATGGATGTGAGGGATACACACCAACCCTAGGATAGCGGTTGCCTCTGGGGAGGGATGGAAGGAGGAAAATGGGACCAAGGAATGATTAAAAAGGAATTGAACTGTATCTGCAATATTACATTTAAAAAAAAAAATAAAAATCTGAAGTAAATAGTAAAAATGTTAATATTTGCTAATTCTTGGTGGAGGGGAGTGCATGGTGGATTCTATATCGTTCTCTGCATATTTCTGTAGGTTTGAAATAGGCTATAATATAAAAAATAAAATATTTCTCTAAAAAATGAAATATTAATAGAAAAGTGAGATTGTCAGTGGTATTAAAAATCAGGATAAAAGTAGAATAGAAAAAACATGGCAAGAGAAATCAAATATTGATAAATTAAGAAGTAGTCCTATAAGAACACTACTTAAATATACAGAGGTAACTTTCAGAAGAAACAGCTGCAGGCTTCTAGACAGGTGCCTTTTAGGGGCAAGGCTGGAGATGGAGGAGCCGGAGTCAGCCCTCACCTTTGAAGAACATGTAATTCAAGAGAACCATGAGCGTGTCTTGGGTGAACTCCTCCAGGCAGTCCACGACCTGCCCGTACGTCTGCTTCCTCACGTAGTCATTTATCTGCCTCCTAGTTGTATTGGAGTCCGTGAAATTGACCGAAAAAGCGAAAGCCCGGTACAGCTCCCTGATGTTGTCCAAAAAGTGCTGCTGAGGCTTCAGCTGTTTGTCCAGGAACAGGGAGTTGCCTACTTTCAGTTCAAGTTTGGGGCTGGGCAGGTCAAGGGTGTGGATGAGGCTCTGGAAGCCCCGGTGGATGTCAGCTTCTGGGGTCTCCGTGAGGTTGAAGCCGAGGCCTTCCAGGATCTGAGCTGGAGTGTCAGCTTGTGCCCCCAGAGAGAGCAGGGCCAGGGTGCTGGAGATGCTCACCGGGGAGAAGAAGATGTTTCCTTGGGTTTCTGCTGCCAGCTGCTTATATAGACGCAAAGCGAAGTTGGTAATGGTGGGTGTGATTTTGCGGTAGGCGGGGAGGGCTTCCGAGAGCTGACCACGGGGAGCTTCAGGCACCCCCAGGCTCTTATCTCCGCGGGCAGGAAAGGGCTGACAGTAGACAGAGGCCAGGATCCCCGCTCCCAGCAGCCACTGCCACGCTGGCCCCATCCTCTAAAAACAAGATGGTGAAAACGTCATTCTCCTTCATAAATAGCTTCACAGTGTTTCACGTTTACACGGTAAACCTCCCATCCAAACTGGATCCCACAGAGGTGCGGGGCATTGTAGAGCAGGGATTCCCCAACCCCTGGGGAGAAATGCCGCTCCCCATTGCCTGCATTACCGCCTGGACCATCGCTCCGCAACTCCGTCCACGGAAAAATTGTCTTCCACGAAACCGGTACCTGGTGCCAAAAAGTTTGGGGACCGCTGCTATGGAGGGTGAGGCGGGCATGAGCCAGCGGGCTCCAGACGTCTTCCCCCAGGCTAGAGTCAGAGCAGCGGCCTCTTGTCTGCTTTACATATTGACTTGCCTATAGGATTTTGCTGAGAAGAGGACTCTGGGCTATTAAAAAAAGAACTTCCGTGGTCTTTTCTTCCTGCCTTCCTCCCTGCATCTATCTTTCCTCCCTCTCTTCCTTCCTTCCTTCCTTCCTTCCTTCTTTCCTTCCTTCCTTCCTTCTTTTTCTTTTATCTTTCTCCTTTCCAGTCATTCTTTCAATCACTCATTAACTTTCAAAGACTGGGGCAACCCTCAATACTATGGAACAAATGGTCAGGACACTGTGACACGAGTGATGTTGGGCTTCCCCTGCACCTAGGTGTTGCCAGGAACTAGAATCTTGCTGACTGGAGGGGAGAGGACGATGTGTGGAACTCCTGGGCCAGGCTCTCCCAGAAAAAGGAGTGCCCTCTACTTTTCTGGTCTCCATTTGCTGGAGTGTGGATGTGACGATCAGCCTTGGGGACCTTGCGGGTGGGCACAGCTCATGAGGATGAGGGGTGGCAAAGCCGCAGGATGGGTGGAGCCTCAGGGTGGGGGAGAGACAAGAAAGATCTACTCTGTCTCCATCAAACCTGCTATTTTGAGTACCTCTTGTCACATGCAAGGGCTGAAACCTGTATCTTAGTTGATGGAGAGTTTAAGGAAAGATATCTGTTAAATTGTATCCCCCGCCCCACAAATTCATATGTTGAAGTCCTAATCTCCAGCATGTCAGAATGTGATCTTGTTTGGAAATAGTGCCATTGAGATGTAACTAGTTAATATGAGGTTAATATGGGCCCTAATCTAATCTGACTGGTGTTTTTATAAAAAGGGGAAATTGGACACAGACATACACACAGGCAGAAGGAGATGTAAAGATGAAGGCAGAAATCAATCAGGGTGATGCTCTACAAGCCAAGAAACACCAAAGATTGCCAGCAAACCCCCAGAAGCAAAGAGAGAGGCCTGGAACAGACTGTCCCTCAGAGCCTCGGAAGGAACCAGCCCTGCCAACGCCTTGATCTTGGACTTCTAGTCCTCAGAACTGTGAGAATCAGTTTCTGTTGTTTAAGCTGGGTGGAAGTTTGTGGAAGTTTGTTATGGCAGCCCTAGGAAACAAATGCAGTAACTCCTGTGCTTTAAGTTATAAAATGTCCCAGAAGAGCCTTCGTGTCACCTGAGCGGGTCAAAGTGCTTCAGGGTTGGGAGCGAAGCTCCAGCTCGAGGTGAAGCTGCAGTGTAGACAATGCGCTTGTCACACACACATCCCCACGTGCACACACTCGGACCCCCCCATCCCCCACCTTGCTGTCCCCCGTAAGGAGTCTCGTCCCCTCACTCCCTTCAAAACTGACCCTTCTGTTGTCCCATGCCACAGTGGCTGCCCACAGCTTACCACCCCATCCTTGTTGTTCATCTGTCCTGATAAATTTTGTGTCTTAATCAGCACCTTTAATACCTTTTGCCCAAACCAATGATCTCTGGGTCGCTTACATATTTTTGTAGATGATTTATAGCGCCTGGTGCTCTAAATACCCAACCAAACCCCCAAGGCCAGTTGTCAGGAGGGATGAATCTAGCCGCATTATTGATTACGTTAAAACACGTTTGCTGGTCAAAGTACTGCAGGCAGTTTCTCAATGCCACGTCCTAACCCCTCCAGCACAGCTTGCTGTAGGCCCGCTTAATTTCTGTTCATATTGGGAAGCAGAACAATTTAAAAATTGGTCTGCTCCTGGGGAAAATTAGAAGTACAGCTGTAATAAAACTATTTCCAGTTTATTCTTTTTATCCCAATGAACTCACCACCATTTTCTTCTTACTGAACCCCCAGGATACCCAAACTTGCAGAGGATCTATTTCCCAGAGGACTGAATTGTAAGTCAGGGGGTCCGGGTTTGAATCAAGGCTCTGCAGTTAAATCACTGGGTGATACTATGTAAAGGAAGCTCTCTGAACTGCAGTGTGGTATTTGCAAAATGCAAATGACAATGCCTACCTCCTGGGGGTGGGGTTGCTTGTGGATTATAAGACGTAATATCATGTATATAGCACGTGGCACATAGGATGTATGCAGTGTTAATTTTCACTCCTTTCTACTGAGGCTGGATATAGTTACATCCAATTTATTCCTTTATTCCTTTTCCAGAAAAATCCTAGAGGAAAATTAAGAACTCCATGAATTAATTATAATATCCCTATTTATTATTTCTTTTATGGTGGGGATATTAGCTATATTGTATCATTGGTTCCCAGCCAGATTTGTTCTCAAATGCAGGGGGAGGGATGTGTGTGAAGGGGGGATAGTATTTGGATCATCTCAAAGTCTGGAGAAGGAGGTGCTGTTATTGGAGTTTAATGGGAGAGAGAAAACTCTCGAAATGCTAAAATAGTCACAGGCAAAGAAGAAGGGTCCGTCCCAAATGCTAGCAGTGCCCCAGTGGAGAAAAACTTGCTTAATTTCTTTAAATTGAATCCTTATGAGAACCTTAAGACCTTGGTAATATTATCCCTGGAGAGAAACACCTATTAAGGAGAGAAACACCTATTAAGTGGCAGGGGCATGATTCAAATTCCAGACCAGGCCCCTGAATCATCACTCTTTCATATAACAGAGTTTCCAGTAAAGTTGCTGCAACAATTTTATCATTTTGTTTTGGGTTGTATTGTTCCGTTTTCTTGTCTAACTTCGAGGAACACTGGGAGTTTCTTTCTCAAAAAATTTAAAGGCCAAGTTATCCATAAAATGTTATTTAAAACCTGAAGTTCCTACTTCAAGCCTTAGAAGGAGTACATCATCATGTTTTTCCTTTAGGGGACTCAGTTCTCCCATTTATTCTGCCAAAGTGAGAGAGAGAGAGAGAGAGAGCTGCCACCCCCGCCTTCATTTCAGACGCAAGCGTGGTACTCACAGCAAGGTCCCTGGGCTGGGGGCCCTGGGTCTTCAGCCCTGCATCACCTCCTACCCACAGGAGAATAGTGTTTGAAGATCATGGCAGCCTAGTCAATATTTGTCAGGTCAATTCCTGGAACCGGTATGAAAACAGGAAGTGACCTTTTCTTCAAAGTTTCTGCCCTGCCGGCCTGTCCTACAAAGTGAATTGTGATTCTGGACCCAGCTTGGTTTGAGGATATTCTCATGTTGGAGATGGCAGCAGGGGGTCGTGATGCGTTGGCTGCTGGTCCATTACCTGCGTTTTGTGTGTTCCAGGCAGTTTTCTTTATGACTCACTCTCACAATAGTAATGTGAGATGTTAACTAAACCTACTGTGGTGATCATTTCACAGTATCTGTAAATCGAACCATCATGCTGTATACCTTTAACTTATACAGTGATGGATGTCAATTATTTCTCAATAAAACTGGGAAAAAAAGAATGAGAGAGGCATGATTCTCTCTACTTTACAAATGGGAAGCTGAGGCCCCGTGAGGTCAATAACTCATTTGCTCGCTAAGTGGGTGGTGGGACCATCCTCAGAAGACAGATCTGACCCCCCAGTTGAGGCCTTCACTACAACACTAAACCATTCCAGTATTTTACTGATGCTTTAAATAAATATGATCCATGTACAGGAAAAAAAAGACTGGAAGGAAATTCAGAGAATAGAGCAAAATTTTCTCTCCCGCCATATCAAAAGCTTTGTAAAGTGGGATCATTGATTTTTGTTTACCTAAGATCTAGAACCAAGCGTGGAACTAAATGAATTTTTTTTTAATTAATTAATTAATTAGTTAATTTTTGGCTGTGTTGGGTCTTCGTTTCTGTGTGAGGGCTTTTCTCTAGTTGCGGCAAGCAGGGGCCACTCTTCATCGCGGTGCGCGGGCCTCTCACTATCGCGGCCTCTCTTGTTGTGGAGCACAGGTTCCAGAGGCACAGGCTCAGTAGTTGTGGCTCACGGGCCTAGTTGCTCCGCGACATGTGGGATCTTCCCAGATCAGAGCTCGAACCCGTGTCCCCTGCATTGGCAGGCAGATTCTCAACCACTGCGCCACCAGGGAAGCCCATGAATAATTTTTTATGAGTGAGTCTTTTGGTGATGGAATTGGGTAACTTTTATGTTCTTTGTAGATTTTTGTCTTCTCTTAATTTCTCAAAAAAGAGCATGTATTTTATTTATAACAAAAAACAATAAAACATTGTTAAAAAGTAGAATTATTTAATTGTACACATAAAGCAAAATAAAAGCTCATTCAGGTTGGCACAGTGGTTCCAATCAAAAGCCACTTTTAAAACATAAAGGCTCCTAGGATACTGAACCTGATGCTATGATAGGGTGGGGCTGGAGGTGCCTCTGGCCTGTCGGGTGTGTTAAAGCCCCAGATGGAGAGCAGAAGGTACTCACAGTAGGACCCATCTGCTGTGTGCTGGAAAGGTGAAAGCCAAGGACACTGTGGCCAGGCACTGATGGGGTCTGCTACACCCACTGATGTTTGAGACCCTACCCCTGGGTCTAGAACAGTGCTGAGAACTTTCTGGGTGTTTTATAAAGGCACATTTGCAGTATGAATAAACAAAAAAATTGAAGTTCACGGCCAGAGTTCCTTTCTCACCTAAGAGGAATCCAGTTCACTCTTGGCTTGCATGTAAATTACTTGGCTCTTTACAATCATGTGTCACATGCTAGGGAAGAAGAAACAATCCCAGGAGACTCACATTTTGGAATCTATTACAGACCCCGCCACAGTAGAGACCCTCACAGAGCTGTGGTGGGGATGAAACGTTTGTACATGGGCAACGTTTATGCAGTGCCTGGCCCAGAGCAAGGAGAGAGAGAGAGAGAGAGATATTTTAAGGAATTGGTTCATGCACGTGATTATGGAGGATGGCAAGTCCAAAATCTGCAGAGTAGCCTATCAGCCTGGAGACCCAAGAAGAGTGGACATTGCAGGTCAAGTCCGAAGGCTGCCTGGTGGTAGAATTCCTTCTTGCTCAGGGGAGGTCAGTCTTTGTTCTATTAAGGCCTTCAACTTATGGAAGGCAGTCTCTTTTACCCAAAGTCCACCAATTTCAATGTTAATCATCCCCCAAAACACCTTCACCAAAACATCCAGAAGAATGTTCGACCACATATGTGGGCACTGTGGCCCAGGCAAGTTGACACATAAAATTAACTATCACACATGTCATGTGTTAGTAGGAAAGAGGATTGAGCACCATCTCCTTGGGTTGCTTGGTTTCCTTCCTGGAGTGCAAACCTTTGACCTTGGTGCACAGACACCTCACCTGTGTGTCCAATCTCAGAGTCAAAAGGCAGGAAAATGTGCCCTTACACACATGAAAGTAAACTCCTCTCACCATCAACCTTGGAATCATACCAGCTCACTGCTGCAGTCATAAAAAAAGCCTACCCTGGCCTCTAGTGAAGGCACCACATTTGTGGCACCAAAGTTTGTGAGATGGCACAGCTCGCCATGAGCTTGGGCAGATGGGTTTGGTTAAGTCTGCAGAGTTGATCTGGGTGCCTACTGCTTCTCAGTCGTTTCCCGGGCTTTTTCCTATGTGTGTCAATAATCTTCTTGTTTCACGTGTCACTGCCTACCTTCCTTTAGCATGTGGGACACTGGACCCTCAATATCCTCCATGGATACCCTCTACTAAATGGGTCCAGGCCCCCTACATCCTCACGAGCACCTTCCCCCTCTGCTTCTGCCGTAGATCTGCTTGGAGATAAGCCATACACAAGCATGGATCTCTAGCCCTTCCTCCCTCTGGTTATGCTGTTGACTCACTTCCTACACATTTTCTAGAACAATCCACTTTACTGTTCCTCTCTCGAGTTAGCTTCCTTATTGAGCTACTTCTCCAAGCTGCTCTTGCGGCCCATCCCCAGGCCTCTCCTCTCTTGGAGCTTGGGTTGTAAGTGGTGATGCAAGTGACATGCTTTTTTCTTGGGCGTCTGAGCATCCTTGTTAAAGGAATGAAAGTTCTAGCCCTGAAGTGACTCCTTTGGTAGTGGACGGATTTCCTTCAGGGTCACATCATTCCCAGAAAAGAACACTTGGGTTGTGTCCTAAACCCCACCACAGAGGGACTTCTGTGGTTTGGGGTGACCAGCCCTCTCTCATCCAGCCCAAGGCTCCTGGGTCTAATTGTGACCCCCAGGTAGCTCTGGCTTGGTCATGTCATCGCATGACTCTGCAGTCAGTCCCCCCTCCCCCATTTTTGGCCTCCAATCTCATTCTTGGCCTTGTGTTTTCAGCACTGAGCCTGGGCTCTCTACCAGAAGAGTTTTATTTCACCCTCTGTCCTAGTCTGCTCCAGTTGCTGCTCTGAACTAGCCCACCCAGGCAAGGTCCCGCCTCTTGGGTATCACTCTTGGGTCAGCCTGTTTGGCCAATGTCTTTGCCAGCTGTGCCCATGGCCTCTGGATCTGACTTCCCTTGTCAAATGTCTGGTTTCCATCAGACTCCATGATCCCTCCCATATGTCCAAGGCAAGTCATGGCCAGGTAGCTAGTTCCCAAGTCCCAGTCTCTCAAACACACACACACACACACACACACACAATCCTGTTTTCCCCTCATCAATTTTACTTCCTTTCCAGTAGGGGGCAATAATAACTCCCTCATAGAAGGTTGTTGTAAAGATGAAAAGAGACTAGAGCATGGGGCAGAGAAGATGCTGCCAACATATCTGGGATCCTCTGCTTCTCCGGGTAACCCCATTTCCCCTTGGAGCTGGGTGAACACATGGAAGCCCACCAAAGTGTCTGTGGGTACTGACCCTCTTCCCAGCCTCCTCTCTGCTGTTTGACCTGCCTCTGCCCGGGGCTGCCTGGGGGAGTTAGTACAGCTTCTCTGTACAGATGAGATGACAGACTCTGATTGCCAGCTGGACAGGAAGCAAGGCTGATGAGATCACCACCGACGGAAACAGCTCCCCCGCACCTGCTCACCCCCTTCAGAACTGCTTCCCAGCCTATGTCAGCCTTCTTCCAGTACAGAAGGCGCCCCAGCCAAATGTCTCTGGCAGGCCCCCAACCTGCTTCTTATCCTGCTCTGTTCTTGGACAGAAGACCAGCAATGACTCTCCTCACTCCATTCCCAGACCACACTTCTCAGTCTCAGCATTTTGACACAGGGTGGTGAGTTGTATTCATTTTATTCATGACCAGCTAAGTTCCTGCGCAGCACAGCCTGGCCCCTTTACTCAGTTTTGGGGTTTAAGACTTTGCCCACAAAGAGGTCTCTTTGAGTCATCTGATCCTCCACAAACAGCAAGAAGGGTCTATTGAACTTCACGACCACAGGGACCTCCTTCGTGTCCACGGGGACCTTCCACACGTCCGCGTCCTTGGCTGCATCCGTGATTAAGCCATGCTCGCTCACCTCTATCTCAGCTTGATGCACGGCCTGGGAGAGACAGTTTCCCTCTCAGCTCTGGGAGTGAACTCACCTGGCTGGCCGGAGAACAAGTCGGGGCGGTGTGCCCAACGATCTCCTGTGGTCAAGATCAGGGAGGCAGCTTCCCTCCATGGCCGATGGCAGGTGGAGGAAAGCTGACTTCCATTCCTAGAAAACCACCCTCAGCTCCCAGCAGCTGGGTTCACCATTGAAGGCCAGATGTCCCCGAGTGGGGTTGATACTAGGGTTGGTAATTGTTGAGTTCAGACTTTTTCAGCGCAGGGCAGGCAACTCAAGGTGTTAACATGTTTAAAAGGGAGGAAAGGGGAATAAAACACAGAGGAAGGCTGGGTGGTCTGTAGGCTTAGAAAAAAATCCCATAGAACGACTGAGAGATAGTCATTTCCAACACTTTCAAGAAGGATGTGATAAAAACTACTAGGGGGCTAGTTGTTCTTGTCTCCATCCACGCAAGGACAATTTAACCTCCGTGTGAAAGTGCTTGTGCCAGAACATGCATGTTGGCCTCCTTGGTCTGCAAAAGGCCCTGCTGGGGAACATGGCCATGACATTGCTTGCATTACTGGTGATGGATTCAACATGTCTCAAACCCAGCCCAACAACCAGCACTCAGTGCACACCTGCCGGGTGGGTTCTGTTTGAATTGGACACGGTAAGTAGTGCTTATACCCACTGGGCCACGGGAAGCACAGCATCCCCTCGGGGTCCCAACCCTGGGAATTCCATCCAATGTCTGTGAGTGACAGGTTCATGATCTCCCAATTAAAGAACAGGACCCCTGCCCTGTCCCGACCCCCAAGGTTGGGAGACTCGAGCAAGAGAAACCATGAAAAAGTGCTTTGTAATTTGTCAGGTGCTGTATCACGGGGAGGGATTGTGTGTGCTATTTATGTCCTGGGCAAAGTCCTCAAAGTATCCTGGCCCCTATGGCGGTCACAAAGCAGCCAGCCAGTTAGTGACCTTGGTGGAGTCATTGGAGGGCAGCCCCTGTGCCCACCGGGATGGGTAAAATTATCTCATAAATAAATGTTCCCCAGCATCTGGATGTCTAACTGGCATCTCAAGTTTAGAGAGCCAGTCTCTGTCTGCTCCCCTAAACCACTCCTCCTCCATCTTTCCTGCCTCAGGCATTGGCTCCATCGTTTCCCAGGCTCCAGCTTACAAACCCGGCTCTTCCCTCCCTGCTCCCCTGCTCTGTCTTCAAAAGGCACACAGAGCATTCTCACCACAGCTAACCCTCCCTCGGAGGCCCCGTCCATCCTCCATTACCTCTCACCTGGGTTACCCGCCAAACTTCCTAATGGGTCCCCCTCTTCCTCCAGGGCCATTGCCTGTTCTCCGCACGGCAAGAAGTGGTCTTTTGTAAAACATATGTCAGCTCATGTCAGCCTCGGTGGTCTCCCATGTCAGTCAGAATAAACCCCCGTCCTGTCCAGGGCCTGGGACACCTACATGACCTGGCCCTGCCTGACTTCTGCCCTCACCTCCTACCAGGCTCCGTCTTACTCAGCACTCTAACTGCCTGGGCCTTCTTGGGGTTCCTCAAAAATTTCAAGTTCACATTCCCTTAGGATACACTTGCTCTCTTGTCTGGAACACACGTCCCCAGGTATGTGCCCCATTCTCTCTCCTGCCCTTCATTCAGACCTTGGCATAAAGGCCAACCCAGGCCTTCTCAAGCCTGCTCACTCCACCCCAGTGTGCTGTTCCCAGTTTCTCTGCTTTCCTTTCTTCACAGGAAGTATCACTGGTGGACATAATACATATCTGTCTGTTGGCGTGCTCACTGGCTACCCCGTCAATAGAATGGAACGGCTATGAGAGTAAGATGTTGTCTGGCTGGCTCACCACTTCACCCCCAGTGCCTCCAGTGTTTGATGCAATTACTTTTGAGTGAGTGAATGACGAAAGAACCCCCAAAGCCCAGGGACCCAGTCAGATAAGAGCTATAACTGCTGTATAAAAAAAAGTTTTTCAATCAGGACTGTGGTGGATAAAACAGAGACTCTAGAATTTGCCCCACTCACCTCCAAAATAGATAGAGAAGCCTTCTTTGTGATGCTCTGGGTGACCACTGTTGTAGTAGGCATATCTTTGATGTCAATCTTGGGAAGCAGATGTTTTAAGTTTATCTTGGAGGAGATCTTGAACTTGGGCAAAATTAAGTGCACCAATCTGTTGAGAATGAAAATGACAAGGAAGCTGAACAGTGTCCCTCTCCTGGGGTCTAGGGGAAGCACTTTGCCTTAGGCTGAAAGACCTCTTCCAAGTGAAAAGGTAACAGAAGTGTTTGTTCTGAAGTGCTGGCTTGGGGGGAGATTAAAGATGCTGGGGTATGAGCTGCAATGTTGAATTTCCAAGCAAACCACTTACTCAAAATATACCTTGCTATTCAAATCATTCCCTTCACAGGCTCTCTATGCAAGAGAAGATGAGGGTCAGACCAAGAGCATCCAGCCCTGAGTCCCTCCAACCCTTCTTCTGGAAGCAGGGGTTTAAATTGGGCAGTGACCCTAAATGTGGTGAGGGAGATGGAGGGCATGAAGTCCCCGTGCTGCAGGTAGAGCAGAGGGAGTTTTCACAGGAGAGGAAGCTCCAGCCTGGATGATAAGCTTTCAAACACAGAGGAGGACTCTTCCCTCTATAGATCAGCAACTCTATGACTAAGGGAGAGTATCAGAATGCGTAGCGCCAGCCCTCCCACACAATATTTTTGGTTGCTCACCAACCAATCCATTTTAGACTATGTCAGTGCGGTGTTGAGCTTCTGATTGGCTAGCAACCCGTTCAGTTGGGTCTCTCTACTGCTGTACCCGCTCTGTCCCAACCAGGAACACTGTGGTAGGCACAACCGTGGCAGAAGATGGCAGACCCCCTCTGCTGTGGCCCTCAACTGTAGGAGTAAATGCTGTTGAGAGATTTCTTCCCAATCTACACATTTATTGCCTGAAGACTGTCCCCTCACCCCTGCCGCTCAGATCAGTGGGCCATTGAAAATCATGATTTCACTATTTAATTTATCCACATTTGATAGGACCTTGGTGAATATCATACCCAAGCTGGGTTAGTTCAATGCTCCCTTCCAGGAATATGTAGCGGGAATCAAAAGATACTCAGTTTAGTGTGGGGTGGAGCACCTGATTGAATGAAAGAGAGCCATGCCTGTCTACAGTGGTCTCAGCTTGCAATTTACCTCCTTAGGCTCCTTCCCTGACCGTCATAACTAATTAAGAGCCCTAATTAATACTCCACAACTGAATTCGCTGATGTCACCCTACTCATTATCTCCTTAGCTTTTACTACAATTCGAAATTGTGTATTTGTTAGTTGACTTTCTACCTCTTTCACCAGACTGAAAATTCCACGATAGTAGGGAAATGTTTGGCTAACCATTATATTCCCAGCACCAAGCAGTTTCTGGCATATAATAGGTGCTCAGAAAATAGTTTTTGGGTGAGTGGATCACGGGCTAACGTGTGTGTGAAAAGCTGGTTTGCTGAGCTAGAGAGGTTAGAAGCAAGGACTAGTGACACCAAGAGAGATGGGGTTCTGGGTGCCCTTGCTGTCCCTTGTTCCAATCCCTCATGAGACCTGGCTGTGTTTATTCCCTGGGGTTCAGTGAAATTCCCATGTATCGTTCCAATAAATTCCTCTTTACCCATCCTGAGCTTGTATGAAGTGGGTTTCTGATACTGTACATGTGACAAAAAGAACCATAATTAACAGTTTAAGGGGCTTCTGGCTGGTAAGGGAACTCAGGCTGCTATTCTTTCTGTTTGGTTTGTTTCATTTTCTACAAATATGCTAGGAAATAACCAGATACCAAACTCCCCCCCCACCCCCAATAAGGCTTTTACATAGAGGAAGTGAGGGCTGAGCAAAAATGCAATGGGAATCTAGAATGTTCCTCCAGAATAGGGTACCTGAAGTCACTGGCTTTCTGAAGTCTAGCTCGCTTAGCAGTTATCTGTCTTAGAGCAAAGTGGAATTGTCCTACATCTGGGAGCACAAGAATGATGGACACATTTCCTTTGTAAGGCATCTTAACCATCGTAGCAAGAAGCTCCTCTGAGTGGCTGTAAATCATCCGTTCTGTCTTCCTCATCATGTCCACCTGCACTTTGGTGTTTTCATTCACAAAGAAGTCCTCCTTCTGCGTGAGGTTGGTCTGAAAAGCTCTTTCCCAAATGCCTGGGGGAATCAGGAAGGAAAAAGTCTAAGAGTGATCTGGCGGAAAATCTTCACCACCCCCAGGTTTGGGGACCCCAGAGCTCATCAGCTTGGGAAGGAAGCAGTCTATTTTTGGTGATACCTTGACCATAGTGAACAGAATATTTAAAATTCTAGACTGGTGCAAAGGAAAGAAAAGCTAACACATGATTTTCAAAGATATTCACCATAGAATTTCTTTAAATCTGTATTTCTCAAAGGATGTTTACCAAAATACCTGCCTCTGGAACTATAACACCAAGAAAGGATTCTGTCATCAAATAATTTAGGAAACATTGACCACAGCAACACTTCTTTGAAAATTCCCACTGCATTTGAGTGTATTAAGAGTTCAAAGAAGTCCTATGGTAAAGAAATCTGTTTAAAATTTATGTAACTTATTCAAGGAGGGAAACTTTTCATCAGAAAGACACACACCTGCGCACACATGCACACCCCTGCGTGAAATCCTACTTTAAATAATGCACTTCCCCAGTGGATTTAAAAAAAGATTCAAGGTACACACCAGTTAAAAAATGCATCTGTCACCCAGAGTGATGGCCATCTAGTTTGGTCTGGAAAATCTCTGCAAGTGTTAGCCTTGCTTCTGATTCTATAGACAGGCTTACAGTCCTCTCTGTTCTGTTTTTACTACTTGCCTTCTAAAGTGTGATATAGATAAAGCTTTTGGGAAGCTTTAAGAGGGAATCATGCCCGAGAGTTCTCTAAAGCATCCAGAGACATGATCCCTCCAAGATCATTTGTGGAGCACTTTCTATGTCCTAGGCACCTAGTTTGGAACTGTGAGTCCAAATATGAATAATGGTCCCAGTAGCCTGAGCAAACATCCTGTGATGGGAAGCATTGTTTTATGAGCACTTCCTTCACTTGTCATGTAAAGAACAAACAATCTTCATGTCCTGGTAGGAACCCTGTTTAATCCACAACAGTTTATCCATTAATTGACTCCTTCAAATCTGAAATTTCTTGAGCTCAAAAAATGTGCCAGGTACCATACTAAGTACTGAGGTTATAGCAGTGAATAAAACAGAGGGCCTGTGTCCTCATGGAGTTTACTTTCTAAGGGGGATACAGAGAGAAAAGCAATCCACCACTGTAAATGGTTAAAAGTGTGATGAGCATTAGGAAAGATGCAAGTAAGGAGCTAAGTGCTAGCATGGAAGCACTTCCTCTGGAAGGCCAGGGAAGGCCTTCTTGAGGAGGGAGCATTGAGGCTGAGGCTTAAAAGAAGAGGGTGCTCCATCTGGCAAAGAAGGGGAGGAAGAACATTCCTAGGGAAGGAACATCACGGACTAAGACGGGAAAAAGCAGGATGCATTTAAGGAAGAAGGGAAGGTCTTTGTGGGCAAAGCATAACAATGAGAGGGATAGTGATGGGGAGACACTGGAGGCATCAGCAGGGCTCAAAGCACGCACGGCTGGGTCTGGGTGGGATTGCATTCCAAGTGCAACAGGACGCTATGGAAGGGCTTTAGATGGGGGAATGATGTGATTTATGTTTTAAGAAAACTGTTCTGGTCTTTTAATGGAGAAGGGAGTGGAGGCAGGCACGAATGGAAACATAGTAATTAGACAGCTGGGGCAAGTCATCTAGGCAAGAGATAGTGGTGGCCTTGGCTACAAACGTGGTAGACCAGATGGTGAGAGGCAAACACATCCCAGATCAGCTCTGCAGGCAGAATCCATAGGACTTACTGTGTTCTTGAATCTGGAGGCTGGAGGGGAGGTTTTGTCAGGAGAAGGTGGGTGAATGGCATTGTGATTCTCTGAGGTGAGCAGATGCTGGGCGTGGTTGGGGGGATTGTGTTCGAGGGTCTGTGAAACATCCCCAAAGAGATGTCAGTAGGCAGATGAGTATTAGAGTCTGGATCTCAGAAGAGGTGGTCCAGGCTGCATCTAGAGTGTGGGGAATAGTCAGAGTACAGATGGTGTTTGAGGTCGTGAGCTCAGGTGAGGCAGGAGGCAGTTTTAGAAGTCAGAAGAGGAGAAACCAGCAAAGGAGACAAAAGAGGCATGAGCTATGGGGTAAGAGGAAAGTGGAGGGAGTCCTTGGGCAGGCAAGACGGAAGGGGACCTGCCTTGAAGAAGGGGAGGGGACAAGCGCTCCTTCACTGTGACCAGAGGGGAGAGTGAGAAGAGAGGTGTGTGAGCCTTGGGCAGCACATGGAGGACATCCTGTCAGAACTGCTTTCTTGTCCCCATTCGGGCAGGAGGCAAGGCCACTGGCTGAGAGTCCATGGAGGAAGGAGACTGGTAATGCTAAGTGGAGGAAGAGGGTATAAATAGATGCCAATGAGCAGTAACTCTGAGCCCACCTGAAGAAACAAGGGCAACATCAAGATCTGTGACCAGGAATTTAAACTGATATTTTAGACACCTGGTGTGTGATCCTGAATTCAACAATGGACACAACTTCGAAAAGCATCTCATCTCACGCTGATCTGACCTTACAAAACAAGTGAATTAGCCAATGCTCATGCCTTTGCAAAAAGATTTCTTTTTCCCTTTTTTACCAGCAAGAGTCATTGCCTTTTTACTCCAAAATATCTTAAGCACGGCAAACAAGATGATTGAGAGGATTAAGAGGAGAAATACTGAAAAATGCTAGACAACACAATGATATCAAAGTCAATTTAAAAAGTTTTATATCTACTGGTTTCTGGGAAAATGGGACATACTGACAAATTTTTTTTTTTCTGACTTAAATCTTTTAGGAAACACAAGGGCAAAGTTTACCCCAAATGGGAATTCATGCATTTAATAAACCTCACCTTTGAAGAAAACATAGTTGACAAGACATAGGACAGTCTGAGGGTCCAGGCGGGTGATTAAGTCTTTGATTTTCTTATGTACCTTTTCAGCCACATACTGGTTGATGGCCTTCTTGGTTTTTTCTGTATCTTTAAAGTCAATCGTCTGGATGTCCACTTCATGTACTCTGTCTATCTCCTGCAGAAACATCTGGTTGATCTTCCTGTTGTTATCGATAAAGAGAATGTCCTTGTGCTTCAGTTGCTCTTGCTTCACTAGCTCATGCCACGTCTGGACAAGATGCTGGTCCTTGTCCAACACTTGGATTTTTCTGAGGTCAAGTCCCAGGTCCTCAATGAGGTTGGTGCGCATTGTGGATTTGATCCCCAGGGAAAGGGTGGCCAGGGCAATGGAGATGGCCACAGGGGAGAAGATGATATTCTTTCTGGGATCCTCAATTATCAAAGACCTGAACAATTCTTGGGCAAACGCCTTATAGCCAGCTTCCGTCTTCTGGGAGAGAGATGGAATTTTCTTTAATAAGACTAGGTTGATATTCTGTTGAGAGTCTTGTTGCTTTTCACAGAAGATGTTATTAAAAAGGCCACAGAGGATGAGGACCAGAGACAGTGCCAGATATATTTTCCTGTGGGACATTTCTGCAACAATCCAGAGCTGTTATTGGAAGGAAGAGGTATACGGGTGAATATTCTGTGGAACGTGTTCTCAATGCTGAGGGGATTGAAAAAGGCTCATTCTTATCTGGGTGCAGTTCACCTGGGTGGGGTGAACTGAGTCTAACAAGGAAAGTCTAATGAGTATTCTGGAACATGACTTCAGACAAATTAAAGGTAAGTGACCTGATTAACAGGGATTCAATTCCGCCCCTAGCCTACGCTGCAAGTGGGTCTTCTCCATCCACACTGGGGTTTATTTTATCTTTTTCGCTTGCTCTTCTTTTTTTTTTTTAATACAGGGCTCATGACAAAAATCCTGAAAAGTGTGGAAAGGAAAGAAACAAGAGGAGAGAGAGAGCACAGATTGCAGATTCAAACCCCTGCAGAGATCTGGCCAGAAATACCCACGTGGAAAGACAGCAAGTGTAATGCAATAAAGTGTGCTGGGGACTGTGGAAAATGGGTCATCGTGGCCAGGCTGAAGAGGCAGGTGTCACTCAGCTCCAGCTGTGATTAGTGGCAGTGCTGGGTCAGTGGTGCCAGATTTTTTTTTGTGTCTGAAGCATCTAGAAATCCAGATTTTTACATGAAAATTCAATCTTGCCAAAAGCAACTTCCTAGCAGCAGCTGGCCCAGATGCAGCCCAGCCAGATCTGGCTTTAGAGCTGCCAGCGTGATTTCTAAAGTAAAGCCCAGGTGGTGCTCAGGCGACTTGGACATCAGCTGAATCAAGGGCCAGGCAAAGATCATCTCAGGAAATCCTGCACCTTGCTTAAGCCCTCCCTGTGCTCACAGCTATGGTCCCTCACCCACTGTCAGGGCAAAAACCCTCTCTGCCCCTGTAAGTGCCCCCCATAATTGACTGAGACCAAGTCAGGCCTTGCATCTGAAGGGGGCAACAATGGTGGACTTCTGGCCCCACTGATGGGAAAGGAGAAGATGAGAACCATGACCTGAGTTTGTGTTCAATTTTCACCTCTTTAGGGCAGGGCCATGTCCTCCCTTCCTTATTTTCCTACAGTAACCAGCTCAGCTCTGGGTACAGGGTCCACTTCTCTGCCTCATCACTGCCACCACTGGGGACTTTTTCATGGCTACTGAAAGAGCATCTGCTGTGGACTAAGGCAGATGCTACTTGAACCATAGCAAAAGAGCAATAAAATGCCTACCCATGTGGACCCTCAGTGTCCCCAAGAGGAGAAAGGTGACTTACCCTCCAGGGGAGCCTGCCGTTGTCTACAGCTGTTGTGCTCTGCATCCATCAGTGACTTATTTATACTGCCACTGGTGTAATGAAATGGATAAACCTGAATTAATATTAACTTGGCCAAAAGATTGTGTTCAAATATTGTCCAGAACAAACAAGAGATGAATCATTTCAGTTCCCAGTGAAACAGTAAACAAATTAATGGATTGTTGTGCCATTTGAGCTACTGTTCATTAAATTACTCCTGTGTTATTTCAGCAAACACTGACTTAGCTCCTACTAAGAGCCATGCTCTGGGCTAGGGACTGGGGGAACACAAGGCTTAAGGCCTGACCTCCACCCTTGAGGAGACTTCACCCTTGAATTCAAGGAGATCTTGGTTTTGAGGAAGAAACAAACATGTAAAAGGACTGTGGGCTACATTTTGACTAGTTCATGGAGAGTCCGCATTACCAGTAAGGGACTGTGCATGGAAAGAGAAGGGCACAGTTAATAATCTAGGACAATTAGGAGAGGTTGGGTAACATTTCCTCTAAGTCTTAAAAAAATACACAAGAGTTAATGTATTGTCAAGGAAGCCTGAAGAGGGAATTCTGGATGCTGGGCTGGGGTGAAGTTCCCTGGGGGAGTGGTGGTCAAGGCTGTGTGTGCAGGGTTTTTCCAAGTCTAGGAGCAATTCACTTCTGGCATGGTGGAGTGAGGTGAATGCCAAATCTTCTCTTCAATAGCAACTAAAGATGTGGACAAAATTGTCAGAAACAACTGTTTCGGTGCTATAGAAAATCCACCAAAGGCCCACAACAAACAGATAAGTGTTCATTCATGAAAAGTACTGAACTCTGTAAGAACAGAGTGAGCCTGTGGCATGCTTGTCTGGGGCTGCTTCCACCCTAATCCAGCTCTGCTGGTGGGTGGTCTAACCAGAGTGGGGTTGCTGCCGCCAGAGCAGACTCACTTGACTTGGAGCATTGTCAGTTAAAGTGATGACATCAGTGGCAAGCAAAGTGTGTGTGAGTGTGGGTGGGGGCAGTGGTTCTGTTAGCCTGGAGTTGTGTTTGGAGCAATAAAGGGACTAATGGATTAGCAGGGGATTAAACAGGGAGTCCCAAGAGGTGTGACAGCTATTGGGGTTTTGATAAGCTCTCTGCATATCCCAAGTTGAAAGGAGGTTCTGCACATGTGCAAACAGAGACTGGAGCAGACCCAAGCTACCCACGCCTTCCTGGCCCTTGGGGAAGCAAGAGAGAAAGGTGGAAAGTAAACTATGATCGTACTTGAGGTTTGAACAGGTTCATCAGCCTACACAGATCCATCAGCAGAAAGTAGAACCTTTATTGGCTCGAGTTGTTTGGAAACAATTTCTGGCCAATATGAGGCTGAACAATAAGCAATACAGACACAGGGGTGACCTCTAGGAGGCAGGTTTTAAAATAAAGACAGAGAAGAAACATCATTGTTCATAAATTGCAGGGGAAACACACTTCACAGATTCAGTCCAAGCAAATTACTAAACAAACAAACAAAAAACTCTCAAGAGGGAAGAGTCAGAATCCAGTTACTGCTATATGTTATCTAAAATGTCCAGCATTCAACCAAAAAAATTGTGAGAAATGAAAAGAAATAAGAAAGTGTGACCCATACTCAGGAAAAAAGAAGTCAGTAGAAGTGGTCTCTGAGTGTCCCTAGATGTCGGATTTAGCTGCCAAAGACTTCATAGCAGCTATAATAAACATGTCAAAAGAACTAAAGGAAACCAGTTTAAAGAATGAAAGAAAAAAATGAAGACATTGATACAACAGATAGGGAAACTCAATAAAGAGATAGAAATTATTTTTTAATGGGAATTCCGGATTTGTAAGTGCAGTAACTGAAATAAAAATTCACTAAAGGGCTCAACAGTAGATCTGAGATGGTGGAAGAGAGAATCAGTGAACTTGAAGCTAGACCAATAGAAATGCTCCAGTATGAACAGAGAAAGGAAAATTAAAAAATTGAAAAATAAATGAACAGAGCCTCATTGACCAGTGACACAACATCAAGCATACTAACATAACTGTAATGGGAGTCCCAGAGGAGAGGAGAAATAGAAAAGGGCAGAAAAAATATTTGAAGAAATGCTGATGGAAAGCTCCTCAAATTTGGTGGAAAAACATTAATCTACAAATCCAAGAAGCTCAAAGAGATCCACACCTAGGCACCATAATTAAATTATTGAAAGGCAAAGACAAAGGGAAAATCATGAAAGCAGCAAGAGAAAAAATAACTTATCACATGCAAGGGAATAACAAAACAATTAGTGGCTGACTTCTAGTTAGAAACAATAGAGGGAGGAATGCAGTTGGATGACATAGTTAACGTGCTGAATGAAAGAAAAACCTGTCAACAAAGAATTCTATCCAGCAAAACTGGATAGAAAAATGAAGGTGAAATAATAACATTTACAGGTAAACAAATACTCAGAGAATAGTTGCTAGAGAACCTCCTTTACAATAAATACTAAAGCAAGTCCTTCAGACTGAAAGGAAATGACACCAGATGGTAACTTGAATCTACAGGAAGAAATAAACAATGATAAAAATGGTAAATATGTAGGTAAATATAGAGACTCTAAATATGTTTTCTCATTATTCTCTTAACTTCTCTAAAATACATAAGATTGTGTAAAGCAATAAATACAACAATGTGTCGTTGCGTTTATAACATATATACACACAATATATATACAATAATAGCAAAAAGGAGGAGGAGGACATGAAGCTATATTGGTCTCAAGTTTTTATATTTTACTGAAATTAATACTATTTTGAAGTAGCTTGTGATAAGTTAAGGTGTATATTGTAATCCCTAGAGCCAACAAAAAGAAAAAAATTTTCAGAGGAATTAAAGTGATACACTAAAATTTTTTATTTACCCCCAAAGAAGGCAATAAAGGAGGAACAGAAAAGCAAAAAAGGCAGGAGGCTGGCAAAATGTGAGACATAATTCAAATATATCAATAAATACATTAGACATGAATGCACTAAACGTTGCATTTAAGTGAAACAAACTGTCAGGCTGAATAAAAAAGCAAAACCCACCTATATGCTGTCTACAAGAGACACAGCTTATATTAAAAGACATAAATAGGTTAAAATGATGGGAAATGTTATTCAGGATAGTATATAGTCTGGTCAACAAAACAGGTCTAACAATAAATTGAAAAGGCAGAAATTATAAGAAGTATGGTGTCTGACTATGACACATTTACAACAGAAAGAAATCTGAGAAAGCCATAAGTATTTGGAAAACAAACAAAGCACTTCTACATAACTCATGGTTCAAAGAAAATATCACAGGGGAAAGTAAAAATATTTTAAACTGAATGAAACAAAAAAAAATCAACGTTTCAGAATTTATAGAATGCAGCTAAAGCAGCTGTTAGAGGGAAAATTATAACTTTAAATACCTATATCAGAAAAGAAGGTGTCAAGATAATTAAATGGGGAGAGGATTAGTCTTTTCAACGAATGGTGCTTGGAAAATTGAGTATTCATCTGCAAAAGTAAAACCAAAAAGCTTATAGCCTTACCACTCAACAGATACCAAATTCAACTCAAATGGTCCATAGATTTAAGTTTATGTTAAAATCATTACATTTCTAGAAGAAAACAGAGGAAATTATCTTCGTGAACTTGGTTTAAGCAAAGTCTTCTTAGACCTGACACCAAAAGCATGAGTCATACAAGAATAAAAAAATTGATAAATTAGACTTCATTAAAACTTTGGTGCTTTGGACATAATGAAAATGAAATATCTAGGCACAGACTGGGAGAAAATTTTTGCAAAACGTATATCTAATTAGGGACTTGTATCCTGAATATGCAAATAACTCTTATAACTCAATAATAAAAAGAATAACAACCCAATTTAAAAATGGGCTAAAGGGACTTCCCTGGTGGCACAGTGGTTAAGAATCCGCCTGCCAATTCAGGGGACACGGGTTCAATCCCTGGTCCGGGAAGATCCCACATGTCGCGGAGCAACTAAGCCCATGCACCACAGCTACTGAGCCTGTGCTCTAGAGCCCTAGAGCCACAACTACTGAAGCTCGCATGCCTAGAGCCTGTGCTCCGCAACAAGAGAAGCCACTGCAATGAGAAGCCTGTGCACCACAACAAAGAGTAGCCACCGCTCGCCGCAACTAGAGAAAGCCTGCGTGCATCAATGAAGATCCAACGCAGCCAAAAATAAATGCATAAATAAATTTAAAAAATAAAAAAAATATAAAATAAAAAAGGGCAAAAGACTCTACAGACATTTTACCAAGGAAGACATATGAATAGCTAATAAGCACGTGAAAATGTGTTCAGCATCATTAGTCATTAGGGAAATGCAAATTTAACACATGATGAGATAACATTACACTCCCATCAGAATAACTATTATAAAAAAGAAAATATCAATTGTTGATAAGGATGTGGAGAAACTGGAACCCTCATATTAATACATTATTGCAGGTTGGAATGTAAAATACTGATACCTGCTACAACATCAATGAAGTCTAAAAGCATTATAGTCTAGTGAAAGAGGCCAGACTCAAAAGACTATGTAAGATACAACTTATATAAGAAATCCAGAAAAGGTAAATTTTTAGAAAGAGAAAGCAGATTAGTGGTGGCCTGTAGCTGAGAATGAGTACTAGGATAGGCTGAAAATGGGCTTGAGGACATTTTTTGGTGGTTAAAATGTTCTAAAACTGGATAGAGGTGATGCTGCAGAATGTTATGAATGAATGAGAAATCATTGAATTATACATGTACAATGAGTGAATTTCTCTGTATGCAAATTGTGAACTCAAAGCTATTTTAAAAAATAGAAAGATGGGCAGTGGCGGCAGGCTTTGTGGGAAAGATAATGGGCTGGGGTCACATGGGCCTGAAAGTGAATACCAGAGCCCTGACTGTCGTCTGCGGGGCCACCTTGAGCAAGTTATTCATCTCTCTGAGCCTTAGCTTCCTCCTCTGTAATGGAGGAAATATTATCTATTTTGTAGCTTGTTCTGAGAGCTTGATGACTTAATGTATGTACACAGTAGGCACCCAATACATGATGCTCTCCTGGCTGACACCTGACATTCTATGGGGTTCTGAGTGCCCTGAGAGCCAGGCACTTGCTCCTCCTGCCTTGGAACCCTGTTTCCACTCCTCCTCCTTCTCAGGCTAACTCAGCTCTTACCCACTCTTCAGGACTCAGCTCAGATCTCTCCTTGAGAAAGTGTTTCCTGACAGCTACCCTTCTCTCCTTCCACCTGGGCCGAGTTAGGCTCTGTCAGCTCCCATAATACTCCGTGCTCACCTCTCATCACGCTGGCTCACAAAATACTTGGATTCATTTCCTCGAGTCTGTGAAATCTTTGTTGGAACAATCTGTATGTAATTCATGATTCTCTCCTTTGTGCTGGCACACAGTAGGTGTACAAACATTCCGTAAATGAACAAATGAGTACATTATATTCCTCTGTGGGACCCTGTCTTCACAGAGAAGCCCCCATTCCCTCCCAAAGGCCATCCCTCTCTGCCCATATGAGGTGGGTCCCTTGGGGCATTTCTGAGCTAGAGGAGGTGGGGCTGCCAGCCCTCATTCTGCCTAGACCACTGTGTACGTTGAATAGCAACAGTGGTCACCCCTGTGCCGAACGGCACCTAGTGTCACACCTGATCTGCAGTATCTCATTTAACCCTCACAACAATCGCACCAAGGCAGGTAGTATTATTACTGTTCCTGTTTTAGAGCTGTGGATCCAGGCTCAGAGAGCTTCAGTAACTCACCCACAGTCACACAGCTAGCAGTGGACAAAGCTGGGATTCACACCCACATCTACCTGACACCACAGCCGTGCTCCTAACCCAATCGTCATCTCCTCTTTTGGTAGCAGATCCTGGACTAAAGGGTAGCGAGCAAACTTTCAGAGATAAGGGCTTTTAAAAATTCTTTAAATGCTTCCTCTCGTCTTCAGTAATGACATCATTTATCAAGGACGGCAACATCAGCCTCCTTTCTTAAGTAAATTTTATGTAAGTTCCTTGGTACAGAGAGATTTTAATTTTTGGCCTGAGTGGGACAGAGGATGCTGGGCACACCGTGAGAGATGCTCTGGGGCACAACATTCTGCACAAATGCTTGCCTTTTCTTCTCAACCCCCAGCTGGGAAAGGAGCAAGAAAGAAACGTCTTTGTTGTTTTAAAATGTTCCTGATATGGAAACAGTAAGAACAATGACATTAATGGGTAGCCTTCACTGGACGCGGACAGTTTGCAAGGCATTGTCCTGAGGACTTTCTGTGTTGACTCACATGACCACCCAGTGATGCAGGAGCCCTGGGTTTCCGACCGTGACTGGGAGCTGGAACTGGAGGCTTTTGAAATCCTTTTTCCTGAGCTTCGTTGTCCCTTTTGTCCCCGTGCTGTGTAACTGTCCTGCACAGGGGTGGAGCTGGGTGGGGGGGTTGGGGTCACGGATGCCACATCCCCAGGCCCAGCTTCTGCCTGCCTCGGCACATGGGTGGCCGCCGTTCCCCAGGGAGCATTGGTACCACTTGAGGTGACTGTGCTGCGCTCGGGGGGCTTTCTCAGTGCTTGTGCCCAAGTGGATGCTTTCGAGTCACATCAGTAGCTCCAGATTCTTGTCCTAAAGTTTCGTGAAGGGCCGTATTGAACCATCACTTACGGCATCTCCCCCTCCTCCACTCCGGATTGTAAACCCCACGAGGCAGGATTAGTTCCTTGTTGTAGCCTCAGCCTCCGTGCTGTGTCTGGTCCACAGAATGTGCTCAGCTCACCTCAATGGCTGCACGTGGATCCACTGGGCAGGTGACTGGGCAGGTGGAGAAGCAACACCCACCTAGAAGAGCCAGATGTTCCAATGTCCTGAGTGACCATGTTTCTATGATGCCCTTTAAAACACTCCAGCACAGACATGAGGGAGGTAGCAATTGTTTTTATTTGCATTCTAGGGATGGTTAGTTAACAACCGAGGAATCCCACTAGCAATAGACACCGCAGGGGGGGTTAGCTTTCAAGAGCGGTGCTGCCATGTTCTGGCTAACGAGCATCAACACTAGGCTGATCTGGAACGTTGGATCAATTAGAACGTAGATCTCAGTCCCCCCACCAGGGCTCAAACCCACGCCCCTGCAGTGGAAGCGTGGAGTCTTAACCACTGGACCGCCAGGGAAGTCCCCGTTTCTTTCCGTGTAAAGAACTTGGAAAAGACAACGTGAGGCCCCCTAGCACATCTGAGGTGGTGTGGGACACTGGTGCCCTCAGAATCTGAAAAAGAAGGAGCCAGAAAAGCCTGTCTGCAGAGGGGTTTGGGGTGGGGGAGGAGGGAGGTTGATGGAGCGGTCTCTGCCTGACACCTGCGGCCCTTGCACCCTCTGCAACTCTGGTCCTGAGGAATCAGAGTAAGGCAGCCAGGCCAACGTCACTACCAACCCAGCAGGGAGGAGGACGAACGCAAGGGCTGTGTGTACGTGTGTGACAGCGTCAGAGCCAGGAAGGCAGCAGCCCTGATGATGGAAAACCATTGCACAGCCCATACCTTAACCCTTCATTTTCCGGTTTGAGAAACTCACCTGGTTTAATGCCCTCTCCCCACACACCCAGACTCCTTTCCCTAGCCAATAACACCCTATGTGGTCTGACCTCTCATTACCTCTCTGACCTTGGTTCTACCATTCCAGCCACAAGGGCATCCTGCTGTCCCTCCAATGCACCTGCTCGCCCCGGACTCAGCCTTTGTGCTCACAGAAACACCCCTCGCCATCTCGTTTCCTTCAAACCATCCTATTCCATACCTTCACAGCACTGATCGTAACCTGCAACAGTCACGTTTATTTATAGGTTTGGTTTTACAGTTGCGGTGGTGGCCGTCTGTTGCCCCCATGTAGGCCCAATTGGCCAGGGACTTGTCTGTCTGGTTGACTCCTAGCACATAGTAGGTGCTCAATAAGTTTTTGTTGAATGAATGGATGAATGAGTTCATGCAGCCCCTGAGATGTCGCATATTAACAACCCAGCCACTGCCAGTTAGCGAGATGGACCATCTTCAGGTGAAGACCCTGGAGGCGTGTGGGAACACTGTTGCTGGCTGAATTCACATTTTGGGTTTATTGAACTTATTATTGTAATTCTGCAATAAAGGTGACCGACCTACATGTCACCCTTCCCAGGGGCTCCGAAGACTGGAAATACACCAACCCAGAATTGTTCCATGACGCTAGTCACCTGGGAGAATTTGTGGAAAAGAAACTGGAGGTTGATGGGCTTTGGCTTGTGCCTGGGATCTCTGCTGCCTTTGATGACTGAGTTGAATGCGGCTCTGCCAGGGTCAGGTGGAACCTTAGAACAGAAGGCGGCACGCCTCCACATCAGGGGCGTCAGGCGGCGTGGGTGATCATTTTCTGTGCATGTCAGTGTGTCTTCAGATGACAGGGCTTTTTCCACCTAGAACTTAGTGGGGTTCCCAAATTTCCCAAGGAAGAGCATGATCTGTGTGGCTTTGTTTATAATCAGCAGCATGAAGGACCTATTGAAACAGATGGTGGAGTAAGAAGGGCCATGGACTGGACTCTGAGTTTGGTGACAGTGGCTGCTGCAGCCTGGGTCCCCTCCTCTCTGACGTCCAGCACAGCCTCGTGAGCCACCTGCCAAGGGAAAACAAACAGCAGCAGTTCGCATGCGGACACCTTTATTTACTGAGTTTTGGTGTTTTGCCTAGGAAGGGGGACACCCCCCGAGAGGCTCCAAGGTGATACCTGGCATTAGGTTTGCTCAACTAACTACAGCTCTTGTGGTTACTGGTCAGTTGGCCCTTAAGCACAGAGTTAAATGAGTCCCAGTTCTGCCACTTACTGTTGCAAAACTTACTTATTTGGGTGCTGTGTGCTTCACTTTTCAATTCTGTAAAAGGGTGATCATAACTGCATGCCTCCCACAAGTTTATCCAGTGAGTTAAAGATCCTACAAAACAAGTGCTCATGAACTTGCTAGCAATTGTAATTGCTACAGTTGTTGCACAGGAGACCTAGGTTAGGGATTACTAAATGGTGGATCGCTGCTTGGTCTTCTAGGGAAGTAATTAATGAACTCCCAAACTGCAGGGGGCTGGAGAACTACCGACAATTACAATCATTGTTTTTCTTTTTCTTTTTTTAAATTTTAATTTTAGTCACTGTTTTTCATATGTGCAGAAAAGCATCTCATGGGAAAGGTTCATTATGGTCATCATATTCCAGTGGGACCTCTCTGCATTCTTTCCCTGAACACCAGTGACGAAAGATCCCCTTCTGTGGCCCAGGACCACTTCTGACCATTATAATCTATTATAAAAATGAATTTTTAGGTTGGGGATCAGAAACTCATATGTGGACAGGGGTTGGGCAGGTAATCCCCATGAGATGATGGGATGTCTTGTAAGAGCAGGGGGCACATGGGGAACCTGGAGGGCTCCCTTGGGCTGACTGTTTGGGCTCACTGTTGCCATGTGGGAATTGGGCTTGGCACATAGTAAATGCTCAATAAAGAGAATCAGAATCTAAATTTTTAGGTCCAGTATGTTACATTTTAGAAGTCAGCTCCCTTTCCTCCCTTCTTCCCTCCTTCCCTCCTTCTTTTCTTTCCTTCCTTCCTCCCTCCCTCCCTCTCTTTTTTTCTTTTTCTTCCTCCCTTTCTTCTTCTCCTTCTTCCTTTCTTTTGACTGCAGACCAAACACAACACATCTACAGGGTACTCATGGCCTATGAGCAGCCACATTATG
This sequence comes from Balaenoptera borealis, assembly GCF_965194805.1. Classification (NCBI taxonomy): domain Eukaryota; kingdom Metazoa; phylum Chordata; class Mammalia; order Artiodactyla; family Balaenopteridae; genus Balaenoptera; species Balaenoptera borealis. The sequence goes on along the minus strand of NC_138866.1, from coordinate 9,742,100 downwards.
ACCTTGGTGTGAGCACCTAGGCTTTAGGGAGGTGAGGTCAAACGCCAGGGGACATCTACTCATCTGCAGTGGGTTTGGGGCAGCAGAGCTGCCTGCAAAGTAGAGGTCTGATTCTCAGAGCACTGTAGTTGGACCTTAGGAACATTTATTTGAAGAGGGATAAAAGATGCCTGTGTATCAGTGGTATGACGGCCATAAAGCCACAGGCCTGGCAGCCGTGAGATCCAGCCCTCCTGTTACAGAGAAGTCACTTTGCCTCTTGGGGCCTCTGGCTGCTAATCAGCGAGAGGAGGGTGCCCCGCAAGCCAGTCTCTACAGGCCCTTCCGACTCACGCCTTCATGCAAATACGCTAATCAACCAACTCACTTTGGAAACTTGAAGGAAGTCTTTCTTTGTGATTCCAGAAAAATCAGCATTTTTGTCAAGGGCATCCCAGATGCCCATCTTTGGGAGGATATTTCCAGGTTATAGGAGGAGGAAATGGAAAATTTTGGAATGAACACCTCTAAGCACCTGTGGAAAAGAAGAAAGAACAAGATGTGATCACGAGCCCATGGTGACCATTCTAGGTGACATTTCAGGAGACTCCGCTCTTCCTCCAGGCACTGGTTGCTGCTAGAGGGATCAATACATCCCAGACCACCAACCCAGCTTGCTCTGGAAGTAAGCCTCCTGGATGAGCAAGTCCAGCTTTGGAGATATACGAGATGAAAAATGGGCCCCCTAATGAAGTAGGGGGCAGAGCTGAGAAGGGGGACAAGCAAAGGTGACTATAGCAGAGGCCCAGGGGAGGCACTGGGCAGCGATGGAAGTGTGTCTGCCATCCCTGGCCCAGAGTGTGCCTCTCACCACCCTTCCCGAGACAAACCCTGCTAATCCCTGAGAGCAGCAAAGTCCAGTAGAACTTTCTGCAAAGTTAGAAATATTCTCCACCTGTGCTGTTCAATATGGTAGTCACTAGCCAGCCCCGTGTGCCGATTAAGCAACTTAAACGTGGATAGTGCCAAGAAGTAAATTTAAAATTTTACTTAATTTTAAGTAATTTAAATTTAGATTATAACATGTGGCTGGTGGCTCCTATATTGAACAGCATAGGCCTAGAGTTTGGTACATTTTTTCTTTCTCTGCGATGGTTTTTTTCTGAACCAAGAGTGAATAGCTCACGTTTATTGAGCATTTATTATGTGCCAGGCATTGTCCCAGACACATTCATCAACATTATCTCCATTTTAAAGATGGTAAATCTTAGTTTTAGTGCTTTTCCCAAGGCCATGTACTCAGTCACAGAAGTGAAAGCACAAAAGTGTTGGATGAACACTTAAATTCCTCACTGGGGGACTTCTTGGGACATCTAGCACAATGGACAGCTCTCTCGTCCCTGTTACTGTCTCCTGCACTGGCTTGGCCATCTCCACCTTCTTCCTGCTCTGTCTGCTGCTCTTTAGAGATGCTCCCCCACCCCAGTCTCCGTGCTGCTTCCCCTTTCTCTATCCATCCCTGGTTGCAGTCTGAGAAAAGAAGGAAACTCTGAAACATCCGACAGTGTCCCTTGGTCCCCACTTTGCCTTTGTGAGTGCTGTCTCCTTTACCAAAATGCCCTTCCCAAGCCCCTATGTCCTTTCCATACCTGTGGCTCAAATGTGCCACCTCACTGAGGCCTTCCCGCAATCCCAGCTTCAGCTGTGATCTCTCTTTGCTCAGAAGTGCCTCAGAACTCTGCCCACCCATTTACCTTTGTCTTTCTTGAATTACAGTTATCCCTAAAACTATCTTTTCTCTCCTCCTAGACTATGAGCACCTGGGAATGATGCTAATGATGCCAAGAAAATATTGCTAAGAGACTGTGCATAAGACTTTGACATGCCTTTTTATCTTATGATTAACATCCTTTTGATACTCTCCATAATAACTACAGAACTAGTAAGAATATTACTACTGACTAACATTTATTGAACACTTACCATCCCTCAGACATTCTTCTAAGTGCTTTAAAAATAGTAACTTATTCTATCCTTTCAACAACCTGTGAGTTTGATAATATTATTATCCTCATAGGTGAATAGCAATGTTTTGTGTGTGTGTGTTTATGCAATAATTCTACAGAATTCAATATCAAATCGGCTGATACAGTGAGCTCTGCTAGCACAGAATAGCTACCGTGACATAATACTTTTGCAGTGATCTATTAGCTACATGACCTGGGGCAATTCACTTCTCCTTTTGGAGCCTCTATTTCCTTATCTGTGAAGGGGGGTGGTAACACTTCTCATCTGTCAGGTATTCGTGAAGTTCAAGGGAGAACATGTCTGCAGTCCCAAGCTCACTGTCCAGCATGTAGTTGGTGCTCAATTTGCAGGAGTGATTATTCAACAGCTGTTATCATGACCTTTTCCTCATCCTTGGGTGTGCACCATCACCTGCCTCAGGCCACAGCAAATTGGCATACATACCCACCTCTTCTGGAGTGAGTGGCTCCACTTCCTCAGTGTCCTGGCTGACAAGGCGTGTTCCAGCTGCCTCATCTTGCCCTCACCAGGGAGGACAAAGAAGGCCACAGTGTCTCTGCTGTAACCCATCTCCAGCACAGAGTAGTTCAGCTCTGGATCCACCCCAAAAGCAAATTGTTCCACTTGGTGCATCATTGGAACACGTACAGTGGTCCTCTTGCTCACCAGGAACAGGAAGCTTTTACTTGTATATGCAGGGTTAAAGGGCTTCTCCTACTTGGCTAGCACAAAGAGAGAAGAGACGTCTTTATGTCAAAGTACAATTAGTGAGGTGAAGACAGCAGGAATGGTGAAGTAAGGACCTCTGAAAACTCTTTCCTCCATAAAAACAATGAGAAAACTGCCAACAATGGTCAGAATTAACTTTTTTAGAACTCTGGAAATTAACCAAATGCTTTCAGAAAATCAGGGAACAATTTATTAAAGAAAAACAACGAAATCTTGGTAAGAACAGTGAGCTTTGTGGTGTTTTAACTTGCCCTAGTTCCATTCTCCACTTCCCAGCTCTTTTGTAGCCTGAAAAAACAATGGCCTGAATTTGCAGTGAGATATAGCAGCCTGGCAGTCACTGAAGGGAAAAAATAGGGCTGGAATCCTAGAACAAAGTGAGAGGACTGACACTAGCCAACTTCAATACTTACTATAAAGCTGCAGTAATCAAGACAGTGTGTTATTGATAAAAGAACAGACAAATAGATCAATGGAACAGAATAGGGAGCCCCCAAATTGACCCACATAAATACAGTCAACTGATCTTTGACAAAGGAGCAAAGGTAATACAATGGAGCAAAAAGTCTTTTCGACAAATGGTGCTGGAACAACAGAGATCGATATGCAAAAAAAAAAAAAAAAAAAGAATCTAGACATAGACACAGACATTATACCCTTCACAAAAATTAACTTGAAAAGAATCACAGACCCAAATTTAAAATACGAAACTATAAAACACCTAGACGATAATATAGAAGAAAACCTAGATGATCTCGGGTACGGCAATAACTTTTTAGATACAACACCAAAAGCATTATACATGAAAGAAATAATTGATAAGCTGAACTTCATTAAAATTAAAAGCTTCTGCTCTGTGAAACACAATGACAAGTGAATGAGAAGACAAGCCAGACTGGGAGAAAATATTTGCAAAAGACACATCTGATAAAGTACTGTTATCCAAAATATACAAAGAACTCCTAAAACTTAACAATAGGAAAACAAACAACTGGATTAAAAAAATGGGCCAAAGACCTGACAGATACTGCATCAGAGAAGATATACAGATGGCAAATAAACATATGAAAAGATGCTTCACATCATATGTCATCATGGAAATGCAAATTAAAACAACAGTGAGATACCATTACACACCTATTCAAATGGCCAAAATCTGGAACGCTGACCACTCCAAATGCTAGCTAGGATGTGGAGCTATGAATTCTAATACATTGCTGGTAGAAATGTAAAATGGTACAGCCACTTGGGGAGACAGTTTGGTGGATTCTTTCAAAAACAAATATACTCTTGCCATATGATCCCACAACCATGTTCTTTGATATTTATTCAAAGAAATAAAAAGTTATGTCCACACAAAAACCTGCACATGTATTTTTATAGCATTTATTCATAATTGCCAAAACTTGGAAACAACAAAGTTGTCCTTTAGTAGGTGAATGGATGAAAAAACTATGGTACAAGCAGGCAATGGAATATTATTCAAAGATAAAAATAAATGAGATTTCAAGCCATGAAAAGACAAATAGGAACCTTAAATGCATATTACTAAGTGAAAGAAGCCAATCTGAAAAGGCTACATACAGTATGATTCCAACAGTATGATATTCTGGAAAAGCCAAAACTTTGGAGACAGTAAAAAGATCAGTGGTGGGAGGCAGAGCACAGAGGTTTTTAGGGCAGTGAAAACACTCTGTATGATACCATGATAATGGATACATATTATTATACATTTGTTCAAATCTGTAGAATGTAAAACTCTAAGAGTGAAAATAAACTACGGACTTTGGGTGATTATGATGTGTAGGTTCATCAACTGTAACAAACAGACTTCTCTGGTGGGGGATGTTTGTAATGGAGGGGGCTCTGCATGTTGGGGGGTAGATGGGAAATCTGCACTTTCCCTCAATGTTTCTGTGAAACTAAAACTGCTCTTAAAAAATAAAGTCAACTTAAAAAGGCAATCAGGGCTTCCCTGGTGGCACAGTGGTTAAGAATCCGCCTGCCAATTCAGGGGACACGGGTTCCAGCCCTGGTCCGGGAAGATCCCACATGCTGTGGAGCAACTAAGCCCGTGCACCACAGCTACCGAGCCTGCACTCTGGAGCCCACGAGCCACAACTACTGAGCCGGTGAGCCACAACTATGGAGTCTGCATGCTTAGAGCCCGTGCTCCACAATAAGAGAAGCCACTGCAATGAGAAGCCCGTGCACTGCAATGAAGAGTAGCCCCTGCTCGCTGCAACTAGAGAAAGCCCGTGTGCAGCAGTGAAGACCCAACGCAGCCAAAAAAAAAAAAAAAGACAATCAATAGAAGTTTTCCTGAGGCAGTTCAGACAAAGACTTTAAATCAGCTATTTTAAACATGTTCAAACAACTAAAAGAAACCATGTTTAAATAACTAAAGGAAAGTATGAGAATGATGTCTCACCCAATAAAGAGCATGAATAATAAGATAGAAATTATTTTTGAAAAGAAACAAATAGAAATCCTGGAGTTGAAAAGCACAGTAACTGAAATAAAAAATTCTCTAGAGGACTTACCTGGTGGTCCAGTGGCTAAGACTCCGCGTTCCCAATGCAGGGGACCTGGGTTCAATCCCTGGTCAGGGAACTAGGTCCTGCATGCTGCAGCTAAAGATCCCACGTGCCGCAACTAAGACCCAGTGCAGCCAAATAAATAAATAAATAAATATTTTAAAAAATTCTCTAGAGAAGCTCAATGGCAGATTAGACCAGGCAGAAGGGAAAAAAAAAACCCCAAAACTGGTGAACCAGAAGATAGAGCAATTGAGATTGCATAGTCAGAGGAACAGAGAGAAAAAAGAATGAAGACAAATGAATAGAGCCTCAGTGACCTGTGACAGTTTGTAACGCATACCAATATAGACATAAGGGGATCCCAAAAAGAGAAGAGAGAAAAAAGGGAGAAAGATTATGGGAAGAAATAATGTCCAAAAACTTCTGAAATTTGATGAAAAACATTCATGTACAGCATTCAAAAATCTCAACAGTATCTGATCCACAACCTAGACACATCATAATCAAACACATCATAATCACACATCATAATCAAACTGTCAAAAGCAAAGGCTAAAGAAAGAATCTTGAAAACAGCAAGAGAAAAGTGATTCATCATGTACAAGATATCCTCAGTAAGATTCACGGCTGATTTCTCATCAGAAACCAGGGAGGCCAGAATGTAGTTCGAATGCATCTTCAAAGCACCAAAAAAAAAAAACCCTGTCAACCAGGGGAATTCTACATTTGGCAAAACTACCCTTCAAAAGTTAAGGAGAAACCAGGACATTTTCCAATAATAAACAAAAACAGAGATTTTGTCACTAGCACACCTGCCCTATAAGAATACTAAAATTCCTACTCCCTCCACAGGCCTCATCCAACAAGACTGGCACCAGGAGGGTTTTAGACTAAGTGACCCGACAGCAGTTGGAAACTCCAGCAGTTTTGGAGTAAGTCAGTGTTGGGCTTGTATCAACTCTAACGTTCACGATGGGCAAGTTTTTAACCTCTCTGGACTTCAGTTTTCTTTCTCCGCTCTGTGACATGGGGATAATTACCTGTACCCTGTAGAGTTGTTCAGAGGATGGAGAGCAACAGGGCGCTTGCCTATGTCAGGCCAGTCCTAATGTGATAGCCACGTTCCCAACAGCCTCTTTGTTGAAACTAAATTTATGTAAATTGGATAACACTTTATCGTACCAAATATGACTAAAATTAGAGGAAAGTATACGAGGAATCTTTTTGCTGAATGAGTAATTCCTTTAGGAAACTGCAAATTTCTCACCATTTCCATTTATTTGATTCACCAATTTTTTGTTTTGTAGCTTTGTGTCTGTTTGACTAGAGTTGAGTTTTCTCTCTAAGCTGGGCTCACATAGACCCGCCCACCTACTGGAATCTTTATCCACACGTTCCAAGCTGAGCCCCTAAGCCATCCCCACCCTGGGCCCGGTGGGCATAGATCAAAGCCGCTTCTCCTTCATGGCTTTGGTGCTTTTGCGTTCTTCACTTGGGAGTGGGCTGGAGAGACGGGCTTGTTTCTGGATCTTTGCGACTGTGAGAGGGGGAGAGGTTGTAGGCCGAGAGTGTCAGCCGGGCCCAGAGGGAAGGGAGTTGCTGCCAGGTTCAGGGATGAGGCACCAGGGAGCACCGGGCCATCCTACCAGGGGCCAGAGTCCCATCCTGGAGAGCTCTTGGTGGGGCGGGGCACCCGTTAACACCCTGTGCCTCCCTGGGAGCCCACATCCCCATCAGCAGACATGGCCTTGCTGGAGGACTTCGGACTCCATGCCCCCAATCCTGCTGAGTGGGGATCTGGGCTGAGCAGGGGGCACCCTCTGAACTAGTAGCCTCTCAGGGGTGTTGGCTGGTAGGAGTCCCGGCCCCGTCAATGGCGCTGGCCTCCACGTGACCTTAGGCAAGTTGCTGCTTCTCTCCGGGCCTCAGGGAGGAGGCCTCAAAGGGCTCCTTACTTGACAGCCTGGGGTCCACGTCCACAGGCCTCAAGAGGCAGGTCCTTATGCTCTTGGGGGAAAAGCTCCAGGAAAAAAGCTCATTCTGTCGGCTCTTAAAATCCAACCTCCTGGGACTTCCCTGTAGGTCCAGTGGTTAAGACTTGGCACTTCCACTGCAGGGGGCGTGGGTTCGATCTCTGGTCAGGGAACTAAGATCCCACATGCCTCACAGTGCAGCCAAAAAAACAAAAAATCCAACCTCCTTCCCCGCTTGGCCTCTCTCCTCCCAAACTCCTGTCCACCCGAGGCCACTCCTTCTCTCTCCCAGCCCCACGAAGACCCTCGCGCCTCTCTCTGTGGTGACGACTGTGGCCTGGAGGTATGTGTGCGTCCTGCCGGGGGGTGACAGGGACACTCCGTCCTCTCTATGCTCGCCCCATCTGGGGTCCTCCTTCCCAGACCCCACTGCCTTCACCTCACCCTCCACCGGCTCACACCCCCTCAGTCCCTCACAGTCTTCCAGCCCCGGTCACTAACCACACTGCAGACAGCCTGAGCTTCCCCCAGATGCAAATCTCGGGGGTCACCTACCTGCTCAGATCCCTCCATGGCTCCCCACCAACCTGGGGAGGGATGCCCAACTCCTGGCATTCAAGGTCCTTCTCCATTGTACCCCAACTTACCTGCCGCCCCAGCTTTATCCTGGAGCACACAGCTGGTCCTGTTTCCTGGAAAGCTGGTCCCATTTCTCTTAGTCCACACACCCTCTCCTGTCTTCGTTTGCCTCCTTATCTAGCTTGGCTGTCAAAGAGCTTCATTTCATTCCCAAACCCTATGCTCCCCGGGGCCGCTGTGTCTGTGACACTCACTTTTGGTGAGTCCCCAAACCTGGAATGAGCCACCTCTCTGCTCTTTCTCTGCCAGTGCTGCGGGGAAGGAGGCTCAGCAAGGCAGGCTGGTCCACTGTGAATTCCCAACCAGCCACCTCTATCTGCCTGGCAACAGAGCTCTTATCAACCCACTCGCGCACGGACTTTGGGGAATCTCTCAACCTTTTCCTTTTCCTTGAGATGGACTCCTCACCCTGCCACAAACGCATGTACCCACGCATGCGTGCACACACATACACACACCAGACAACCTTGCCTCCTACCTCCCATTAAAGAGAGACCCTCAGAAAAGGAACTGCCTCCCCTCCCCCATCAGACATACCCCTGCTTTCCCCAGCACTCCTCCCCTCCCCCATTACTTCTAAGGTCCACCTCCCTCCCCAAACTCTAGAAACCTTCCTTTATCTCCATCGCAGGACCCTTATACCGCTCTCTTCTGTGTTTAAACACTACTCAACTGGATTCTTGCCACTGTCTTTTTAAAATAATTAATTAATTATCCTTTATTGAAGTATAGTTAATTTACAACTAAACTTGAGTTAGTTTCAGGTGTACAGCAAAGTGATTCAGTTATACATACATATTTTTCTATTCTTTTCCCTTACAGGTTATTACAAGATATTGAGTATAGTTCCTGTGCTATACAGTAGGTCCTTGCTGGTTATCTATTTTATGTATGGTAGTGTGTATATGTTAATCCCAAACTCTTGATTTATCCCCCCCTTTCCCCTTTGGTACTCATAAGTTTGTTTTTATTTATTTAGAAATACGTTCAAGTCTTGTCCATTAAGACAAACCACCACCACCACCAACACATTCCCTTCTAGCTATTGCTCTATCTCCATCCTCCCCATCATGGCCCAAATCTGAAAGAGCTGTGTATTCATGGACTCACCTTCCACTCACCCCCTGGCCCACTCTAGCCTGGCTTCTGGGTCCACAGAACCAGGACCAGCCCATGAACATATCTAAGTTCTCATCTCACCTGACTTCTCAGGAGCCTCTGACACTGGAGACCACACTCAGCCCTTAAGCATTCCCTCCCCTTGGCTCTGGGACACCGCGTTCTCCTAGATTTATCCTATCTCTCTGCTCCTCCTCCTTGTCTCCTCTGCTGGTTCCTCTTCTCCTCCCAGTCCTCACGTGTTGGCGAGCCCGCCAGCATCTGTACTTGGCTGTGTTGCCCTCTTCACTTCAATCTCTCCTTTCTCTCCAGTTGACCTCATCACGCCCACGGTTTCATTACTAAGAGATGCAAATCATTCATTACTTTCAAGCTCCAGCCCAGACCTTTCTTCTGAACTTCGTGTATTTAACCACCTACTTGATATCACCTTCTGATGTCGCAAATGAACCTTGAGCTCAATGTGACCCAAATGGGACTGAGACTCTTTCCCAAGCACCATCTCCCAACCAAAGTTACAACCGAAACTTCCTTTCAACATCTCCATCCACGGCACCACCACTCACCTAGTTATTCCAACCTAGGACTCATTCTTGCGCCTCCTTCTTCCTCATTCCCCTTATCAACGTATCACTTACGTAGTTTAAATGTTCCAACAGCCTCCTATTTCCCAGAGTGGGCACTGATCTTTAATCCAACCCACAGAGCCTGTGCTCTGCTGGCCCCTCTAACTTCATCACACATCTCAAAGCCAATGCTCAGTCTGCTATGTCCAGCCATTCTGCCCATTTTCATGATCCTCACAGGTGATGCTTGTTGGACCTACTCCTAGAGTGTTACCCACACTCCCCTCACTGACTTTCCCCCTAATTAATTCATATTCATTGTTTAGATCTTAGCTCATGTTGCTTCCTCAAGAAAGATCTCTTTGACTACCCAGATAAGAAAAATTCCTCCTATTAAATGTTTTCATAGCACCTTTAACCTCTTAGTGAAATACCTATCATTGTCATAATTTTGCTTTTATTTGTGTGGCTGAAAATTTAATGAATCAGGGAAGTTGTCTATATTGTTCTCCCTGTACAACACTGTTTGGCCAATAATAAGTGCTCAATAATTGAAATAAAATTAAATGAGCAATTTATCTCTGAGGGGTGATACTGACTGGAAACGAGCAAAAGAGACTTTTTTAGGGTCTTAATTAGGATGATCATTCCACAGTATATACGTATATAAAATTTGAATTGACTTACACTTCTGGCCAAGATAAGCCTTTCATTGGACTTGCAGTTAGAAAACTGGACAAAATATATGAAACAATTGAGACACAAAAAATATGAAAGAATTCAGACACTGAACAGCAGGCAGAGAAGGGAAACAAATGAGGTAAGTCCTATGATTGTTTCAATTTTCTGCCTATTGGCACTTTCTGTACACAGGGAGGGGAGCCCAAGGAGAACATGGTAGGTTTGCTTAGAAGACAGGCATCAGAGTTTGGGAAAGCTGAAGAAGCTACAATTTGTGCAGCAAAAATGTACATTAGCTTAAATCCAAAGCTAAGTGCTCAGCTCTGCATGCACAAAGTGAAATTCCACAAAGTTGGTCAAAAATAAAAACAAACAAACAAAAACACCCTGCTGTTAAGATGTAAGAAGAACAATTCCTAGGATTCACATAGCATGGGGAGATATTTAGGTTATAACCAGCCAGAGTAAAGAGACCTCATGGAACACCTGGGGCATTCAGTAGAGACCCTGGAAGTTTTGCATCTTGACATTATGCTAAAGTAACTTTGGTTTAAAGATGCTCTAGGCACCCTAACAAAACCTGAAAATATGCATTGACAGAATAAAGCAGTTTTGTAGGTAATTTAGTTCACTGTCAAGACCAATGTCAACACACCATAGAGGAAGACAACAAAACCCAGATCAAAAAATTGTAATGCCACAATGTCCAGCAGCCAATCAAAAATTGTTAAATATTCTAAGAAATGAGAACATGTGATCCATGTCCAGAAGAAAAAAATCAGTCAGTGGAAACAGACACAGACATGACTGAAATTATGGAATTAACAGACAAGGACTTTAAAATAGCTGTTTAAATATGCTTAAACAATAAAACATTGCTATAATGTGAGAAAAATCAAATGTATGAAAAAGAACCAAATTGACCTTTTAGAGATGAAAAATTCAGTATCCAAAATGAAAAATTCATTGGCTAGGCTTATGAGAAAATGTAAATTGTAGAAGAGGTCAGTAAGCTTGAAAATAGAGCAATAGGAGCTATTCAAACTGAAGAGAGCAAACTGGGGGAAAAAAATAACAGTGTCCCAGTGACCTGTGGGACAAAATCAAGTGGCCTAACATATGTATAATTGTAGTCTAGGCAAAAAGTGGGTAGGGGAGGATAGAAGAAGATTTGGAGAAAAAATGGCCAGAAATATTTGTGTAATTTACACTATATAAACTATACCTAAGTAAAATAGACTAACTAAAATAAAATGAAATGAATGCAGCCCTGCCATTTCTTTCCCTATGTGGTATGATCACACATGATTTTCAGTCTGTCTAGATTGCCCTCGTCACTCTCTCACCTGACAAACTCCTTTCCATCTGCCAGCTCCAGTTCCAAATCACCCACTCACCAAGTATTCCTGGATCCCATAAAAAGTCTGTCCCTCCCTTTACAAACACCTGGAGCAAACCAGAGCAATTTACATTCCACGTTTCAGTCTTCCTGTTCAGACAGTCTGGACCTTGTGTGGCTTCCTCCAGGACAGGGACTATGGTCAGGGAGTGATGGGGAGAAGAATAAAGGGAAATATAAAGATGGTGGAGGCAGTGGGAGGGCAGTGGGAGGAAAGATGGGAGCCCCGAGGGCCAGGCTTTGCTGATTCACCCATGCCCAGGGACTTTTGTAAAGACCTACAGTTGGCGAAACACAAGTTGGCAACCTAAAGGAGTATGGGGTTTTCCAAGCTTGGCTAATTGTCAGGAGAGCCTGTAGTCTTGTAAAAATTCAGATTCCCAGGCCCAACCTAGAACTGCAGAGTCAGACTTTCCAGGGAAATATGAGAAGGCTTGGGAGTGCAGAAAGCTGGGCACTCCCTCCCCACACAGCTTGTGCCCTGGCCCCAGAGAGAAGCTCTCCAAGATTACTTTTGGCTCTGAGCTCCTCAGCTGCTGAGGTCTGGGACCTCCTGGAAAGCAAAGGCCTGTTTCCCCCCAGATCATAAGACCAGTCTGGCTGGGTCAGCAACAAAGCAGGAGCGGACCCCCATCCACGGTCCCATCAAGATGGAATCTTTCTCCCAAGTCCATCCTCCAACATGGACCCTCTCCTGCTGTGTCCGGGCCACTCTAGACTCTTCCTTTCTGGACTATAGGATCTCCTGCCTGCCTGGGACCAAAGCATATCTTTATGCTTTGGTCCCATTCCTGGTTTACGAAGATCTTCATATCACTTCATATACTTTTCTCTTTATATGTATATATTTAATGTATTTTTGCTATTAACTGTGGAGCAGATTGGGTGCCTCAAGGCTGACCTTGCAATGCCATCTTAACCAGAAGTGACCCTTCAGAGCCTCCCAACAAGGACCCCACATTACCCGCTGTGGACCTGTGCACCTGTCTCAAGGGGAAGGGCTCCCAGAGCTCCTGGCAACCTCTTTTGCTGCAACATTGCTCATTTCTTAGCCTGCCTGGATGATCACCTGACTTTTAGGAATCGGAGTCAAGCTGAGGGTGGAGATGTGGAAGGGGGGTAGATCTAGACAGATGCCCAAGCCCTGAGGAGTTTTTTTTTTTTTCTGACTGTTCATCTGTTTCTGGTTGGTTTTGGAAAGGAGGTCTCTATTTCAACATTATGAAACACACAGGTATCCCTCTCCAGAAGGGATCTTTCTCCTGGGGGGCCCCTTTCCCCAGCCTATTCCAGGAATCTGTGAGTCTTTTGTTTACATCATGCCAAGAAAAACAACAGCCAAAATGTTACCTGTGCTGGAAGGACAAGCGGCTTTCATGGAAGCACACACAGTACACTTCCCTCCCCAGTCTGGATGCCTTTAACAGGCATCACAGATATGGATGGACGTTTACCAGGTGCAAAGTAGATTCACATGCATTACATCACGTAAGGCCCCTCAAATACTCTGTGAGACGTCTCTGACGATCCCCACTTCACAGAGAGGAAAAACTAAGGATTGGGCCCAACTGAGTGCCTCGCCTAATGTCACAAACCAAACGCAAGACAGAGCTGGAATTTGAAGTTCAGCCTATCTGATGCCAGGGCCTCCTGCCAACCTCCAGCGCCTTGAAGCCCCTGCCAAAGTCCTTAAAGTGAAAGGCCATTAAATGCAACACAGTAACTTGGGTTTGAGCCTGGAACAGACAAAAGGATATTAGTGAAAAAAAACTGTTGAAATCCAAATAAAGTTCAGTTAATAGTAATGTACCAGCATTAGTTCCTTGATTGTGTCGGATGCCTCATGGTTATGTAAGATGCCAACACTGAGGAAACTGGGGCCACAGGGGAAGCAGAAACTCTGTACTATCTTCACAACTTTTCTGTAAATCTAAAGCTATTCAAAAGTTTAAAATTTATTTTAAGAAAGAAGAATGGCCAATCAGGCACATAAGTCATGAACACTTTCCAACCTTGGCCTGAGACTCCGGGGCAGGGGATGGGGGAGGTGACTTCCATGAAACAACCTCAAGTGCTTTCTGCCTGTGACATGGACCCATGTAGCAGCAATATCCTTCCTTTACCAGCTCTCCTTCCTGGTCTCCTCAAGGAGAAAGTCTCTCCTTGGTGCCGGCATGTCTTTACAGCCATTGGGTGGCTGCTGACTTTCCTTTTTATTTTTATTTTTTTAAATTTATTTATTTATTTATTTTTTGGCTGTGTTGGGTCTTCGTTTCTGTGCGAGGGCTTTCTCCAGTTGCGGCGAGCGGGGGCCACTCTTCATCGCGGTGCGCTGGCCTCTCACTATCGCGGCCTCTCTTGTTGCGGAGCACAGGCTCCAGACGCGCAGGCTCAGTAGTTGTGGCTCACGGGCCTAGTTGCTCCGTGGCATGTGGGATCTTCCCAGACCAGGGCTCGAACCCGTGTCCCCTGCATTGGCAGGCAGACTCTCAACCACTGCGCCACCGGGGAAGCCCTAACTTTCCTTTTTAACAACGTAGAGCAGGCTTCAGGTTCAGAGGCTGCAGGAGAAAACGGTCTCGGTGGAATATAATCACCACCTTGGTTGTGTTGTATATTTTTACAATTAATTTTTATATGTGTCAAGTTTTTATTTTTCGTTTTACATATTTGGTTGTGATATTAATTTTTCTGCTTAAACTTTTTTTTGTTTTTTAAACATGCATTGATTTAAAGATCAATCTAGGTAAATAATGGAATGAAGAGATGGGGGTTCAGCCACAATCATAAAAGTGGTTCAGGAGTGGATGAAAGTTGGGAAATTAAGTGGAAATGGAAAGCACGTTTCACAAAGAAAAAGGGTGCCTTGGCCTTGGACTCTTACTGTCACACCTGATCACTGACGTGGTGACCCAGGAGGGTGGGAAACGCTCTCTTGGCTGGGCCTGAGCCAGAGGAAGCCGGCCGCGGGACCCTAAGCTCTCGCCTGGCTTTCCCACACTGGCACCCTGTCTGGCACAGACTCAAATGCTCAAAAAATATTTGTTGACTCAATGAATGTGTGGAAGAATGAACATGCAGATAAAACTCTGGAGTCAGTTCTGTCATTTCCAATATGAGTGTCAAAGTATTGTCTGAGATAGAAGGACCTTGGGCGACCATCCAGGGCCACCCCATCATGGCACAAATGGGAAATGGAGGCCTGGGAAGAAGAAGGTGTTTGCCCAAGCCACACAGTTTGCAGGAAAAGCAGGGCCAGGGAGGAGGGCTTCTCACCTGTGATTATCCTCGCCAGCATACCAGCCTGTCACTTCTGGTGTGTGACCACACGAGTGACCTCAGCCCAGGCGGACAGGAAACCAGCCTCCTGGCACCCCGCGTGTGCTTGAAAAGTCATCTGCTCGGAAGCCACATAAAGGCTTTCTGCATTACTGGAAGGTCAAGTTGGATCACATCCCAGGGGCCTTCCTACCCTGGGATTGTGATGTTGGGCACTTCGTCCTTGGCTGAGGCTAGCCTCTCTCCTCTCATCAAGTACACCCATTCGTGGGCACCTCCTGGGCCAGAAGTCTCCAGACACTGATCATACCTCAGAGACCATGGAAAGCAGAATCTCAGGGATGCCACCTTCCCAAAGAGGTCGACCTGACCACCACCAGTCCCTCCAATCACCCTGACCTGCTCTATGCAATGTTCTTATTTATTTATCACTCCTGTTGTTTGTTATCTGCCTCTGTCTCCCAGCCTGGAAGCCCCACAAGGGCAAGGAGTTTGATATATTTTGTTTACTGATGTGTCTCAGCCCCTGGAACAGTCCCTGGCACAGAGTGGACACTCGGCAAATATTTGTTGGATGGATGGATAAATGTTCCAGAGTCCTAGCTCTGTGGCTTTCTAGCTGTGGGGATTTGGGCAAATTAAGCGATCTTCCTGAGCCTCAGTTTTCTCATCTGTAGAATGGAATGGCCACACTAACTTGAAGGGTTGGAGTGTCAGGGGTTTGGGGAAAGGCCCTATGAAGTGCTGGGCTCCTGAGAGGCATATAGTCAGTGTTGGTTACATCAAAGTCAAAACACATTCATTCACTCATGAGGTCTGTCAGTCCCCAAACATGTGGCCTGGTAAGGTTTCTTAGAAGAAGTAGGAGTCAGCCTTTTCTGGACGGATGAGTAACACGTTGAAAAGAACTGATGGGAGGGGGAGAGTATGGGGAACAAGGGGAGCATCCGGGGGGGGGTGGGACGGCAGGAGCAGAGACAGGGAGGTGGCGATGCAGAGGGTGTGTTGAAGAAGCAGGCATGGCTGAGCCCCATGGCAGGCCTGCCAGGCAAAGGCACGTGGCCTTCCCTCCCTGAGGAGAGGAGAGCTCTGGATGGGGCTGGCTGTGTCCGGAACATGGGTGATTTCTGGGGCAGTCTTTCTTTTCAGCAAACACGTACTGAGCATGTTCTCCATGAGGTGCCCTGGCTCTGGGCCCTGGGGACACAGGGACATCCAGTCTGCAGCCATCGGGACACTTAACACACGAGTTTGTCTGGGTCACCCTCCAACTAAATGCCTGCTAAAGCTGTCCACAGTCCTTCAGTTAAAGACCAGCATTCTCCCTGTGGCCTACGAGGCCCCAGCCTACCTCTCCAGCCTCACCGCCCACTTCCTCCTGCCTTATTTTGTTGCTCTGGCATGTTCATCTCATTTCAGTTTTTTGTCCACACCAGCAGCCCACCTAAGGGCCTTTGCACATACTGTTCCCTCTGCTTGGTACAGTTTCCCCTGCTCCTCATCCCAGCTGCTTCCCCCTCTTTTTTGCTCAGGTGGAATTTATTTCTGTAGTGAAGAATGAAAACATGGCTGTGAAAGTAGGAAATCATATAGAAAAATATTGAAGAGG
This sequence comes from Balaenoptera borealis, assembly GCF_965194805.1. NCBI lineage: Eukaryota > Metazoa > Chordata > Mammalia > Artiodactyla > Balaenopteridae > Balaenoptera > Balaenoptera borealis. The sequence continues at coordinate 9,725,559 of NC_138866.1, read as the reverse complement.
TGCAACAGTCCTTTTTAGAATAAAGTTAGTTAAAAGAAAGATGAATAAAGCACCAGATATTAAGCTTCATTTCCATTTGAAAGACCAACCAGGGTTTTACATATTATTAACTACATGAGGAAAAATACACCCATATGCAGTTTTAATTAATAGCTATGGTTCAAAAACAGATATGCTCCCAGCATTCAGAGTGTTTCCCAATTGTCATGTTCCCAGGGCCTGATCCCCCAGACTGGGTCAGACCCTCCTATTACAAACTCTCAAAGCACCCCATGACCGCCTTTCATCATGTTCACTAGAGCTCATGATCATACATTTATGTGTTGTTACTCGATTCATGGCTGTTTCTTTCACTGGATAGTAACTCCATGAAGGCAGGGGCCAGGTCTGTTTGTATCGGCTTCTAGCCCAGGGGTTGCTGCCTCATAAGTCATTGTTTCATGCAGGGTTTGATTGTAGCCCACATGGGAGTGGAGGGAAAAGAGCCATCACAATGCGTGGAGGTGAGTACTTTACTGAAGGGTTTCTTGGTAGAGAAAATTCCATAAAGAGGTCATAATGGTTTGGGCACTGAAGGATGAGTAGGAGCTCATTAGGCAGGAGGTGAGCATGCCCAGTAGAGGGGATAGAACCTTTCAACAAAGGAGGGGGTGCTGAGTCTCAGAGGCTTTAAATGACATGCCCAAGTCACCCAGCTACTAAGTGGCTTACCCTCCTGTCCCATGTCCCCAGTGGCATACGTCATGGACCTGAGACGACTCCTGAGGGTTCTGGTGTTCATCTGGTGTCCTCCTACCTCCATCCCCAGGCTGGTGCCAGGGAAATGGTGACTGTCAGCAAAGTACTCCACGGGGGTCCTTTTGCTCCCACATCTGTGTCCTGGGTGCAGGATCTCAACCTTCTTGCCCTCTCCACCCTCTCAAAGAGAGATGCTTACTCTGGTGCTCCCCAATCTTGGCACTTAACACCCTAAACCAGCTCTATCCCTCTCCAGGCTGCCTTCCTTACCATCTTTTGTGGGGGGTGGATCTCCAGGACCCTGCAGGTACCCAGGACAGAGGAGAAGGTGCTTATTGAATACACACACGTATGCGCGTGCACACACACACAGACACACACACACACACACACGTGCTAACCGGGACGGGGCAGCTCTCTTACCTTGGACTGGAGCTGAGGAATGACTAGCCGGACCCCCAGGTCTATGGGGAACCCCTCCCTTCCTGCCCAAACCAGATGTCACAGATGTTTGCTGCCTGTGGCTAACCACAAGGACAAAGGGAAGTCACTTCACCTCTCTGAGCCTCACTTTCCACACCTGGCCTATGAATGTCCATTCTGACTGCTGGAGGGGTAGCTGAGACCAGAACACAAAAGGCACTGCGAGCTGTGAATTGCTAGGGGTTGGCAATTGCTGCCAGCTCAGGCTCCTTAGTGTCAAGCCAGTGAGGATCCCCTCCTCCCAAAACACCTTCAGCATTGGCTTTGGGAATTCACAGCAGGAAACAAAGGAATCAAGTGCTTAAAGAAACCTCATACTCATATTCTTAGCCCTGTGAACACTGGTGCCTCCTAGTGGTCATATGCAGACACTGCAGGGGCATGCTTTCCAGGGGCGGTGCATGGACCCCATTCATTCTTCAGCTGAGTTTGCTGACAGGTTCAAACCCCAGGGCTCTTCACTTTGTGCCGAAATAGTGGCTCTGGAGTCAGACAAACCTGGCATTGAGTCCTGACTGCTGCTACTCTAGGTTGCATGTACTCTAATGCTGGACCAGCCCCACTCCTGTTTTGCTGGGCTGAGTCCAGAGCTCCCATGTGGACCCTGTTGGGGAGATATCTGTGTAGCTCACATGCCAAACACTCAAAGCCAAGGGCTCTCAAAGGGGAATTAACTTCTCTGAAGCAGTGTGCTAGTTTCCTCAGAGCCCTAGAGCGGATTATCATTGGTCCTCAATCATTGTCTATTTCTATAGGGAAACAGGGGCACAGAGAGGGTATGGCTTTCCCAAAGACACTTTGTTTCTAAGATCAGAACCCGGGTCTCGCTCATTCCAAACCCCAGGTACTCGTCTTGGCTCACAGCTTCCCCATATTATCTACCAACAGTCAGCAGACCTTGGGGGTGTTGTTTATTAAATCACAAAACCCCTCCACCTGCCAGGGGGGGAGAAGATCACTGTCAAATGGATGTGGGTGGGGCGTCTAATCCTGACATTTGAAGGGGGAGAAAACTGATGGCCAGAAGTCAATGGTGCTGCCTGTTTGGACAAAGGTTTGGGGAGCTCATGATAGTGTGAGATTAGGTGAGAAAGTCCCTGTGGTCTCAATCCCAGGGAGACAAAACGTATTCAACCCCAGAACATAGTTGGGGTCTATAGCAAGTCGGATTTCCCCCTTATCTCCCAGAAGGATTAACAATCTTTCCAAGGAAGAGCAGGTTATTCATTCCATTCTCCCTAATCATCAGCAGAAAGCATTTGTTTATCTTGACCTTAAACGGTGTCTACATGGGCAGTGTCTGTGCTCCGGAGCCCGCGGCCCCCTCTGTGCCCTTCTCATCCATCTTCAGGGTAGCCTTGTGCACTGCCTGAGGGAAACAGGAGCGAAGTCAGTGCTTGCGAAGCCACTTGAAGGTCCTGGATGGGCAAAGGCCAGCAAGAGGCCCAGAGAGGGAGAGGCCTCTGCCAGAGTCACCCAGCACAGCAGTAACTTGGCCGGTGCCAGCTGCCCCAGGGCTCCTGGCTTTTCTGCTGTCATCACTTAAGGATGCTCAACAAGTAGATGCAGCATGAAGGAAAAAAATGATGCAGCGGGAGCATCAGCTACAGGGAGGGGGACAGAGTGGGGTTGGCTACGTTTCCCATGACTTACAGGGAAGCATCAGTGGTACTAATGGCAGAAAGGCTATCCTGAACTTTAGCTAGATGGAAGGGAGATGGTGGCATCCCTGGCCCAAAGCCTCCAGCCCGCTTCACACTCCTTTCATCCTCCTGGTGGAATGTTAAGAAGGAGTCAGATTCCAGGGTCTGATGAGTCAGACCCCAGATCCACCTAAAAGGCATCAACATCTGTGACTAAGCAATTGACACTGGGAAATTGATGGGCTTCTGTGAAATACTGATACATTTCATTCCATTCTACAAAATGCTAACAATTTTACTGGCAAGCCAAGAGCTGATGTTTACATATAGAATCGCAGCTATCAACACATCTGACTGCGGAAAAGAAAAGGGCCATTGAACTCAATAAAGGCCTATAGGAAAGGGGCAGGTGGCATTGAATGTTTATGCAAAGTCTGCAGCAGGAAAACTTGTAAAAGCAATAAAATTCTATTAACTGTCTTTCTTCCTGTTGCAAGCTAGAAAATACAGCTGAGTGAGCCACCTACTGTCAGCTCATCTCAGCAACTCAGATCCTTCCTAGACTGGCTTGAATTTAGCCCCAGCCAATCCCCACCCACTTGGGCTCCACACCTTCCCACTTCCTATCCTTAGGCCATGTTGCTCCCCCTACAGGAAGATGTTGCCCGCACCCTTCTCTGCTTGCTGAAATCTTCCCCCTTCTCAGTGCCCTTTAAGCCTAAAAGTAGGGTTGCCACATAAAATACAGGATGTCCAGTTAAATTTGAATTTCAGATAAACGATGAAATTTTTATCACGAGTATATCCCATGCAATATTCAGGATATACTTATACTAAAAACAATCATTCATCACTTATCTGAAATTTGAATTTCACTGGTGTCCTGTGTTCTATCTGCTAAATCTGGGCACCCTACCCTGAGTGGTCCTCTCTGACTGCCGCCAATAGGCAGGTGCTCAGCCTTGCTGGAGACCACAGAGTCCTTTGCTTGCTTATCTCTACACTACGTAGAACATGTTCACGACTTAATCCTTACAAGCCTGGGTCAGTTCTAGGCCTGATGAATGTTCCAAGCCTCCATCCATTGTTTGTTGCCTTGAATCAACTTCCATAGTAGGACCAGGAGATTGATGGTTCAGATTTTAAAGACTAGAAACACGAGGCTTGGGAGGTTATGTGATTTGATCAGGATCAAACGGCTGGTTAGAGGCAGAGCTGGATTTGAGCCCTGCCTGACTGGTGGGTGAACTCTTGGCTCGTACAGCTGCTGTGACAGTGGCTCTGGCCTGGGGCTGTATGAATGCTCCCTGTGCTGGAGGGGGCAGTGTCGGGCCAGGCAGGCTTACCTCACCCACTTTCAGGCTTCGATGAGGGGAGATTCTGGTGAGATCACCGTGTTCCTCAAAGATTTTGGTGATACCCAGGTAGGAAAGAGTCTTCTTCGAGTCGTGGTTTCCGGTGATGAACAACCGGGGCACAAACACATCTGTGACCCTAGGGAGTAGAAAGTGACACAGATGAGCAGCAGGACCCTGCCATTTTTCCAAACAGGCTTTAGGAGAGATGATGATGAGGCATTTGTTCTCCCAGCCCCTGAGGTCTCAGAACTCCTCTCTATCCATAGAATGAGGAGAGGCTCCTTAAGCCTGGGAGGGGGTTTTAAAACATCCATGCTGTCTGAACTGTGTTCCTATTTCCTATCAAAAGTGCCCGTGCCCTCATCCACGGAAATGTCCTCGAGTCCCCATGTCTCAGGACGCCTTCAGCGCAGCCATTGAGGGTCTCCCCACTGCAGCCTCAGCCACGCCCAAGCCCTGAGCCAATCGTGGCCCCAGCAATCTGGTGCTGGAAGCAGCAGGGCCCTGAGATCGGAAGCCAGGCAGAACTGAGTTCAAATCCACTCTGCCTTCCATGAGCTCTGTGACTTGGAGCAAATGATTTCACCTCTCTAAGCCACTGGTATGAAAGTGATGATGGTAGCACCCACGGCACCAGGAGAGGGCTAAAGCGAATATGTGGAAGGCTCTCAGCAGTGTCAGTGATCGGCAAGTGTTCTGCCTTTGGCCTTGAAGGAGCAGCTTCACATCCTCCGTGGGTGGGACCTGGGTTGGCCTCCCTGCCCTGGGCCTGGGGTCAGATGTCCCGAGGCACCTGTGGACCCTGGATTCCTGTCCACCTGGTCGTGGACCCCATTTCTTCTTGCCTCTCCAAGGATCTCATTCCTGCCTTCGTTTCCTTTTTCTCCTGCACCGGCCGTAAATGACATCCACTGGATCACCCTCCGGGGCAGACTGCAGGCTCTAACAACCCCCATCCTCAAATCAAAAGCAAAAACATGTCCCTTGGCCCCTAGTCATGCCTCCAGCTTCCGGCCCATGTCTTTTCTTTCTTTCAGGGCGGAAGCTGTCTCTACCTCTGTCTCCACGTTCTCCCATTATTGCCTCAACCCGTTTCTCCAGAGTTGCCGCTGACCTTGCCTTGCTAGAGCCAGCAGCCAAATCTCAGAAAGCGGCACTAGACAGTCAATCCTTTGTTCCATTTCGAAGCGTTCCCACCCAAGTCCATGCCCTCTGCTCTCCCCCTCCTTCACCGGCCACTCCTTCTCTCGTCCTCTGCGGCTCCGCCTCCTTGCCTATCTCTCATCACCATAGTGCTTGAGCCTCCCCACTGCTCCTCTTCTCTTTTATAACTTTTCTTCCTCCTGAGGGATCTCATTCTGTGCCGTGGATTTAAACACCAACAATAGACCCGGTGACTCTCAAACTTACCTTTCCACTCATCCATTCATTCAACACATATTTATTAAGTGCCTACTGAGTACCAGGCTCTGTTCTACATGCTTAGATGCATCTAGAACAGGCAAAAATCCATGCTCTTGAACTTGTGCTCTACTAGGGAGAGGGGCAATAAAACCATCACAACAAAAGTGAGACATAGGCCTAGATACATGGAGTGGTAGTCTCAGTAAGTCCTATGGAAGAAAAATACAGATTGATTTAGGGGGATCAGGAATGCTGGAGTAAAGGGAAGATTTGAGCAAGCTTTCAAGGGGGCAAAGGAGTTCCGCAAGTTATATTTTTTTCTTTTTTTTTTTGGTGGATTTTTTTTTTTATGAGTGAAATGGGGAGCCATAGTAAGGTTTTGAACCGATGAGTGACATGGTCTTGATGTGGGTTTAAAATGATCATTTTGTCTGCTCTATTAATCATATACTCTTGGTGGTGGGGATGGGGATGGGCGTTGATGCCAGGAGACCATGTGGAAGCTAGTGAGTGCAGTGGTCAGATGCTGGGAGTCATAGAGATGGCGGGCAGAGGCCAGACTCCAGCTATATCTTAAAGTAGGGCTACTGGGATTCCCTGGTGGACTGAATGAGGGGCTGAGAGAGTGATCAAGGAGGACCCCAGGGTTTTTAGCTTGAGCACCTGAAAGGATGGAGTGGTCATTGAATAAGATCAGAAGCTTGAAGGGTTTCCATGGGGGGAGATCAGGATGTTCATTCTGGACGTGTTGAGACTAAGATCTCATCAGGCATCGGGAGAGATCCTGGATGAGCAGATGGATATGCGACTCTGGAGTTTGGGAGAGAGAACTGAGGCTAGGGATAGAATGATGTGGAAGTCGTGGTCATACAGGTCGTGCTGAAAGATCTGAGGCTGATGCACACACTCAGGGGTGAGTATCAATGAAAGAGAGGCACTCAGTTCTGAGACCTGGAGGAGAACGGGAGCAGTGAGGGAGACTGAGCAGGAGAGAGGTGAGAGGAGCCAAGAGACTGTGGGATCCTGGAAGCCGAGGGAAGAACACCTCTTAAGAAGGAGGGGTGGCCAGCTGGGTCAAATGCCGCTGACAGATTGAGAAGGAAGGTCTGAAACTGGTCCAGGATTCAGCCACATGGATGCCCTTGGTAACTTTGGTGATGGAGGTCTCCGTGGAGAGGTGAGTGCAAAGGCTGACTGCAGTGGGTCTAAGAGAAGACGGGAGGGGAGGAGCTGGGTAAGGTGAGCAGAGGCAACTGCTTGAAGGTATTTACCTGCAAAGGGGAGCAAAGAAACAGAGCAACAATGGGGGAAGTAAGGTCAAGAGAAGATTGCTTTTTGATGGGAGAAATGAGAGCATCTTCCTATCTGATGGAAATGATTCAGTGGAGAGCAAAAACATTTGCTGATGTAGGAGAAAAGGGAGTTTCTAGGGTGATAATTTTGAGTAGTGAGGGGAGATAGGGCATAAATGGGGCATAAATGGGGAGGTTGGACATAAATGGGGAGGTTGACTTTAGTTCATGCCAAAGTGGGAAGGCAGATGCTGGAAGGCAGCTACACATCCCAGTAAATATGTATATGTGTGATGGGGTACCCAGGCTGGGGATGGACCCTCAAAATTTTTACCGAGAAAATGGATCTATCAGCAGTCTGGTGTCGCCTATAGGTAGAGCTTTCTATTTGCTTTTGAGAAAACTGAGCCTTTCCTCTGGGGAACCCACCATGACAGGCCTCTATGCAAAAATCAAAGCAGATGTCTTTCTTCTGAACAGACAAGAGTCCAGGCTGTAGTCACCCACAGCCTAAATTCCCAGGTGTCCTGCACAGACAGGTAGTTGGGGTGTGTCATTTAGGTGTGTGTCTGTTGACTTGGTCACTTCTCCTGGGGAAAAGGTGAGTTTTCTCTTCAGCCTCTCCTACAACACATGCAAGAGTCCATCCCCCTGCCCTCGCCCAGAGAGGACCGATGCAGGGGTCTGGACTTGACAACTTGTCCTTCAGACCCAGTGAGCTCAGAGGGTAGGAACGTTGGCCCCTCATTCAGATGAAACACAATTTCCTCCTTGGGAGCCATGGGCGAGACCACTGCCCTGCATGGTGATGCGGAGTTTCCCGTGTAGGGGTGGACTTTACTGCTCTCAGTCATCCTGGGGCCAGAGGTGACTGGGGAGACAGGACCTCAGCTGGGGTGAGAAGAACACTCCTCTCCACAGTGCTCCTGGCTGGGACGCCTGGCTTCTAGGCACGGAGATGCTGGGAGCAGTCCTAGCATGGTCGCGGGGAGGCAGACCAGGAGCTAGCTGGGAGGGCACTCTGGAAGGGACCCTGAGAGCAGCCTGTGCCTGGACTCCATGAGAGACCACCTCCATGCACTGTAGGTATCCCTGGGCCCAGACTTGCTGGCCTGCAGGAGATCTCAAAGGGCTTACCACACACTTGAGTGGAGGAGCAAAGGAAGGAGGGTGGGCCCCTATCCTGAAACCAGAGAGATGGCGACAGTCCCCCAGGAACATCTGTATGTGGTTAGTAGTGGCCTCGTGGTGGTGTCAGATCCAGGGGCTTCAGAGGGGCTTGGTGAGGGGAGCATGAAGCACCAAATATTGGCACCAGAGCTTCAGCCCATGGAAAATTGTCAGAAATGACTGGAAGAAGGAGATGGGGGCTCTAAGGATGCGAGTCCCAGTGATACAACTGCCAGGTCTCAAGCCACCATGATTTGAACAATAAAGGACATGGGATCTTCTGAAGTCCACGTCTCATGAGGCCAGGACTTCTGGGTGAAATGGGGATGGGGGTACTGGAGTCCTTCCACCTTCCACCTTCCTTTCCCCTTACGTATCCCTCAACCCCTTAGGGAGGTCCCCAGGACTTCTCTGTGAACCTAAAATTCTGTAGAGCTCAGGCTGGACACCATCAGTCTCATTGAGGGCATGCCCGTGTTAAGGGAGCCCACGCCTTCACCTTCACCCAATGAGCTGACATCCTGGGGTTCTCACCTGAGGGTAGGAGGACCAGATTTGCAGGACACCTGTCATTCAACAAGCCAGAGATTCAACAGATCTGAGAACCTTGCAACTCTGCCTCTTCAACCCGTTAGAAGGGGAGGGAGAAAGGGTCTTACTCTCGTGGCATGCCCTCTGAAGGGCAGCGCTGTGCTCAGGCGTGTTTAATTCTCTCAAGAGTCTTATGAAGTTGGCATCGTATGGCCACATCATAGATGAGAAAACTGGGTCTCAGCTAGGGTTGGAACCCAGACTCTTGTTTCTGTCTCAGGCGCCAGACTTTGCCAACCTGAGGCCCCTGGTTTGCAGCAGGAAGGATCAGGGGGTGTTGTGTAGAACCCAAGGTGCAATAACCCTCTTGGGACCAGCCATTTACCTGCTGCTTTTTCCTACCCTCTCCCGCCCCCTCCAAATACTGGCTTTATCTAAAGCATTCAGAACTAGAATTTCTCTCCCATGAGCTTGCAACGAAATCTAGATACCTGAAATGCATTCTGCAATTCCTCCGAGGGTGTGTTCCCATGTGAAGGAACCTGCATTAGTTCAGTTACCACCCATGGACAGCCCAGCTCAGTCCTAGCATTGTCTCTGCCTCTCTTAGAACCCTCCTCAGCTCCTGACAGCACGTTGGGCATGGCAGAGGTTCTCAATAAACACCTTTTGGATGGAGAATGATGGTGGGGTCAGGTGGAAGAGAGAGAAAAGGACCAAGGAGGAGGACTTCCTGATACCGTTTCTACCCAAGTGGAAGTTGCCCTTTCCACCTCATAGACCCACTGAAATGGAGCAGGACCTTATGGTCCTCAGCCCCCATGGCCTCAGCCTGCCTTTTGTCTGTGGAAAAACTTTAGCCAAAGAATAAGTTTAATCAGAGAAGTGAGAAAATGCAGAACCAAAAGAAAATAGTCAAATGAGACCAAATAATAATAGTTTAGTCATTAAAGCAAAGTCAAGGAGCTTTAGTTCCTCAAGGACTATGGATAATATTCTGAATCATACTTGTTGAGCTGCCTTATAGACACTGACACCTGCACCAGGTGGCGGACGTTAACTACATGATGACCAGTCTGTAGCCATGACATAAGTTGTCACAATTCTGAGAACTGGCCTCAAAGGAATGGGAACAAACTGACCCTGGAACTGAAGACTAACTGTGCTTAAAACAATGAAGATGACACAGATCAGACCACTGCAGGACCAATTTCAAGGTGACTGTCAGAGCTGACTATGCTGTTTCTGCATGTAGCTCCGTCCCTCCATCTATAAATGCTCTTGCCCACTGATTGGGGTGGGGGGGAGTCGGCCTTCGGTCAGGAGTCTGCCCTTCCCCCTGCCCCCTCCCCCGCCCCATTGCTGGCATCTGACATAAAGCAAACTTTCCTTTCCATCAACTTGCCTCTTTTTTGGCTTTTGAGCGGTGAGCAGCTGGACCCTCACTTTCGGTGCCACAGACCCTGTCCTCGCCCAGCAACTTTCGAGATACCTTGAAGGTCTACACTGACATCAAGCCCCCAAGCCTTAACTCTAATGCTAGCTCTCACCTTTCCTGAGAAAAGCTATTAGGAGGCAAGTGCCTGGGAGGGATTCTGGAGGCTTACCTTAAATCTGTTCTAACTTTATGTTTTAAAAGAAAATTATTTACTCACTTTGGTTCTTCAACTATTATTAGTATAACTTACTTGGGGCACACTTCACTGGTTTTATTATGACCCCACAGTTGAAAGCAGTCTATGTACAATGTGCAACTCACAGCTCCCTTTGACACTCCAAGTGCCTGTGCTCACAGTTTCCCTCTGCCTATGATTCCGTCGCTCCTAACCCTTCCATACGTACCGCTATTCAGCCTTGAAGACGGCACCAATGTCACCTACGCCGTGAAGCCCTCTCTGACCAGCACTGCCCATCAAGTTTTTGCTTCATCCTCTGCACTCTCATAATGTTTAAGCATCTATATTTTTATAACTTGTTTTCCAGTCTACCTCCTACCAAAATATGTTCATCATGGAGCCCAGAACAGGGCTTATCCATGGGGTAAGAGCTCAGTAAATCTGGGATAGAAGAAGCAAAGACAGTGGGAGGAGATGGAGGAAGAAGGAAGACACTGCATATGTCAGGCACTCTCTTTACCTTCGTATGAGTAATTTTTTCCATCTGGCAAAAGTGTTCATCCCCAAGGCTTCCTCCACGTGCTTCATTTTGCCCTCATCAGGAAGAATGAAGACCGCCGTCATGTTGCCCTGGTAGGGCATTTCCAGGACAGTACAGGAAAGCTGGTCATCATGACCAACTTCATACATGCCCATGTGGAACATCATGGGCACCTTCACTGCCTTGTTTCCATCCAGAATGAAATCTTCCTCTTTAGTTGCCTTTGGATCAAACTCATGTTGCCACCTGGCTTAAGACTGAAGAAGAACAAAGTGACACGAGTGTCCTGAGGGAGAAGAGGTTACTGGATCCAGTTAACCCCTGGGTCTCTGTCCATATGGACTTAAGGAAGGGGTTTGGATAATCCGGGATATCAGAGTAGGTCCACAGGAATCCCTGACCTCATGCCACGCCCTAAAGACTTCTGGTGAGGTGAGCTTGGCCCCAGTGATCAGTTCCCAATGAAGCCAGGACTAGTGTTGCTGACTGAGAGGGGAGCTTCAGACTGTCCTAAGCCCAGGTGCTCCTGAGGCTGAGAAAACCTGTGGATTCTGTTACAGAAGCAGGAACTGGATTACACTTAGTGGGGGCAATTTGGGTCTGATATGAATGAAAATTCTCAAGTCTATTCTAAGTCAGCCCTGGAGGAGCCACTTGCATGTGGGACTAAGAAAACTAAATTAACAGGCTGCCCTTGGGAGCGTGCTGAAGAGCAGCGAACTCCTAAAGCTGGGTGTTTTGACCCCTACTTTTTGACCCTAAGAACTCTTTGACGTCATAAACTCAGACCTGGGTCTTTTCACACTTGCTACTCTCAGAGCCCCCAATACAAGGCCCTTAGGGCCAAGTCACTGACTTCAAATTTCTGGCTTTATTGCTCTAGAAGGATGACCTTGGACAAGTATCTCAATCTCCCTGGGCTTCAGTGTCCTTATCTGCCAAATGGGGCTATTGATGGGAATCTCATAGGGCTGCTGTGAGACTTAGCAGGGAAAGGCAGCACAGCTCGGTGACTGTGTGTAGTGAGTGCTGAGTGGATGCCAGTCATCATCAGCATCACTGTCGTTGTTCTCGTTGTAATCTAGGGGATGTAGGGACTTTGGGAAATTCTTGATTCTCCTTTCTTCCCTGCTTTGGGCAGACTGAGATTTCAGTCTACTATTATCACTCTTTTTTTTTTTCTATAGCCATCAATCTCCTTGTGGATTTTGGGAGAGCTGAACTTCCATATTCAGGACCATGTGGCTGACAGCCCAGTAGTGATCTTGCCTGGCCTGACGGTTATTGGCCTCTCATTCTCACCTATGTTGGCCAACATTTGTGTGTGTGTGTGGTGTGTGAGTGGGTGTGTATGGTGGTGGTGGATGAAGCTTGGATTGGGGAATATTTTTCCATCTTCTTTTTCAGTACCTTATCCTCAGACTTGAAGAGTCTATAACATGTGGTAAGAAGACAAAGGCACCTACCAATGTGATCATGATCACCACCATCAACACCATCACCATCCTGGGCATCTACTTGGAGCTATGGAAAGCACAGCCCTCAGGTCAAGAGAAGTGGATTCTAGTCCTGACTTTCATTGGCTGGCTTTGTAGCTTTGAGTAAGTCAATTAATCTCTCTCTGAATTTCACTCTTCTGATCTAAGAAATGGGGAAAAGAATGTCACTCCAACCTCTACAACCAATGTTGTGTTAGGATAATCAGTAATAATAAAAATGCACAATTGGAGAATAGACTTCAAAGAATTCATTTCTCATACATTTTCACTTTGAATTCCAATAACCACCCTATGAGCTATGTATTGAGGTACTCCTTTTTCAGATAGGAGAAATAGGATTCAGAGACTAATTACATGTGAATTCAGGGTTACAGAGCAAGCAAGTGGACCACCCATGTATTTAATTCAAGTCTACTGGTCATCCTATCCTTTTCACGTCAACATGCCCTAAGCCTTACCTCGAAAGAAAACATGATTGATAAGAAGCATCACAGTGTCAGGGTCTATCTTCTTGATTAGGTTGTTGATTCTCCACTGGGTTTTCATGCTGACATAGTCATTGATCTGTTCTGAGCATTTTCTGAGTTCTGGAAGTTGGTGGGGACAGTGTCTGCCTTGTACAGGTTCTTGACATCTGTCAGAAACTTCTGTGGCTTTAGCTTCTGGTTGATAAACAAGGCATTCCCGAGTCTCATCTTACGGTCCTGGTTCGCCTGGTTCAACCTGTGGATGAGGTAATGGAAGCCTTCATGAAGGTCTTTCTTGGGTATATTCCTGAAATTGAAGGCTTCCTTGATCTCAGCCAGGGTGGAGTCCTGGGCACCCAGACACAGCATGGCGAAGGCCATAGAGATGCTCCCGGGGGAGAACAAGATATTATTGTCAGGGCTGTTGAAGGACAGCTTCTTGAACAGCTTGAGGCCAAAGTCTGTGTTTCGCTTTGCAAGCTCCTGAGCTGTCGTCCTTCCCTTCCCTGCTTGGCCCTGACTCACAGCTTCATGATTCTCTGGAGAGAAGTTGGGCTTCAGAAGACCTTCCACGGTGAGGAGGCCAGCCAGAAGCAGGCCAGGGACCAGCATGGGGTTCATTTTCCTTGGAGATTGTCCTGTTGAGTAGCAGACCCGAGGTTAGCAGAAAAGAGAACAAAAGAACCCCATTACCCCTGTCTTATCCACAAGGAAGACCAATGAAAGAAGTGATACAGTGACCAGCGTGTGCTGTGCATAGCAGTTCATAAGTGCTTTGACATCCATTACAGCATGTAGCCTTTGCAGTCACCTCAGGGTATAGAAATGATTGCATAAATGAGAAGTCTGAGTGTAGAGGAGTCTTATAGTAAGAGGATCTCAGTTCCTTTAAGGAATTGCTTCCTCCTCTCCATTGGATCACAATAAGAATACCCCATGGTGTGGGCATCTGATGCAGGCTAAGCCATCATAACACTGTATTCCCCTGCCACACTGATTAGTTAAGAAATGAGAGGGTGACAAAAATCAGATAAATCAGTGTCTTTCTTTGAGAATGCAAAGTCCTCTTAACTCTGGGGTGACTGGCTTAATGGTAAAGCCTTGGACCTGAATGTGGACATGACATCCACATATAGAAGGAAGGATGAGAGAGAGAGAGAGATGGAAAGAGAGAAATAAGAAGACATATTTGGTGACATCTTTGGAGTTCCTGGATTGAGCTTATCCCTTTCAGAGCTGGCTAGCTTGAGTCTGAGTTGGAGTATTTTTCCTTACAACCAGAGATAAAGTCCTTTGTCTAAGATCACATAGTAAGTGGTAGATAACCACCCCAGGAGAACCCAGGTCTCTAGCAAACTTCCTTCCCTAGACCTTTTCCAGGGAAGAAAAGAGGGCAGCGTTATGGAGAGAAAAGGCCAAATCTGCCTGGCTCCAGGACTGCTGCTTCTTTCACCACCTCTCAGCTTTGACATCTCCCCATAAGACTGTGAGCTTTGGGGGGACAAAAATTTCATCTTCTGTTTTCCTTTCGTCTTTAGCCCTTATGCTGCCAAAATACAGTATTCCAAAAAGTGTGTTCATTTCAGTAGTTGGACATGTTGGTGATTTTTTAGACCAACTTATATGTCAAATAAAGGCAGATTTCTTTGCTTGGTCCTCTGTTATTACTTCCTATGTTTTTTCCTGTAACTTACATCTTTACATACTGGTAATCTGTGGGAAATATTGAGCTGCCCAACAATAAAGGCTATTCTTGGTGGTTTTAGATTGGGTTCCTGAGAAGCAGAGCCTGAGACAAGGGTTCAGGTATATATTGTGTAATGGGGGAATGATCTTAGGATGAGCCCCTCAGGAAGTTAGTAAAGCAGGGCTGGAAAGTGAAGGAGCTCAGTGAGGATGTGGCCTCAGATAACATCTAGTCTGGACCGGATCCACAGGGCATGTCCATGCCCTGGAGCAGAGACACCCTGGCAGCATTGACCTTCTGAGGCAAGAGGACTGACTTTTCAGAGGGAATTAGTCAGTGGCTGTGGTCTGCCCCTCAGGATGTAAGGCTTAGGGCATCACTTTCTGGGTCAATTAGCTCCAATCAGCCAAGGGAAGTTTTCTGGAGAGGAAAGGGCAGCTGTGAGCTGGTAGCAGCCAACTTTCACACCACCAGCCCCGGGGACCTGGGCCCAGCAGAGTAGAGTCCACTGTGGCTAAATCCCTAGTGCCTGGCACCAAGTAGGTTCTTTCCAATTGACTGAAGGAGAGGACCAATGAAGAGCAGCACAAGGCCTGCACCTAGGAGCGCCCCCAAATCCCCACGTTCTTTGTGCCCCCAAAACCTCTATGCCCGGTCCTGTGGATATGGCCATCATCACAGCAGACATGAGTCTTCAGGGAGCTTGTGGCCCAGTGTTTGATACTGTACTACCATTGCTTCCCATGATCCCTTCTGTCTTCCTAAGGAAACTTCACTTTTTTTTTCAGGTGTCTACCTCAGGCAGCTCACGTGCTCAGGGACAGGGACCCCCTCCCCAGCTCTAAGGGTAGCCCTGAATGAGTCAGGGTAACCTCCACTCCCCTGCTAGTGACTGGTCCCCAAGCCAGGCCTAATCCAATCAGTGCACAGTGAGTTTCTGCCCTGACAGTTGTTCAAGGAGGGCCACGGGACTTAAGTGATCCAGTGAGGGTGTATTTCAGGGCTCTTTGTTGGAATGTTGGGGTGCTGCCCTCTCTCTTCCTCTGGATGTCCAGACAGGGAGATGTAGATGCCAGGGACTGCCTTAGCCCTTTGTCCCAAGAGGGGAGTGACTCTAGGACAAAGCCAGAACACAAAGAGGGTGCATACAAAGACTTTGCCAAGAAACTGGGGCAGGGGCCCCAGAGTAAGTTCACCTGGAGCCCATCCTACCCCTAGACTTCCGGTGATGTTAGTGTGAGTTACGTGGTCAGTTACTTCAAGGTGAAAGTATCCTAACAAATACCAGTTTTTTTATTTTTATTTATTTTTTATTTTTTGTGCTGGGGCTACCTACCAGGCAGACAGGAGTCCTGGCTCTGATCTTGCACCTCATAGCTGTGTGAAACTGTGGAAGGGCCTTTCCCTCTCTGAGCCTAGGTGATCTCTAAATACCTTTCACTCCTAATGACTCATTGTTTAGTAAAAATTAAAAACAGCTGGTGATGAACCAGGGCTCTAGGGGCTGTCTGAAAATAGATTATAGAAGTGAAGATCAATAAAATCCCTGAGGTTGTTTCAGATAAAGGAAAGAAAACAAAATGGAAAGGACTCAATCTCTCAGGTTAGTGGGCTGGACCATAAAAAGTCTGCCTGATTAAAAATAGAAACTTCTCCTATTCAGAGTAGCTGGCTGCCTTTGTGTTCATTATTTCCCAATGACTGGAAATGAAGAAGTTAAGACATGGCCGTCAAGGAGCTGAGAGAACATTCTAGCAGCAGGGTGACCAGCCAGGTGAGGTATGAAGCAGTTTGAGCAGGTTGCCCCAGGAGCCGAGTACGGATCAGGGCAGCACAGGGCTAGAACTCAGAGCAGAGAAGGGAAACTGCAGGAAACTCCATCCTAGAAGCATTTTCTGGCACAGACAGCTCACATACGCAGTTCTACAGTGATGCCTGGTCAGTGACCCCTAAAAGTTTTTTCCTACTCCACTGAGTTTCAGAAGTAAGAACTGATTATGGAGTTAGAAGACTGAATCCTGGTCTTCTCCAGCTTATGTGTTTGTTTGGTGGCTCCCAATAAGCGTCTTTACCCTCTAGAAACTTAGTATCTTCATCTATTAAATGGGGAGGAGGTGATACCTTGGCCTTCTCCCCACTAAATGCTGCTAATCAGCTTGCCTCCCACACCCTTATGACACAGCCCACACCCTGCCAGGCCTCAGCTTCCCCATCCTCTAGAAGTCTGTGTCACAGTGGTCCCCACTGGGGACCCTGCTCAGGCCCACTGGGTGCTAACAGCCTGGCCTTTCTCCCCTCCAAGGAGCCCACACTAGCCCCATTTCTGGGTCCTTCCGTCTGTCACCACAGGCCCTACACTGACCCAAACTTGTCAGATGGATACTAGTCCCAGATGCCCGATTAGGCTAATTTTGATCCCATCAATTAAAATACCCAAGGGACTGGTTATTTCCCAGTAAACTGATAGATTGCCCAAGTTGAGCAATTCTTTGTTCATTTTTATTAGGGACTGTGTTTATTTGGTTTTATTTACTCGAAATAAAATAAGTAAATAAAATAAAGAAGGAAAAGAACAGGATAGAAACCGAACTCTGTGGAGTACACATGGGGCAGATAAAGCTGTAATCAGAATTTCAACTCTTCTCTGACTATCCTGATTCCACATTCCCTAGTAATTTGGGAAAATATTTTTCTTCTCTTAAGAGTAGTAGAACTAGCATGGCATGGACTCAGGACTCATTGATCCTAAAGACAGATCCAAACCAGGTATATTCCAGGTATAAACAAGAAGCCCTTTGGACGAGTGGTTCAGGTGCCTGAAGCCTACACACGGGGTGGGCGCGGGGTTACCCACAGGGGCGGGGCAGCCGGCGCTGCTTTGATGCCCCACACCATCCTCAAGCCCAGTAATTGGAATACCCTCATTACAGTGACTAAGGGATGGGAGCAGCGAGATATGATAACACTTTTAACAATAATAATATTTGTAATTTTACAAAGTACTTTCATACTTGTTATCACCAGTAGTTTGAGGAAACAACACACCAACAAATGGAGCACACACAGGGTACAGAAGAATTACTCCACGCATGGTGCTTTGACTTCATGGCGAAAAGACCTCCCCCAACCCTCCCCAGGTCACCTGTCTCCTGACCGTCTGCTATCCTATTTCTCTTCTCTGTGATGAAACTGAGCGAAAAGGAAAAGTTTAGTGGTGTCTGTCCTCAAGCCAATGAGACTAAAAAGTTTAGGGTGCTTGGGACGAGCTCCCATCCCCAATCACTTGAGCCCTAATGAGCGAGTGTCCACTAGCCAGAGGGCCCCTGCTCAGTGAGGGGGTCTCTGCCTGCACACGCTGGACCCAGGTGTCCTGCCCCACCCTGGAGCCCCAGGCCCTCCAAGACCCCAGCTTTCCTCCAGCCCTTTCTGAAGTTCTCCACAGAGTGCACAGTACTTGGATAAACTCGGAAGGGAGCTGAGGGACCCCTCCTAAATATGTGCCTTGGCATCCCAAAAGACCAGCACAAAAGCCCCACACCCGAGGAGATGTCCCAAGAATGCTGTGTGGTCCAACCTGCTTTAAGGGATTGATATTGTTATAAGAAATCACTCTAGCCATATTCAAAGTTATTATTTTTCAAAGCAAGTTTAGAACTAAGTGGTGGTGAGACACATAATCTTTCCCCTGTTGGGAGTGAGAGAAGACCGACCCATGAAAGAACTCCAGTGACTATGGCAATAGACTTTATCCTCCTTCCTGGGGAGCAAAGAGGATGGAACACAGGTCCAACATCTCACCTCTGAATTTGCCCTGGAGATCTCTGCCTTCATCCTTTAAAGATCTATTTTGAGCTCTCGCTATGTGCCAGGCACTGGGGCGCTGGAGCAATGCCCAAGGGATGGTCTGTACCAATGCTGCTGACTGGCCCACAGTTTCATTTGAAACCCAAGCAAGGAGCCCTCTCTCCTGAGAGGTGATGCCCACAGCCAGCCCCACAGACTTCTCCAAATCCTCAAGCACTTTCCAGCTCTTTGCCTGGCCTGTTCCTCCTGCCTCCAGTGACTTCAGGGTAGGATGAGGGACTATGTGGGTTGCAAAGTTTGAGTGACCATCAACTTTGGGCCACTTGTGCTATAAAGGGAAAACCGAGCCCCAGAGTGGACAAAGGAGCTATCCGAGGTCAAAACGTGCATTTTGATGGATCAGAACGGGAAATCCATTAAGGAAATCCATTAAGGAAATTCTGCAAAAATGTATGAAATGGGCTGCTTGGCCTCACTTTCTCCATGGAATAGTAAATCGATGGATACAGCCTCTGTCCTTGGGGAGAGATAAAGATAAACAAACAGCTCACAGACAGACTGACCATGGCCAGAACTATATGGCAGGGGCAGACCTGATTTGGAGGGGCCTCCTTATCTCCCTAGATAACCCCCATCCCCACACCCACCAAGGTTTTTCCTCTGGAAAAGCACAAGAGATAGACATCCATGAAAATAATCATGGTCTCACCAGAGATGCCCAGTGCACTCTTCCAAAGAGGGGTTTCCAAGATCTGGCACTCCTCCAGAATTTTCTTCTAGACACCCATCCTGGGACTTTACTGTACCCTCCTGCAATCTAAAACAAACTTTGTGTGGAATAAACAAGAAGCACTTGACCCTTTCAAAGGAAACACTTGACCTTTACAAAGGGAAGATATCATACTCACAGTACATTCAGAAGAAATCTACAGAGCCAGCCAATGGATCTGCTTTTCTTGCTTTATTATTTATACTTCCATGGCCTCTTGGAAAAGTAGACAGTAGACCAATAAAATTAGCTGGCCTGATTGGGCAGGTGATGGAGGTTCTGGAGCAATGTCCACACCTCTTCCTCGGGGGTTTCTCCCCATCCCCGGAGGCAGCTGCATGATATTTAGACCACACCCACTGGGGTGTGGCTTCCCTAATGAAGTCCATTCATATCTTTTGCAACTACTATATTTCCCAATCACACTGGCTCTGGAACCTGGAGTATTCTACAGGTAGATCAGCCTGTAGTTCTGATGTTAAATATTCGACCCAAATATCACTACTGTCATCAGTGGGAAGAAGTTGATAGCTGGGTTTTCTGGGGTCATTCTCTTTATTCCCTATTTCTTTCTTTTGCTAATTTTTTCAGGTACTTTATAGTTGTCAGTTCTATCAGCTTAGTTCACATGGAGTCCTTTGAGGGAAGAGAACTCAGAGAGAGATGAACAGACAAATACATAGTTTCTGTTAGGGGGTAACAGGAATCAAAAATTCACGTCGAAATTTGTGATCATTCAAGAACATTACAAATTGTTTTCTGAGTGCATATTTGTTGTGCTGGAGTAATGAGGCTAGGGTCGTTTTCTCCCCTCTGGCTTTTCTGTATTTTCAAAGTTGTCCTTCAGGAACAGGTATTACTTTAGAAATCATTTTTAGAAGATTTAAAATAAGATGGGATTCTTATCTTCAGGTTTATCAGAGGGCGGTGATGACGTCTGAGAAAGTTTCAGACCCACTGATCCCCGAATGGAAAAGCAATGGATCCAATGGACATATTTTCAATTCTGCTTTCACTAATGAACACTAATGAGGAGAAAAATCATTCAAATATTCCTTCCCCATTTCGAGATGTTTCATAATAGGTATTGTATGACCATAGCACCAAGAGTTGTGGGCAGTGTTCTTCTTCCTTTGGGATGCTACCTTTAGCAGACATGACTCTCATCCCCACCAACGTATGGAGCAGATAACCCAGAGATGCATTCTAGACAAAAGGTGACACTGGCCCTTTCCTGGGCTTGGTTCAGCCCGGGATGCACTCACAGGCCAGACCAACCAGGCCATGGGGATGTTGGGTCTGGAGCTGCCAGAATCAGGAAGAGCCCCTGAAGGGGGGCCCGGAGCTGCCACCTTGCCTCACCCAGGGAGGCGGGCCTGTCTGTCAGAATGCATCTTGGTCAGGTCCACGGCCGATGAGGTGAGAGGCCACCCTCTATGGCTCTGTTCACTGAGTCCCTTACAGAAGGACGGGCTGAGGTGAGAGCAGTAGTCCCACCGTGATGGAGGCTGACAGCAGACCAGGCAGATACTGACCCAGAATCTGGGTCAGGAAGGAAAGAGCCCTGCCTGCTAATGACAGGGTGAGGCCTTTGGGAGTCTGCGAGCCACACCTGCCTGTCACTCCAGACAGGTTCTGCTTCAGGGCAAACTCCCACGGGGATGCGTGGGAGAGGCTGGGAGGGACAGCACTGGGGGGGGGGGGTGGGGATGCCCGCTGAGCCATGCGGGGCTGCACCGGGGATGCCTGAGCGCAGACAGTGCCCAGAAGCCAGCAGGTCACAGTGGAGGGTAGCCAAGCGGGCTGGAGGCCAGGCCAGTCACTAAGTCTCGGTGAGGAGCCACACACGCCTGCAGGGAGAAGAGCGCTTGGAGTCCTCCATCAGCCAAGGTAGCCTTGCAGGGGTGGGAGTCAGTGGGGAGCATCAGGGAGATGGCTAAGGGAGGACCAGCCCTTGCCAACAACATCAAGGGACCACCGTCTAGACTTGAGGCTGCCCCGATCACCTGTGGATAATGGGATTTGAGCCTAGTGTCCATCAAGGGCTGGGAGGGTAAAGATGACAGTCCAGTCTGGGGGCATTGCGGTGAGCCAACGGATAGGAGGCAGTGGCCCGAGGCCAGGCAGTGGCCTGAATATGTTTTTACAGCATGGTCATGGGGAGGGGTGAGGGGGGAGCAAGGATTTTCCAGTTTCACCCTTGGTTTTTGGTTCTCCCAGATGCTGGGCCTGTGAGAGGTCTAGGAAAATATTAATGACCGTGCCATGCCCGGACTCCAAGAGCCTGAGTCTGGTGGGAACACAGGAGAGCACAGAGATACAGACAACTTGGTAAAGGCTGAGGTAGAGGTAGCTCTGGGAGGTGAGTGCATTCAAGAGGCACCTGATCCCTCCTGAAGTGCTTGGGATGGTTTCATAGATGGGGCAATCTTGAACTGGGTTCTGAAGGATGAATAGGAGTTCTCCAGGTGAAAACTGAGGGCAAGAGTAGCACAACAAAGATCTTGCTGCCTAGAGAAAGTGAGTAAATGATCTAATGCCTCCAGAAAATGTGACCTTGGGCTTCTGCTTCCCTTTCTGAAAAATAGGAATATCCTACCTCTGAAGTAGTCATCTCAGGCCTGGGAGCACATTAGAATTATCTGGGACCTTTAAGAATATTCATTCTCTGAATATCCCTCCTGAGATTCTGATTTAGTTGGTTTGGGATAAAGGCAGCGTGAGGGTGCTTTTAAGAACCTCTCCTGGGGACTATAATAAACCTCCAAGGTTGAGATTCTCTGCACTAAAGCAAATAATTCCCACCTGATGATTGTGGGAAGCTTCTGGGACATCTCTGAAAACACTGAGCTTCCTTACACAACCAGATATCAATCATTGCTGTAAAGCTATAGCAATTAAGACAGTGAAGTATTGGCACAGAGACACACTACTCGACAAATGGAACAGACTAGAGAATCCAGGTCAGACACACCCAAGAAGAGTCACCTGCTATGTGGCAAAGGAACCACTGCAATTCACTGGGAAAGGATGGTCCTTTCAACAAATAGTGCTGGAAAGTCTGAACAGCCACATGGGGAAAAATGAACTTTGACCATGTCTCACTCCACATTCAAAACTAATTTAAGAAATCATAAACCCAAATGTGAAAGGTACTAGAATGAACCACATGAACTGCTGATATCCAATGATATTTTTAGCTTAAAAACTACAATGGTCAAAATAATTAATCTTCTAGAAGGAAATATAATAGAATATCTTTATGACCTTGAGATAGGCAAAGGCTTCTTAAACAGCACACAAAAAAGTATTAACCATAAGAAAATGATGAATTGGTCTTTGTGAATATTAAGAATTTCTGTTCACCAAGTCACCTAAGAGTGTGAAAAGGCAAGTCACAGACTGGGAGATGGTACTTACAAGATGTATGTCTGATAAAGGACTAATACTACCTGATTTTTAAAATTTCTACAAATTAATAAGGAAAAGACAACTTAAAATGTAGGCAAAGACTTGAACAGATACTTCATCAAAGAGGATATACAAATGGCCAAGAAGCATCTGAAAGGGTGCTCAACGTCATCAGCCATCAGGAATACACAAAAAAACCCCAACACAGAAAAACAAGATACCACTACCTACCCACAAAAATAGCTGAAATTAACAGGATTGACCACTCCTGGGTGTGGAAAGTGGAACTCTCTTACACGGCTGGTGGGTGTGTAAACTGGTACGTGCACTGTGGAAAATTGCTTGGCGGGACCCATTAAGCTAAACCTAAGCTTACCCTTTGACCCATTAATATATCTCGTGCGTATATCCAACAGAAATGAGTGCTTGTGGGTTCATAAAACACAGGTACTGGAATGTCCATAGCAGCTTTATGTGATAGCCCCAAAGTGTACATCCAAATGTACATTAACAGTGAATGAAAAAAACAAAAAAGGATTTCAGCCACTGTCCCAGATGATAATTTCCATTTCCATGGGTGAGCCTACAATTCTCTGTTATTCTCAGGATCCCCAATAGACACTGGTGACAGATCAAGAGTGTGAAATACAACAGGGCCCAAATCACATTAGAACATATTCAAGTGGACCTCTAAGTGATAAAGGAAGGAATGAGTTAATAAACACACAACTTTATTCCTTAAATTAAGCTCTAATGGGAGTGTCAGAGGTGACTGATTTTTTTAAAAATGAACATTTATTTTTAAAGCAATTTCCAATAAGATTCTAGGTCACCCCAAAGAGGTTTCAGTACAAAATGTTGAAAGTCATTCCTAAAAAAAAAAAAAATCTAGGCAGGTAAGAAAAAAAAAAAAGAAGAAGAAGAAGAGAAGTATAAACACAAGTCATAAGAAATTTAGGAAGTATTCTGTAAATGGCAAAAATCGTTGCATCCAAGATGGCATTTTGAAACAATGGAGACAAGGTGATCAATTCTACAAATATTGGGAAATGAACACGTCATTTAAAAATTAAATTAAATTAAAATTAAAAGTACTGAAGGAAAATCTGTTAGAGTGAAGAACTTCCTAAGCACTATATATACAAAAGCCAGAAACCATGAAAGGAAAGATGGATATAAAGTAACATAATGTTTTAAAACTGCACAGCATACACAAAATAAGGGCCAGTCACAAACAGGAACATGTGTGCATTGTAGAGACCTAATGGTCTTCACAATGGAGACTTCTTACGCATCAGGAATAACCATATATGCTCCTTAATGGGCAGGTAAGGAATGTGGGGAAATATGCATTGAAGCATTGTGAATGGGGTCTGGCTTTGCTTTTCTTCATCTCATTCTCTTTATCTTACTTTCTTCTTTACCCTTATCTCTGCAGAACAAGGCGCTTTCATACATACTGTTGACAAAAATTCAATTAACTTTCAAGTTAAGAAGAAAAAAAGGAAATTTCATTCAAACCAAACTGAGGATTATCACCCAGGAAGCAGATTCTCAGAAGGCTCTGAGAACTGTTCCACCTGTTAGAAGTCGAGGGCACAGTCATATACATTTTCAAGACAAAGGATCATACATCAAAATAATACACGGATATTTTACCTAGCGGTCACCAAGGATTCATAGTCCGGGTATGCACGTGTACAAAGCAAGCAGCGAGTCACCGTGATCCCCTACAGAGCTGAGAAAGAACACTGTTCCTTTAAGAAGTTACATTGCTAGCATCAGAAGAAAGAAAAAAAACTGATCTTTACGGAGTGGAGCAGGGCACTCCCATCTTTGAGGAGCTCTGGTGAATGTGTAATGCAGATGTGCACTGAACATTAAGGAGGGAGGGAGGAGGCCCAAACACATGAAGAGAATTTTATGTTTAATTTTTCTTGTCCTGCCTTAAAAGATAAATTTTATTTCATCAACCTTATTAGTAGATACATTGACTGATAGGTATTGCATATTTTTTCATGTCAACTTTGTCAGTTAGATGCTGTTAGACCCATTTTACAAACTGAGGTTCTTATAGCCAGATAATGAACAGACCCAGGACTCAAAAATCAAATCTTCTGGTTCCAAAGCCCTTGTTCTAGGGACATCTCTGGAAGGCCATAAATGAAGTCGACAGCCACAGTATTTTGGCAGCCAGCACTGATCCCTGAAGCCCCTGTCCAGAATGGTGCTCTAGCCCCTACAGCAAGGCATGGGGAAGGATGCAGGATGCTTATTTGAGTTGTCACCTTGGTCCTTGGTTCTCTCCCCTAAGACAGACAGACACACACACACACACACACACACATACGCACACACTCCTGGGTTAACCTCGCAGCCCCTCCTTTTCCTTGGTCAGTCTTTTGTGGCCTTCCCCAGGTCTTGCTGCTCCCAGCCTCCTGGCCCTTTCTCTCCCGTTCTGCAGCCTCCCAGCCCCTCAAGCTTCATCTACAGATTGGCTAGGCCTCCGCCCAGGACCTGCCGAGCCTGCCTCTACCACTCCTATCCCTTCCTCTGGGTCAACCTGGCCAGAGGGCCCTGCAAGCATTCACGCCAAGAGAGCGACAAGCCTGGTTCCCTTTCTCAGCCCTCAGAACAGCTCAGGCCTGCTTCCCCTTCCCAAATAGCACCTAGCGCTGCGCTAGGCACACCCATGGGGCTTGGCAGATGGCACCACTGGGGCCTGGCTTGCTAGGACCGAGGGTCTGACACCCGGTAAACCTCAGAGAGAAAGGGGAGTAGAACCATCCTTCCCAGATTCCTCCCCTGGGGCAGAAGAACGGGGTGTTGGTGACCTAGCGCTGCTGTAGGGTACCAGTCACATGACACGGATGTTTACTTGGCTCCTGCCCCACTTCGAAGGTGCAGGCTGGAAGCAGGCAGTCTGGGAGGTCTGGACACACGAGCTTGGGCCTGTGTTCTGCGTTCCAGACATAGGTGACCCATAATGTACTGGGTGACTGGGGAAGCCATCCCTTGTCCTGGCTCTCAGTTTATCCACGTGTTCAGCGGGGGCCAGGGGGATGCACTGGATCTATGGTTACCCGAGGGGGCCAATCTCTTGGCCCTAGCATCAGGACGATGCTAGTCACCCTGAAACCATGCCTCACAGGCACAGAAGCTGGTGACTTAACAGCAGTCCTTGAGTGTGCAGGATTGAGTGTTCTGTGCTGTTACAGAACAGCAGACAAGGGAACAGCTTGTTAAAAACCCCTCTGCCTGTAACCCGCCTTTACTGATTAAGCTGCTTTCTTTTTTTTCCCTTTAATTGCATACCCTCCAAGCTTCATGTAGCCAAGGTAACATATCACAAGACTTCTTAACCACCGCTATAGATAACACCTCTGATGTTTGGGTCACTAAAGTAATGGGGGGCTTTAGTTGTTTCCAGAAACTTGGAGTCAGCACCTGCCCAGTTCAAGCTGGCCAAGACTGGGTGGGACCACTGACCTCCAGACTGGGCCAGCACAGGTGTCTGATGGATGACCTTTTGATGTTGGAGGGCTGAAAACTCCGCCCTCATATTATACTAAGCCCTTCCATTTTTGAACATGTATCCCATGAAGAAGCACGTAACCCGGATATGCCTGTGAAGAACAATGATTCCCTCACTTTCTCCCTCCTGCCAATCCGCTTACACCACCCTGCTTATTTATCCTATAGCTATCTCAAGTCTCTCGCCTTTGGTGGTGTGGATCTGAGGTTCGTTCTTCTGTTTCCTCACTTGGCTGCTTTGTCAATAAACTTTCTCTGCTGCAGACCTGGGCGTCTCAGCCTATGGCTTGCTGTGCATCAGGCATACAAGCCTGGTTTGGTAACAATGTTGTCAATCAATTCTACTTTAAATAACACAGACCCAAGTCTAGCCAGGACCAGAGTCTAGTGCAACAGCAGAACAACAGAAGATATAGGAACAGAACGTTTCAGAGAAATCTTCATGGGAGGAACATTGTAAACTGCAGCCCCTCTCCCCCTGCCCTGCCCCAGAAAAGCCCCTAATTTAAGGTTTTATTACCCTTTAGGATAAGCCCACTAAAAGTGTCCAGATCTCAATTCTAATGGGGGGGGTGGGTAGTTTACCACCACCCCCCCAAGCAATTCTCTGGACACCAACTGAGTGTCCCACAATTCAGCTCCATTCTGACACTATCTACCCAGAGATCGCATCAGATTCCACAGGTTAAGGGTTCAGCGGCCCCTCTCCCCCAACTTCAGATGCCGGTCACGAGTCCAGGTTGTTACCTGTGCTTCTGACCAACTGACTACAAATCAGAGGTTCCCAAGACACCCGCTTTGGGTTTGATTAATTTGCTAGAGTGGCTCACAGAACTCAGGAAAGCCGTTCACTCACTAGATTACTGGTTTATTATAAAAGGATATAACTCAGGAACAGCCAGAGGGAAGAGATGCATAGGGCAAGGTAGGGGGAAAGGTCATGGAACTTCCGTGCCCTCTCCAAACCCCACTCTCCCCAAATCTCCCTGTGTTCACCAGCTCAGAAGCTCTTTGAAACCTGGCCTTTTGTGTTTTCACGGAGACTTTTTTACATATTCGTGATTGATTAAATCATTGGCCTTTGGCAGCCGATTCACCCTCCAGCCTCTCTCCTCTCCCCAGAGGACAGAAGAGTGGGATGGAAAGTTTCAGTCCTCTAATCACACGGTTGGTTCTCCTGGCAACTAGCCCCTCATCCTTAGGTTGCCTAAGGGCTTTCCAAAAGTCACCTCATTAACATAACAAAAGGCATCTTTATTGATCTCATCACAGGAAATTCCAAGGGTTTTTGGAGCTCAATGTTGGAAATTGAGGAAAAAAACCAAACACATATTTCTTATTATATCACAATACTACACTGGCCAATTTGATTTCGGCAGTGTGTGCACATGCACACACACATATACACACACAGAAACACACACACACACACATATAAATTTAATTCTTTCAAGTCTATGAGGGAAGGGCTGCTATAACTCCCACTATACAGATTAGAAAATTGAGGTTCTGGATAGTGAACAATCTGTCGAATATCATACTGTTACTAAGTGGATGTACATCCTCCTAAGAATATCTTGATATAAAAGAAAGAAACCAATTAAATGTAGAAACTATTAGCGGAAAAAGTTTGGGAGAAGTTGAGGAAAAACTGGGACTCTCTCCACAGCTCCACATAAAGTCATTGCTATTAAGTGCTGAGCTCTTGGGGACAGTTTGCAGCATATTTGTCAAACTCTCCCATCATGCTGGGCTCGGGGACAGAGAGAAGAGAAAGGCAGGGGTGAGCAGGCTAGGAGAAGGGAAGCGGGCAGACAGGATGAGGCAGGAGATAGATGGGCCCCAGGCTGAGCAGCTGGGATTTGTCCCCTGAGGACAGACACTTCAAGATAAATATAATGGCAGGAGCAGAGAGGAGCTGAGCCCTGCTTGGGTAAAAAGATAAGGAGGCTACATATTCCTCATTCTTGAGGTCAAGGAGCCCTCCCAAGCTACACCTTCGCGGAAAGGTTCCTCAGGGGTCAGAGAAGGGAGAGGTCACTAGCCCATAATATGTCCTGCTGACATCCCAGAGACCCTCGCACTGGAATCCTTCTTGGTCAAAAGATGCCATGCACATCTGGAAGGGCCCTGAGTCAGACCAAATATGGACACGGAGCCAGACAAAGCAAGATGTTTGGCCAGAGGGAACCTGGAAAACTGCCCCCGTATAAATGTTTAAACCACCCCAAAAGCGGGCGACACCCTCTGAACCCACCCGTGTGTCTTTCTGCACATACTTTGCTTCTAATAAATGCTCTATCTGCTTTACAAATTTCCATCTCTTTGCTGAAATTCTTTCTCTGAAGAAGGCAAGAGCCAGGGCCCTGCTTCTAGCCACTAGAAGTGGCTCAGTGGTCCAGTGGTTAGGATTCAGCACTTGCACCGCCGCGGACTGGTTTGATTCCCAGTCAGGGAACCGAGATCCTGCTTCAAGCCGCAGCACACTGTGGCCACCCCAAGTCAAGGACAGGCAGAGACTTGGGTGGGGTGGGCTCACTGTTGCATGCACCCATCACAGGTGCACACTGAATGAAGTCAAGGCCTCCAAACAAAACCCAGCAGCACCTGGCTTCCCTCATCCACTCTCAGCCCCACTCTCAGGGAGGCATTGTGACACCGAGGTGCAGCACAGGTCCTAAAGCCAGGGAGACCTGCGTTCTAATCCCGGTCAGTCACGCATTAGCTGGGCCACCTGGCCCAGGTTGCCTCACCTCTCTCTGCCTCACTGTTTCCATCTGTCCAATGGGATCACAGAAGTACCTGCTTTGCCCACTCCACCAAGACGTTAGCAATGCTATCAAATGCAACAGGCAATGCGAAGGTGGCAATTTAATAATAATTAGTAATAATAGCAGTAATTAATAATAATAGTAGTGGTAGTAATGGACATGAGGAACAGCTGATTCTGGTCTTCCAAGTCACGTACTGCTCATCATTTTCATCCTCTGGCATCTGGAGAGAGTGTGTTGGGGGCTTAATGCTGCTGGAGGCCCAGGAGCAGGGCAATTCTTCCCCGTCAAATGGAAAATGCTATAATAATGGATCAGGCAGTGAGAATAGAGTTTTAAGGAAGGCTGAGGTCTGTAGGTAATTTAGTTAACACAGGAAAAGAAGTCCGTCTTTGGGTAACTACTGGGTGTTTTATGTGCTACAGTGCAGTCAAGGATGGGAAATACTCATTTCTGAGTTTTTTGAAATTGAGGAAAACAGAATGGCTGTCTGCCTGAGACCAAGGAAAGGGCCAAGGGCTGGGGAAGCCGAGCTATGTGGGTGAAGAAGTGATGTGGAAACCCCCAAGGCTATATATCATTTTCCAGCAATGCTCCACGCAACCCCACGTGGGGTCCAGGACCACACAAGCCACAAGTGCAGAAATGAGGAATGACAGAGCTCTGGAAGCTGATATCACAGGCTTACCCTGCGGATGGAAGGAGGCACCAGGCATATCAGGAAAATGGGAAGGGAGGCTCCTTTCATTCATCCATGTTTCCAGCACTCCTTCCAAGATGAAAGAAAACAGTCTGGCGAAAACCATGCATGGGCTGGTAAGAAGGTGCCCTTTCCTTGCAAGGGTATGCTCTCGGCTGGCATCGCCTGTTTGCTGTTACCAGATTGTCCTTTTACAGAGGACTGGCTCTACAATCCAGAATAAAATGAAGGACAATTGCTTTTGGAGAAAGAATATATTGATTGAGACTTACTCATACTAAGATGTAAATGACTGCTATCTGATACCATTAATGGGGGCAAGGAAAGAAACAGCAGAGCCCTGGGGATCTGAAGCAGGGGAGAAAGATCTGTGAGGTGGGAGAGATCAGAGAACAGGGAAACAGAAGGGTGGGGGTTGGAGGATTCAATCTGGAGTCAGAAAATCTGGGTCTGGGCTCCATATCTGCCACTGTCCAACTGCACAACCTCCTCAAGATACTTCATCTCTCATGATCTTGATTTCCTCACCCATAAAATTGGGGAGGAATGCTTGAGAAATCCACTGGGAGGATTCATTGAACTAGTGCCTGTAATAGGGGCGGTATAAACCATCACCGCCTCTGTATAAACTGTTCCATGACTTTGGAATTTTGCAGGGGTCCCTCAGGGCCAGACCAGTAGCTTTCATACTCTTCCCTTCAGAGATAAATAAAAAAAAAATATTGCGTGCCTAGCTCGAAATCTGTGTGGTGTAAGGATTAAAACCTACACATCACACAACCACCAACAGTCTCCAGGCAGGTTTCTAAACACCAGAAAAACCTGACCAGTCAGCTCCTGTGTCACTTCCAAGGCCAGAAATGATTTCCCTCCTCAAATGACCAGCCAAGTCATTCTGGTTGTTTCCTGGGGGTTCACAGCCTGAGAAGAAGTGTGGGTCTGGAAAAGGTCAGATTCCTTGTGCCTCCTCAAATCTTACCATGTCTCTGTGCCTCACCTTGTTCACCTGTAAAATGGGCATAATCCTATCTACCTCCTCTCTGTTGAGATAATCCATGCAAAGCCCTTGAGCTGTGTCTGACACATGGAGGCACTCTGTGGGAGCTGGTCTTATTGTTTAATCATTATCATTATTATGTACCATTTAAATTATTATTTTATGGTGACACTGGTTGTGGAGATGGAGCCACAGAAGGCAGAGCATCTCCACAGATACGTCCACATCTCGCCACACCCACCCTGCCTCCCAATCGCAGCTGTCTCCCATCTGGCCCACTCTGGCGGCCTTGGGTGCGCCGGGCTGCGCAGGAGGCTTGTGCCACAGATGTGTGGGCGGGGCTGGATGCCGGAACCAGGAGGCAGGTGCTCTCAGCCAGCCCTTG
Organism: Balaenoptera borealis; assembly: GCF_965194805.1. Lineage (NCBI taxonomy): Eukaryota > Metazoa > Chordata > Mammalia > Artiodactyla > Balaenopteridae > Balaenoptera > Balaenoptera borealis. Next base: position 9,694,759 of record NC_138866.1, on the reverse strand, counting down.
GCAGCTATGACTCACCTCTCAGGTACAGCTGGCGGAGGTGGGGAGCAATGCTCTGAATTCAGTGCCAGGTTGGGGGGATGAGGGAGACTGGGCAGAGCTGGGGCAGGGCGGGGTCATGGGTGGGTCTTTGGAGATAGCTCTGAAGTCTGATTTGGGCATGGTCATTGACCTCGGGGTGGGATGTGATTTGGGTCCATGTAGGCATTCGGGAGGAGGCCTGCAGGTGGGCCCAGATGTTCTCTGGACCAGTGTATCTGATCCCAGGGACTTGATCTAGGCCAGTGTAGGCACTTAGGGGGCCCATGGGAAGTGCAGGGCCCAGGGGCTTCTGAGGTGGCGGCAGCGGGTGGCTGGAGACAGGCAGGGGGTGGAGCTTTGAGTCCATGGTCATTTGAGTCAGGGCTTCAGTAGCCACGGGCGAAGGGGAGTGGAGTCCAGTCCACAGGGGGTGGGATTGGGCAGGGGGACAAGAGGCTGGGTGCAGGACAGGGAGAAGAAGCAATAAATCAAGACCTGGAAGACTGCTCTGATAGCCTAGCACGTTCCCTGGAGCTCTTCTTTGCCACGAAGACTGTTTTCTCCCACGTTCTCACTCTGGCGGGGAGGGCGGGGGGCAGTTTCTGACCTTGTCGTTCTCTCTGTGCTGTGGCCTCTGCCACATCTCCCCGAGTCTGAAGCGCATCCCCCTGGCTTATTTTATTCATAGCCTTCAGCACTTCTGAAATGGTCTTCTTTCATCTGCCTGCCTACTTCGGCGTGGATACCGAAGCGTTTGGATACCAGCTCCTTGAGTACAGAACCTGGCACTGACCACAGCTGCACCCCCAGCTCCTGGAACAGACTAGGTGTGTGCTCAGGGCACAGACACGTGGGGTGTTGGGAAACCTGAGCGAGGCCAAGGACTTGAGTCAGACACTGGACGGGGGACTCGTGAGACGGCAGCGTGGCAGGGACATGCTGTGGGTTTTGAGTCAAACAGACCTGGTTTGAATAACTGTCTCAGCTACTAGCTAGTTACCTCAGTCCTGGCACCTCCCAAAGCCTCTGTTTCCTCAACTGCATAATTCAGGAGAAACGTAGGAAATGTCTCAGCTCACAGCATCTGAGTCAGCAGGAGATACTGGGTTTCAGGAAGGCCCGGGTTGCGAGAGCTGTGATGTGAAGCTGCCAGAAGCTTCCACCTGCTCCAACCTGTGCACTGGTTTGTGTGTCAGCTTTATTCTCTCTCTCTCTGCAAACTGGCTTCTGCTGGGATCAGTTGGGCTTCCGTCAGGGCAGCAAAACCAAGGTGAATGATGGGATATAAGGGATTACTCCAGGGGTGAGTTTCCCCAGGGTTCTGGGAGCTGGTGAGAAGTCTGTGGAAGGTCCCTGCATCCGGTGGCCAGCCATCTGGTGGTGATAGTGATAGCGGTGCTGGTGGTGAAGGTGTTGGTGATGGTGGTAGTAGTGACAGTGGTAGAGGCGGTGCAGACAGTCTACAAATCCTTACCTTAATAAATATTTAATTACAATTTCTGGCTGACAGAAAAAGTGTTGTTATATCCCTTTTTCTTGAAATATGTTTTAATCTTCAAGCCCCTCAGCTTTGACGTGTTTTCGGTCATCTATCCCTAAATGGGAATAAAGGTTCTGAAGGGATCCAGGTAGCCTTTGACAGACAGGTGGGAGAAATAGCAGAGGGTTCCCAGAGTGGGACAGGGGGTGCCCAAGATGGAATTCCCACTCTCAGCCTGCCCTCCACTACCATTCATTCATTCATCCAAGTCTTCACTGGCTGTTTCTCTGGGCCTAGCACTGCGGTAGCCTCCGGGGATACAGTGCTAAAATATTCCCCCAGGTTGCCCCAAATGTAGGTTTTCCCTAGAAAAATACAATGGCTCCCTCTCCTTTTATCTGGAATCCAGTGGGAGAAAGGTCTAAAAATTCATCTCTAGGTTTGCTATGTGAAAGTCTGCTGATCTAGATAATTAAGTCCCCAAACCTGGATATTTAATAAAAGGAATAAAAATACAGGCATATAACCCGTGAACTCCGTGCTTGAGTGGCAAAGGAATTGAGGTGACAATCAGAGTGGCCAGAGTCTTGGGAATTTGGGGGGCTTCAGGATTCGCCTGGGAGGAAGTGAGAAGTAGGGGAGAAGGAGGCCAAGGGGTCCAGGTGGGCAGAAGCTCCTCTGGACCTGGAATGCAGCCTGGGGAGAGCCCCCTGCAGTGCGGACAGGAGGCACTGAGCATGATCACGTGATCTCCAGGTTGGCACGTGCCACCCGATGGCTTTTCTCCCCACTCTATCTCTAATCAAAGGGATAAAGTGTGCCAGCAGCTCTCATCTCCCACCTGGACGGTGACAGCCACAGCCATAGGGGTTTCTTTGGATGATGAAAGCTCCACTCTGCCTCTAGAGGATTGTGGTAGAAAACAGCTTTCTCTGTCACTTCTTGGGCTGCTTGTGATCCTGTTTCCTTTCTGTCCTTCTCAGCAGTTTCTAAAGAGATGCCCTAAGCCAACATTCCCTTGAACTTCTCTTTCAACAGGACTTTGATTCTGGAGCCGTTGCATAATGTCACTTTCTAAGGGGGCCCAACCTCCCACCATCAGTCTACCTGGCTGACCTGCTCCTGTTTCCGAAGCAGCCCCCGCAGGAGTCTGGTTCTCTGCTGCGGTGCTGGGTCTTCAAAGAGAAAACAAGGGCATCTTCCATTTCCGGGTAAGTGTTTGTCCTCACAGCTGAGCTTTTTGCAGTTCATCACTCCCCCATGCGTTGGCCTCTACCCACCTTTCCAGAAGCATTCCTGCTAGCCCTTCACATGTCCACACTGCAGCTAACGCTGCACGTCCCTTCTCCCAAACATCCGGGGGCTGCACTGCCTCTTGGAAACTTCCTCCCATCCAGCTCCCTATAGCTGCAGACAAATGGACCCTTCAAGTCAAATTCCACCACCTCCGGAGAGCCTCCGGTGCTGTTTGCAGTTAGAAGAGGCCACACCCTTCTCTTCCCCACTGTACCTGACCTGCACATTTCCTAGGGCACGGCTCATGGGCTGTTTGCTGCTTGTCATTTGCTCACTGCCCTGGTTTCAACACTACCTTCACCAAAAGCACCCATGACCCTATGAACCTGTGTGTCCAGCCCGAGTCTGGTGGACATGGAGGCCCACTGCCTTCAGCCACGGGGGTGTGGCCAGCAGACAGAGCTCAGCTCTCGCTCCTTCAACCGAGCAAGATGGGGATGTAAAAGTCCAGCCAATTCAGCCCAAGATGGACAACTCTACTGAACAATGTTCCCTCTTGGCCAAAGCTTTGTGGGGCTGGTAATGCAGTTCCGCTTTCCCGTCTGCCCCATCCTGCCTCCCCTCACTTCCGTTCACAGGTGTTGATCCCCGCCAAGCATCTTCTACCCAAACTCCAACTCAGCCAACAGCACTGGGCCTTCTCCTGGGCTTCTTCGTTTGTTCTTTCATTCAGCAAATCTTGATCCAGCCCTGGCCACGTGCAGACACCGTTCTGAGCAATTGAAATTTGGCAGCAAACAATGTGGGACTTAAAGACTTGTGGGGAGAGTGACTTGGAGGTAACCACCCTGGATGGAGGGGGAGTGTGGAAAATCTTCTCTGAAGAGGAGATGTTTGATCCGAGTGCTGAAGGTTGAGAAGGAGCCAGCCATGGGAAATGCTGTTCTATCTGATTATTTTTGTCTAACTGCACTGGACATCTTACCAAATGCTCCCAGGCCCCAAGTGGCCTCCCCTGTCCCCAATCCTTACTACACTCCTCTGCCTGTGTTCATGACCTCGGGGGATGCCACCCCTGTCCACCAGGCACTCAGCCCAGATCCTTGCAGTCCCCCTGCCCCTTCCCTGTCCCTCATCACCAGGTCCTGGTGCCACCAATCTTCTGGGGCGACCACATCCCCAAGTCAACCGCAGGCTGCCAGCACCTGTCATCAGCTGTTGAAATACTCACCTGACAGGTTGCCCTTCTCCATCTTTCACCATCCTTCTTGCTCTTCTTTTTTTTTTTTTTTTTTGATACACATATTCTTTTTTTAAAAAATTAAAAAAAAATTATATTTTGGCTGCATTGGGTCTTTGTTGCTGCATGAGGGCTTTCTCTAGTAGTGGCGAGCGGGGGCTACACTTCAATGTGGTGTGTGGGCTTCTCATTGCGGTGGCTTCTCTTTGCTGTGGAGCACGGATTCTAGGTGCATGTGCTTCAGTAGTTGTGGCACATGGGCTCAGTAGTTGTGGCTCGCGGGCTCTAGAGCGCAGGCTCAGTAGTTGTGGCGCGCAGGCTTAGTTGCTCTGCGTCATGTGGGATCTTCCCGGACCAGGGATTGAACCCGTGTTCCCTGCATTGGCAGGCAGATTCTTAACCACTGTGCCACCAGGGAAGTCCCGAGATCAGTTATTTATTGCCACAATAATGCAAACAACCATAAAACTTCAGTGGTATATAATCAGCACTGGTGGTGTGTATGAATGGAGTCAGCTAGGGGACTGGCTGCTGTTGATATTTTTCTGGGCTTTGCTGGCATGTCTGGAAGTTGGCTGACTCACCTAATCTAAGCTGGCTTCCCCCAGGATGCTGGAGTGACTCAGCTCTGTTCCATATATCTCTCATTCTCCCTTAAACCAGCCTGGGTATCTTCTTCTCCTGGTGATGACAGAGGCAAAAGAACTCAAGTGGAAATATGCAAGGCCAGGGCTGAGAACTAGTAACCTTAATCTGTTGGCCAAAGTAAGTCTTGTGGTCGAACCCAGGATCCGAGCGGAGGACACTACACATCAATGTGCAAAGCGAATGTGTGCAGGAAGGGGTGATGTTTGTAATCTACACCAGGGATGCTGAAGATCATGAACACATGTGAAAATGAAGACTTTAATGGTCCCTATTCTTGGTGTGAGAGCGCTCAGTAAATGTGAGCTAATGTTATAATCCTTATCATGCCTGTGAAGTACATTTTACAGACCCCAATACCCAGTAAAGGGGGTCAAAACTAGTATTTTCACTGCTCCAGATAAACTTGCAGGAACTCACGGACCTTCACTCTGTCAGTCTCACAGTTCCGAGCGCTCCCCTCCACTGCCAACTGCGAACCCACTTCAGATGCATCTCATTTCTCCTCTGCTCTGGTTGGGGAGATTGCGCCATTCATCTCTGTGAGTGAGAGCTCCTGCCTGGTCTCCGCTGACTCACAACCCTTCCCAGACTGCTCAGGGCCTCCAGTCACCATCTGTTCTCCAGTCGCATTTGTTCTGCTTTTCAGTATGGTCCCGACCTGCTCTTCTGACCTCATCTCTTCTTTTTCGGCCATTTTTACCCTGCGGTTCAGTCAGATGGGATCGTTGCCCATCCCCTGCCACGTTTGCCAGGCTCCATGCTCCATGTCAGTCACGGGTTGGCGGCTGGTCTGCTCTAAATCATCTTCACTCTGGAACCCAGATTCCTTCCCAGACACTGCCAGCCTCGGTGGAGGTGGGAAAAGAGCAGGGTGGGCTGCGCTTTCTCGTAAAGCCTGTTCCCAGAAGGGACATGCATCATTTCTGCACTTACTTGAATGTCCAGAGTCAACACATCAACTTTTCCTAGGGAGGGAGCAGCAGTCTACTCCAGGTTCAGAATCCCTGAAACTCTTTGTTGGGAAAAAAAATTAAATAGATTGGAAAATTTTGTTGCCAAGTGTTTTCAAGTTTACAGATATGAGGATATTCGCAGGTGACACCTTTACATGGCTTTCAACAGCAACATTGCATAACGATAGAAATGTTTCCATACATCTGTTTTCAAGAGATTTTCAAAGCATGAGGCTGGTTTTTATTTGTTTGTCTTTTGAAAACTGTTACTTTCTCACTCATTATTAAAACCTCTTTTATATCAAAGAGACAGATTGGTTTTTTGAAATAAATCCACTTGGAAATGAGACCCATTTTTAATTGCAGAGGAAAAAGTCGACAAATTTGAAACACCTATCCTGTGTAAAAGAAAAAAAAAAAGTGCAACATCTTTAAGAATCATACTTTCAAGTACCTTACATAAGATAAGCAGAAAATTTCTGTGTGGTATCAAAGCTTTCAATATAAATAATTCCTTATCTTATGATTCCTAAAGATTCAATCTGAGATATTTATTTTATAAAACTCATTATACTGACAATATCTTTCAACTAAAGACTTTGAAAGTGACTGTCTTACTATATAAAGTGTGTTTTGATAATGTAACACACATTGATAATATAGTTTGCTTTCACTTATATAAGGAGTTTCACATGTGGTGCTACTTGTATAAACATATCCCTGAATTCTTTGTATCTTCTAGTCTAAACAAATACTGCATCTGTGCCTACACTCTTTCCCCATAAAAATATTGTTTTGACTTAAGAAATAACATAGTGTTGAAAAAAATATATTCTCCAGTAACCTTTCCTTTAGTGTTTCACCAAAAAATAATAGTTTTTAAGGCATATTTCACTGCTGAAACAGAATCTAAGACTCTAGCAAACATCCTAATTTGAGACATATTAGTCTCAGTACTGTCATCTAACTATAGAGCAAACCACCCATATGAGGAATTTGTTTGATTCAAATCCCTGTTTCGGATCTTCAGCAACGTTTTCTCTGGTTCATTAAACAGCATTTGATAACAAATGAATTCATTTTAGTTTGTTGCCATATTATTTTCCATGCACTAGTTCAGTCATTTTTCTAAGACCAACAGTATGTGACCTTTTGTTTTCATTATTAAGAAAGATATCTAAAAAGAGGCTTCTCCTGAGAAACTGGTCACGTTATCTTTCTTGATCTGGAGCCTGGCTATTTGGATGGGTTCAGTTCGTGAATAATTAATGAGCTGTACACTTATAATACGTGCTTGTTTCTGAATGTGAAGTGTATTACACTTCAATAAAACATATTTAAAGAGATTTCTAAAATGTGTTATTAAAATGAATAGCATTTTGTAATGTGACAGATTGAATACATGAGTTTACACAATGCTGAAAAAATCTAGAGATTGGTCTTAGTTTTTAAATAGCTGGCTAATTGTGATGATTCCACACGATCAGAGCTAATATTTCAGGGAATAACATCTGCTGAGGAGTCAACCTTCTGGAACTGTGTTCAGCTGCAAGTAACACAAGACTTGACCAAATAACAGCTTAAACAAATTAGAAGGTTTTTTCATACAACAGAAAGATGACAGTTCTTGACATTGTTTCAGCAGCTCACAGACGTCAGGACTAGTCTTTACCACTGTTTTGTCATTTCTCTCAAGATCACAACAGAGCTGCCGCACCTCTAGACATCACATCTGCATTACAGAAAGGAGGAAGGAGGAAGCCACAAGGAGGAAGGGTATTACCTACGTTAGAAAAAGAAAAGTCTCCCGAAAGCCTTAGAAGATGTCCCATTATTTCTCTTTAGCCAGATTTCTACTCAATTATCATCTTTAGTAGCAAGGGAAACTAGGAAATGGAGCTTTTTTGTAGGGCACATGGCTACTCTGTATAAAACTGGGGTTCTGCTAGCAAGAAAGAGAGGCTGGCTGTTGAAGAAGAATTGAGCAGGGTCACAAGGCGAGGCCCGGAGTGGTTACGCTCATGGGTGTAAACCCGTATTTCACATGGTCTTTGAGGCCTTTGGAGCACTTTGGCTGATGCCTTATGAGATGTGGTTTGACCTTCAGAGCACCTTGTGCTGGGGCTGATGGGAAGCCAGTACTCGGAGCAGGAGTGGGCCAGAGCAGCCTTTGAGCAGATGGGGAAAAGGCATTCTGTCTAGATGGACACAGCCCTGCACTTGGGAGGAAGGACTGGCCAGTGGAGTATAGATGGATTTCAGCCCCCACTTGCCTCCTGCCTGAGTGCCCTTGTGCAGTCCACAACCTGCACAACTGTGTGCAGCAGCAACACATGTCAGTTCCACCACTTCCTGTTTGTACAGTTCTCTTTGCATAATTGGTTTTATTATTCATAATCCGTAGCTGCTTTGTAGGAATCTCTTTAAGTGGGTTATTCATGTTGTGAGCGTTAGTTTAATTAACCCCTGGGTAATATAGTCTGTATACTCTGTCAGTGCGCTGAGCCAGAAACTGCAATGTGAACCAATCGTCAGAAGTTGAACCAAGGACCAAGGACAATACTGCCCCTTGCACACCGTGGGGTGCTCCCCCCACCAACATAACTTGGACTCTGCACGTGGAGTTGCCTAGGTGACAGGTAACTGAGTAAGAGAGCCAGCGCTAACCACGTATTACAAACTAGCAGAGCTTCATTTCTTTTTTATTAAAACAATAAAAGGTAAACAAAGTTCTAATATTTTCTTCCATGTTTTCTAGGATGCTCTAAATGCATCTTGATTTTTTTTATCTGTTTTACAGTGAATCAGTTCATAGGACTTATGATTTTTAAGAAAAGTCCTCTTAAATGGAATCTTTTCCTCCCAGTCTTCTGATCATCTATTCTAGGATAAGCAAAACGACTTAATTTCTGATTATCTGGTTCTGCACTCATAGCAGACATGACTAGTCGATCCTAGGACTCTTACCTGCTGAGCCCAGCACTTCTCAACCCCGTGCTCTGGGCAGCTGTTAACATCTGATCAGGAGGCAGTGCCAAAATGCACCTATAGCTATTGCCCATCTTCAGACGTGGAGGGGCCGATTCAATCCAGTTCAGTCAACTTTTCCTGAGCACTTCTGCTGGATGCAGGGAGAGAGGCAAAGAAATCAGACCCTCCGCCCTCAAGCATAGGTACTTATAAACCCTCATCACAGAGTTTTCATCTCATCTTACCACTACATCCTATAACCATACTGGGAAGCCACCATACAATTAAGCTCTCCCTCTGTGTCCTCTGTTTATCCATATATAAACAGGGGTTTCTCAACCTCGGCGCAATTGACATTCTGGGCTGGATCATTCCTGGTGCTGGAGGCTGTCCTGTGCACCATAGGGTGCTCAGCCTTGTCTCTGGTCTCTATCCATTAGATGGCAGTAGCAATCCCTCCCCCAACGATGACAATCCAAAATGTCTCCAGACATCACCAGAGGTTCCCTGGGGGGCAAAATCCACCCCACCCCAAGTTGAGGGCGGGTGCACTAAAGTCCCTTTCAGCACCAGATTCTCAGACTAACTCAGGACCCAGAGAAGAAATTAGCATCCACAGAGGCCTGGGAAGGATTTCTGCGCCATCTGCTGGCGACTCGAAGTCTTGTCCTTGCTGAGCCTGGTGAACTGCCCTGCAATCAGCCAGATGGAAACACCCCTGGGAGATGGATGCTCCGAGGCTCAGCCTGGGGAAAGGGCTGGAAAAAAAAATGGAGAATGTAAGACTCGTGTTTGTGCTTTGTATAAGATTCACACATTAGAGCAGAAACCAAGGCTGACGGGGTCCTTGGTGAAGATCTGCGGTCTTCTCTACCCCTGTGTTTCTCAGTGGGGTGACTTTGCCTCTCAGGGGACATTTGGCAATGTCTGGAGAGGTTTGGGGTCGTCACAACTGGGTGGTGGCGGGGGCTACTGGCACCTAGTGGGTAGAGACCAGGTATGCTGCTAAACATCCTTCATTGCACAGGACAGCACCCACCCCCAGTCCCAAATGCCAAGAGTGTCAGGTTGAGAAACTCTGCTCTAAACCAAGCAATCAGTTTCCCAGAGTGTTCCTTTCCTCCTGGGGCAGACCCTGGGCCTGGGTGCACACTTATACACTCTGACACACATGCGAGGAGCCTGGAGAAGTGCCCCAGACTTCATGGGAAACGCGTTTGGAATAATGCAGGATCAGAGGGGGCTTGGAACCCAGCCAGCAGGGCTGTTTTCCCCCCTTGTGAAGCAAACAACCCACCAGCAGCACATTTACGTGATGATTCCTGCAGACCCAGCCCTGGGCTGAGTGGACAAGCGAGTTGATTGCTGCTACCGGCGTTTCTGAGGAATGCAGAATATGGAGTTAGAAAGACCAGACTTGAACATTGGCTCTGCCACTTTCTTCCTGGGTGAGCTGGGGAAAGTAGTTGACCTCTCAGGACCTCAGTTTCCTCATCTGTAAAATGGGCGCAATACCAGCAGTACTAAGCTTACACAGTAGTTGAGCTTATTTGGAGGAAGTAAGGGGGGAGAGGGAGGGGCTGGGCAGCCACACTGTCAACTCACACTCAGGGCTGGAACCACCCTTGGGCGCAATCAGCTCAGCTGCCAGGCTCTCAGGAGGGGGCGAATGTCACTGTCCTGAAGGTGACTCAACTCCTCCCTACCTTTGCCGCCTCTGTTCCTGTATCTGCCTCTTCCTCCCCAATTCCTCTGCAGCTTCGGGGCTCCTGAACCTCACCACCCTACGCTAATGCACTCTGTGCCGTGCCTCCCTGAGAGAGGGGCCCTCAGTGGTCAACCAGTCACTGGCCGCGCTTGGGGCCAGATCAGGGGCACTTCCCGTGGTCCCCAAGGTCCCTAGTCCCCGTGGGAGGGGGAACGAGCTGTGGGTGAGACCCCCAGCTGAAACCATGGCAGGGAACTCAATGGCACACAGTAGGGTCACCCTCAGGGGGATGAGGGCGTGGCAGGTGCGGGTTGGGGAGGGAGGCGGCACATTCAGGAGTACGCGGCCACGTATGTGCCGTCAAGGGCAGGAGGACACAGTCAGTGAAAGGAGAACCCGGTGAGGGGTACAGCGGTGGCTTCTGGAAAAGAAGGAGGTGCACCGGGACATGGCCTGTCCACTGAAGTGAGGAGGCTGACCGGGCGTCTGACACCGCGTCTGTGTGTTTGGCCAGACCTTGGAGGTTCACAAAGCTCTTTTCGGCCTCCTCTTCCAGCTGATCCTCAGAAACCCCTCTGTGGTTGGAAGGACGTCCTTATTTTCCAGATGTGGAAATAGAGGCCCAGCTGGGGAAATCGCTACCCCCTGGATGTGCAAACAGCAAGGGCCAAGGCCAGGCCCGACGGCAGGTGTAACAGCAAGCTTTGTACAGCGCGGCTGCCTGGAGACAGGGCCACTTGGGAGAGCGTATGGAGGCTTCCCCTCCATGGTCTGGAATGTCTCCTTCATGGCCCGGAGCCCCGGCGCATCAGCACTTGGGGGGTGTGGGCTGCTACCTTGATGAGGCATCATCCCCTCGGCGGCCTCTGAATCAAGAGCGCCGGCAGCTTTGTGGGATGGGGGGTCGGGGGCGTGCAGCACTCCTCACTCCTTGGCACAACAGCAGGAGTAAATCCCCCCGGTGAAATACTGGAGCCCGTTAAAGCCCTGCTCCCTCTCCCAGCAGAGGACGTGGGGACTCCAGTCTCAGCAGGTCCAGGGTATCTGCTCAGAGCCCCCCAGTTTAAGGCCTGCCAAGACAGAAATCGCATTTGGTTCTGGAAAGTTCTTCCTGGAGAACAGTGGCCTCCTCATGGCCCTCACTCCCAGTGGGGGGCTTCCCCCACTGTCTCTGCCAGGAATCCTGTCAAGTGAGGCTGTGTTTTGGAGGCTGAGGGGGGAGGGGGGAGAAGGAAGGGACCGCTGCTTCTGTCAGCTGTTGCTGCCTAGCTGGCCGTAGATTGCAGGCCTGCATGTGTGGACACCAGTGACGCACCACGTGCGTCTGCACGGCTCTGAGTGAGTGCAGTGCCACCGCCGCCCCTCATCAGGCCTGCGTTAAAAGCCTCAGCCCTAAGTCTGGCCGCGTCCCTCTGAGGCCCGTTTCCCTGACGGTTTCCTGTAGGAGGAAAACCCAATGATGGTAGCACCTAGGGGTTCTGCTCCAACAAAATCGTAAGTTCTCCCTCCTCTCTCCTTCTCTGCCTGTGGGAGTGTGTGCACGAGCTCACACATGTTGTATAGAACTCTCATTACAGAATAGAATGTAAATCATCCGTGTCTATAAAAAGAAATCTATATAGAACTCTCATTATGGAATAGAATATAGAACATGTCATATAGAACTCTCCTTAATGAATAGAAAGTAAATCATCTGTGTCTATAGAGAGAACTCTATATCGAACTCTCATTATAGAACAGAATATAGAACATGTCGTATAGAACTCTCATTATAGAATAGAATGTAAATCATCCGTTTCTATAGAGAGAACTCTATATAGAACTCTCATTATAGAACAGAATATAGAATATGTTGTATAGAACTCTCATTATAGAATAGAATATAGAACATGTCATATAGAACTCTCATTATAGAGTAGAATGTAAATCATCCGTGTCTATAGAGAGAACTCTATATGGAACTCTCATTAGAGAACAGAATATAGAACATGTCGTATAGAACTCTCATTATAGAACAGAGCATAGAATATGTCGTATAGAACTCTCATTATAGAATAGAATGAAAATCATCCTTGTCTATAGAGAGAACTCCATATAGAACTCTCATTATAGAATAGAATATAGAACATGTCGTTTAGAACTCTCATTATAGAATAGAATGTAAATCATCTGTGTCTATAGAGCGAACTCCATATAGAACTCTCATTATAGAATATAGAACATGTCGTATAGAACTCTCATTATAGAATAGAATGTAAATCATCCGTGTCTAGAGAGAAAAATCCATATAAAACTCTCATTACAGAACAGAATATACAACTTGTCATATAGAACTCTCATTATAGAACAGAAGATAGAACATGTCGTATAGAACTCTCATTTTAGAATAGAATGTAAATCATCCGTGTCTGTAGAGAGAACTCTATGTAGAACTCTCATTATAGAACAGAATATAGAACATGTCGTATAGGTCTCTCATTATAGAATAGAATATAGAACATGTATAGAACTCTCATTATAGAATAGAATATAGAACATGTTGTATAGAACTCTCCTTATAGAATAGAATGTAAATCATCTGTGTCTATAGAGAGAACTCTGTATAGATTTTCATTATAGAACAGAATATAGAACATGTCGTATAGAACTCTCATTATAGAATAGAATGTAAATCATCCGTGTCTATAGGAAGAACTCTATATAGAACTCTCATTATAGAATAGAATATAGAACATGTCGTATAGAACTCTCATAATAGAATAGAATGTAAATCATCCGTGTCTATAGAGATAGCTCTATATAGAACTCTCATTATAGAACAGGATATAGAACATGTCGTATAGAACTCTCATTATAGAATAGAATGTAAATCATCCGTGTCTATAGAGGGAACTCTATATAGAACTCTCATTATAGAACAGGATATAGAACATGTTGTATAGAACGCTCATTATAGAATAGAATGTAAATCATCCAGGTCTATAGAGAGAAACGGAGATTCTAGAGACAGAGGGTATGCAGATCTCTGCGTAACCAAGTACAGACAACGTGTGTGACACCTACAGAGGAAGGGGTGAGAATGAAAGCCTGAACTGTCTAGGTCTAAATATGGATCAAAATTAAGTTCCCCCCAGAGCCACAGTGCCAGGCTTCTCTTTGTCCAGTCTGCCACTTTGGGAGCAGCTGCGAGGTTTTCTAGAGTCCTGTGGGGCATCCTTTTGTCCTAGGGGCGTTCACTCAGCTGCTTGATGGCCCAGTGGGGCCGCCCCCCTTCCCACTGCTCCAGCAACTCCCAGACCCTGTTGGCATCGCGTTGCCTTGGAGACGGGATTGAACACACAGATGCCCAGGTCCACCCGGCCTGCTGAGTTGGCACCTTCAGTGCAGGGTCTGGAATCCGCGGGTGATCCTGTAGCGTCAGAATGAGTCTGTCTGGGTGACTCTGGCACGGTGGGGCCGGGCTGGCATGGACTGGAAGGAGCCCTGACAGCTTACTTGAGGGCAGGCCTGCCGAGAATAAAAGAATTGGGTTCTAAGGTAAAGCAGGCGAGTTAAGAATCACCAGACTCAAGCCCAGTGAGTTGTACTGGCTTGCTCCATCCTCTCAATTTTCAATTTCAGGGAATATCGACCCAGAGAGGGCTGCCATTGCCCGCCACTTTCCCCACCTCAATGCTGAGCCCGGGCTCTTGTCACCTGTTTCCTGAGGCCAAGACCTCCGGCCACCCCATCTGTTTCCCAGGCACCTGGCCGCCTGCTACTGGGCTGCCTTCTCAGGCTGCACTTACAGCCGGGGCCTCCGGGTCTCCACACACCAGGCTGTGAGGTCCCACGTGCTCCCTGGGGGGCCCTGAAGTTGCACGAGCTGCCTTGGATGAAGAGTAACAGGCAGACACCCGCACTGGGCCCCAGCTGGCAAAGCACAGCCTCAGAGCCCCCGATCTCCTCTGACCCACTGAAAACCAGGGACTATTATCCCTGGGTACTGGAGGGGAAACAAGGCTCAGAGAAGCAAAAGGTTTCCCCAAGGCCATTGCAAAAATGTGACAGAAAGGGGCATCCTGGTATGTGTCACTGGTGTGGGAAGTGGGGGAGCTTCTCCATGGAGGGCAATTGGTCAAGGGTATCTGGAGTGGGGTGAATTGTATGTCCTTGTCCTAAGCCCTGGCCCCTGTGAAGCCGACTTTATTTGGGAAAAGAGTCTTTGTAGATATAATTAAGGATCTCAAGATGAAATCATCCTGGATTATCTAGGTGGCCCCAAATCCTGTGACAGGTGTCCTTATAAGAGGAAGGCAGGGTGACATGTGAGACACAAAGAGACATATGGGAGAAGCCACATGAAGACAGAGGCAGAGATTCCAGTGATGCAGTCACAGTCAAAGAACGCATGGCGCCTCCAGAGGCTGGAAGAGTCAAGGAAGGATCCTTCCCTAGAGCCTTTAGAGGGAACTTGGCCCTGTCCACACCTTTTCGGCTTTTTTTTTTAAGGTTTTTATAACACTTTTTTATTTATTTATTTGTTCATTTACTTATTTGTCTGAGTTTGACTATTTTATTTTATTTTAATTTTTACTGGAATATAGTTGACTTAAGATGTTGTGTTAGTGTCAGGTGTACAGCAAAGTGAATCAGTTCTACATATACCATATATCCACTCTTTTTTAGATTCGAATGTGGAGTTATGTTTAACATTAGTTGCTGGTACCTGCAGGGACCACATGAAGGTTACCACCATGCTTCTCCCCAGCTGGCTGAAAGCCAATGCCTAAAGAAGGGAAAAACTAAATAGATTACCTTCCTTACCGCGGGGCTGCCTTTTCTGTCTGAGTATCTGACTTCCTGCTTGAACTCACTTCTCCTTTCTTGCCCTTATATGTAGTGCTGTTTTTTGACAAAGGAAAGCTGGCTGTAAAATATCTGGATGTCTGTGTTCTTATTCCACATTTTTATTTATTTATTATTATTATTTTTTTTATTGACGTATAATTGCCTTAGAGTGTTGTGTTAGTTTCTGCTAATTGTACTTTTTGACAGTTTCAATGTGTATTTCACAAAATATTGGCTACATTCCCTGTTTTGTACAATATATCCTTGTAGCTTATTTTATACATGATAGTTTGTACTTCTTAATCCCCTACGCTTATTTTTCCCTTCCCTACTGGTAACCACTAGTTTGTTGTCTATATCTGTGAGTCTGCTGTTTTTTTGTTGGCCCTATCCACAACTTGAATCTGGATTTTCTTGCCTTCAAAGCTGTGAGAGAATAATATTTCTGTTGGTTAAGCCACTTAGCTTATGGTGCTTTGTTAAGCAGCCCTTGGAGACCAATGTAGGATCACAGCCCAGATCCTGCTTCAAGGACTCGGTCCTAAGGAAGAGATGGGGAACAGACGTGCATTTAGGTCTAAGGATGTACACCCCCCCATAATCTCCTAAGGCTCAAAAGGAATTCAGAAGTAACTGAAATGTCCAGCGGCAGGGGATTGCCGAAATAAATGATGGCAGATCCTGAAGAGGCGATATTTTGGATGTTTGGAAGAATGTTGTAATGTGGGGGATGACAGTCTAATGCTGGGTGGGAAGTGCAGGACACGAAGCTCTGTGTTTTAGATTGAAGTATATGAATTGCTGGTGCTTGGCCATTTTTGACCTAAACATCCACAGTGATAGGAAGGAGCATCTAGAAGGAACATCTCTGACTTGGCATTGGGGGCTGAGTGGGAGGATCAGGGAAGGGAGGGGCTCCTGATCAGCAGGAGCAGGAGACAGCATCCCAGGTGGGACAACAGCATGAGCTAAGGAAGCGAGCAAACCAACAGTGCATCTGCGGCTGTGCATCTGCGGCTGTGCATCTCAGGCTGATCCTTATCTGGACACACTGGGCTGGACCTGGAGCAATCTGAAGGCTCCCCTTTTATCATCCTCCCCCAGCCTGGACCTGAGACAGGCCTGAGCCCACAGCTCCTCCTTCTCTCCCAGTGGGCCCAAGGGAGGCAGCTCCCTGAGCTCCTTGCTCTGGCCATCCTGACAGCCCTTCTCCTCCACCTCCTAGGAAGAGGAAGGGGAGGGTGTGTAGCCAGAGAGAGCTGGAGACGTTCCCAAGGGAGAAGTTAGGGGCTGCTTTATGAAGAACCAGCTTCCTTGCCCACATGAGCAGTGAAAACCATGTAAGAGAACGTGACCCTTGTGACTTTGGTCTCTAGGAATCTTAGCGGCAAATAGCCTTGTGAAAACTTCTAGCTCATAAATAGGCACTTTCTTTGACTTTCCAGCTGTGGCATTCTGTTTCTGTTAATTTACTGTGTCTTTGATAATATCTCAAAATCCGGTAGGGTAAGCCCTCCAGGTTTGTTCTTTTTAAGCACTGCTTTGATCAGCATTCCAACTTCATTTATATTTTTCCTGACAGTGTGTCTGATTTTTCAATTTTTAACTTTTAAGTTTAAATCTGGGGAGGTCCCCTAAGCCAGCCTCAAACCCTATAACGAATCAAGTGTGACATAAACATTATTTTTTCCTCCCAAGAATGCAGAGCTGGAAAAGGCCTTGAAAATCTGCTAGCACCAAGGTTATTGCAAACTGGCAGCAAACAGGTTGAACCGGTAGAAGCCGTACTGTTTGAAATCGATGGATTTAAAAAAACTCATTTAAATTAGGGGCCCATGTTTTAAAATTGGGATAGTTCACATTAAAAAAGAAATCCAGATTTCCAACTCCCTTGGGACAATCAGAAGGTCTCTTGGAGCCATCATTAGATCAGGCAGCAGGTCCATCTAGACCTTCAACGAATTTACTGAGCATCTACTACATGGCAGACATGGCCCTGGCCACTGATGCGTTCCTGCGGTGCTCCTGTGACTTGCCTCATTATCCTGTTAACAGCCTGGTCCCCGAGAAGGTCCAGTGTGCAGCCCTTACTGGTCCAGCCACTTCCATTTACAAATGGGGAAACTGAGGCCAGAGAGGGAAAGGGACCTGCTGAAGGCCACTCAGAGACCATTGACCATCAAGGAACTGGAATCGGGGCCCCCTGACTCCCGTTCCCAGCTACCCGCCTGCCCTCGCTGCCTTCAGCTGGGGGAGCCTGTTACTTTCACACCTCTCTGCTCAAGTTCATGTTATCAGCACATTCTCAGCAGCACCGGGGGCTCGCAGGCATCTGACTAATCAGAACCCAGGAAGCCTGCCAACTGAGTGACTCTGCAGCCTCTTTCTAGGGTTGTTTTTTTTTTTTTTTAACTTACTGTGATCCAGCCATCACCAGGCACATGCAACCCAGCCATCCCTGAACTGAAAGCGTCATTGCAACTGACGCAGAGTTAATTGTCAGCTAACTGTCTCTGATGCATTTGACTTCTGCCCGTACACCTGTGGGACGTTGGTAGGTTGGTCCCCCTCGCCGGTTTCTCCTCTGCCTGCTCCGGTTCCCTCTGGCGGGGTTTCTATGGTGATTGAGGAATGAGGAAGAGGGACTCCACTTTCTTTTTGAGAAAGTGTCTGTGGCAAAGGGAGCGGTGGATTCAGAGCCCCCCTGGGGTCGCTCAGATGCCCCGCCGACACCTGCCTCATTGGTGACATCCTGTTTGATTTGGGCATTGCACTTTCCCCTCGGCCTGGACTCCGGCCACACTTGTCTGCATGCTTGTCCTTGTCCCTTCTCTTCATGCAGGTCTTGGCTCAAATGCCACCTCCTCAGGGTGGACTGCCCAGCCCCAGTTGTTACCGAGTCCAAGCTTGCTCTGCTCACCGCACAACAGGCCGATGAATCGGAGACGAGATGTTGAGGCAAAGAATACGACTTTATTCGGAAAGCCTGCAGACCAAGAAAATGGCAGACTAATGTCTCTAAATAACCATCTTATCGGGGTTTGGATGCCAGTTTCTTTTATAGCACAGAGATGGGGAGGAGATGAGAAAGTAAGGTAAAAAGCCCGTAAGTTTTGCAAATATCCCCTGGAATGGCCAGCCTGGGGGAGGGGATGTGTTAATTTCTTCTTTCTTGCAGCCATCCACAGGTGGACAGGGTCCAGGTGTTTCCCTGAACAAAGGCACTTTGGTTTAACATTCAGGCAGAGGGGCAGGGTTCCCCAAGGCAGGCCATTATGTATAGACAGTATCCTTTTAGTGAACAAAATCAATGGGAAGCAAAGGTTAAAGTAAAAGAAACAGATCCAACGTGTAGTCAGATTTGGCTCTTCCCTGTTGCACAATCAGTCTGTATCTCCTCTTCTCCCCATGTTCCTTTTGGCACTGATCTGAAATTCTATTATGTGTTTGTTTCCTGTCCATCACTTGGACTAGGATGTAAGTTCCATGAGGGTGGGGACTTTGTCCTCCCCAAGGCTCAACTCCCAGAGCCTTGCACAGTGCCAGGCACATAGTAGGTTCTCAGTAAATGACTGATGACTCAGTGAATGGACTCGTGCCTCCTCTCAAGCCCCCGCCTTCCTCACCCTTGAGAATATCACCTGTCCCGTGTGGTGTCCTGCTACTTAGTGTCTGTCAGATGACCTGTGCTTCAGAGTTCTTCGAAAAGAAAAAGGAAAAAGAACTGCTCTAGGAAAACCCTAAGTCTGGGACTGTTTGGAAGATTCATTATTATGTAACAAACCACCCCAAACCTCAGTGGTTGAAAACAACAATCACTTTCTCACTTTTATCGGGGTTAGATGGGTGGGAAATTCAGGCAGGGTTTGGCCAAGTGGTTCTTCTGCTCTACAGGGTGCTGGCTGGGGTCATTTGCTTGGCTGTGTTCAGACTGTGGCTGGGCTGGGTAAAGAGGTCCCTGGGGGTTTCATCCACATGTCTGCTGCCTCAGTGCTCCTTCACATGACACCTACCCCCCTTTCTCTCTCTCTCCCCCACCCCCCCCCCACCCATTTGGTTAGCTTGGGCTTCCTTACAGCATGGCAGCTCCAGGTCCACCTCCTTACATGGCAGCTGGCTTCTAAGAAGGAACGTACCACCATGTGAAAGCAGAAGTTGCCGATCTCAAGGCTCAGTCTCAGGAGTTTATACAGCATCACTTCTGCCCCAAAGGATTAAGACAAGTCACAGGGGAAGCCCTGACTCAAAGGGAAGGAGGGGAAATAGACTCCATCTCCTGACGGAAGGAGCAGCACAGACTTTCAGCCATATTTAATCCATCACAGGGACTGATCCCTTCCCAGGCCCTGTTTAAAGGACCTGGATAAAGGCATACTCCAGGGCACATGAGCTAGGGCCTCACCCAGTGCCACTAACTTGAGGATTGCAATTATTTACACCATGTCTAAGCCAAATGATGGGCTAATACAAAGGAAGGGTATACTGCTCAGTAAACCCTGTGTAAACTCTTACTAAGGACAAAATTGAGGGAGAATATCAGGTCGACTTAAGAGATCAGCATCTTGTTATTCATTAAAATATGTTAACAATTGTACCAGTTATACTCCTTTTGCTTGCAAAGAGTCTTAGGACACTTTGGATTGCTTAGACAAATCAAAAATGAGAATTTAGTGGAAAGATGGTATGGCTGTTGGAGAACTTCATGGAATCCAGCGGAATGTAGAGCAAGTGGACTACGGGAAGGACAAGTCCAGGGCTCAGCCGCGTGGGTTTAGGCCTTTCTAGGCTCGGCCAAAGCTGCAGCTCACAGTTATGCCACCAGCTCCAGATCGGGGGACAGAAGCAGAGGTCTGGCCATGGCCCTGGGGGCTGTCTACTGTTCTGGGGGCAAATCCTAGAGAGAGGAGTTTGCTGAGAACCAGAGGCAGGATGAAGCCTGTCTTAGTCGGCTCAGCTGCCATAACAAAGTGCCCAGACTAGATAGGTGGCTTAAACAACAGACATTTTTTTGTCTTGTGGTTCTGGAGGCTAAGAGTCTCAGATCAAGGTGTCAACAGGGTTGGTTCCTTCTGAGGGCCATGAAGGATGATTGTGCTCAAGGCCTCCCTCCTGGGCTTATAGCCTGTGTCTTCACATGGTTTTCTGCCTCTGTACGTGTGTGTCCTAACCTCATCTTCTTTTATTTATTTATTTATTTATTTATTTATTTATTTGGAGTATAGTTGCTTTACAGTGTTGTGTTAGTTTCTGACGTACAGTAAAGTGAATCAGTTATACGTATACATATATCCCCTTTTTTTAGATTTCCTTCCCATTTAGGTCACCACAGATCACTGAGTAGAGTTCCCTGTGCTATAGAGTAGGTTCTCTAATCTCCTCTTCTTATAAGGACACCAGTCATATTGGATTAGGGCCCCACTCTCATGACCTCATATTAACTTAATTACCTCTTTAAGACCTCTATCTCCAAATATGGTCACATTCTGGGGCACTGGGGATAGAACCTCAACATATGATTGGGGGGCACATAATTCAGCCCATAATAAACCGCCACCTAAAATTTGTTTTGAATGTCAAGACTGATGACACCACACGAGCACCCAGAGGACATGGGGAGGTTTATTGTTCACATAATGAGACTATCTGGGGAGGACAAGGCAGGCTCCCAAGCTGGTCCAAAAATGGCCCGAGAAAGCAGGGATGGGAGGCTGGCTTGGGGTTTTTACAGTGGCTGGTGGGAGGGGCTGGGGTGAGGATTCCCGTGCAATGCGCGGATTGAACTACCAGTGGGCTTTCTCACCAGCTCGCCCAGACATGGGGCAGAAGGGGGAGAAGGAGGGATGCGGCTTAGAAGCGGTCAGCCACCAGGTATCAGAAAGTGGAGTGAGTCTCCATCACGAGAGCCTGCTGCAAATCCCTATATCTGCACAATCTTTCATAAAGCCCCATCCTCCTTTACCTCACTATCCTTAACAGCCCTAAATGCTGAGACCCAGGTGGCTCTGAGCTGAGGGGTGCAGAGGGGTTCAAAGTCTAGATTGTGTGTTCTGCCTACGTTTGGTTAGACCTGCACAGAACCAGCAGTGCTCACAGAAGGGCCTGGTGGGGGCTGGAGCCATGGGAGGGAGGGAGACAGAGTTTGAAAGACTCAGCTGGCCCTTGAAGAGAAGAGATCCTCATCCCCTCCCTTCCCTCTTAGTTCAGAATGACTTTCACCTTCTGGAATCATCTGCTCAGGATCAGGTAGGAAATCCTCATGGCTAAGATGATACCTGCTCTTCACAGTCAGAGAGAGGAGTCTAATGCCCTTGAATCAGACCAAACCAGGATCAACCTAAATGCCCCCTCCTCCATGAAGCCTGCCCTGTCTCTCCCTTCCAATCCCTTGCTCTAAGGCGTATGGCCGTGCCTAGGGGTGCCTCATGCTGTTGCTGTTCTTGGTCACACCTTGTCTCTTGCCCCCTAAGGTCAAGGTGGTGTCTTGTGCACCTGTGTGTCCCAGATGCTGCCTCTCCCATCCTCTCCTACACCCTGTCTTTCATGCCCTGACCCCCAGGCACACTGGGGTCTTTGCACCCATCATTATTCCATGATCATTCTTCTGCAGAACATTTTTTCATGTTGTTCTCCTATCGGGAACACTGTTCCCTGCTCCAACCCCTCTCCTTTAACTTGGGAACTCCTCATCCGTCTCAGCTCTGATGTCCTTTCCCCAGGACACCCTTCCTAACCCCCGTCCCCACCTGCAGCCAGAGTAATTCCCTGTACAGTCAATCCTAACTCCTGAACTTACCCTTCACAACTATATCCTACAGTGTGTGTATCCAACCAATGAGAATGTAACAATGCCGTTCACCATAGCAGGAGCTCAGCAAGGAGCTGGATGATTGATTGAATGAATGAAGGAAGGAAAGAAGGAATTCAGAGATCAGCTGCCGTCTTCTCCTCCCTGAGCCATAGGGCCTGAGAATCAGCCTGACATCACCCCTACCTGCAGCCTTCCCAGAATGATCCGAGGGTGCTGAGGCTCCCTGATGACTGGCGGGAGAGCAGCTTCAGCTCCATGATTAGAGAGCAAATGAGCAATTGGATTCCTGGACCAAGGAGGCATCTGTCCCCACCTTTGCTCCTGGGGTGCACCGTCCTTGCAGTCTATGCTGTGACATCTTAGGGGGTTCCTTCCCAGAGCCACGCAGCTATAACGCTGGCAGGCTGCTCAGAAATCACGTAGTCCAGGACTGCACACTGGAAGCCCTGGGCAGGATCTAGCCCCTAGATGGGTCTTGTCTGGCCACAGAGAGCTGATCCCAGTTCTGCGTGCCCACTGTTTCCCACCATGTCACCCCGGAAGCTGCCTTCCCGAGTTCGTGAAGGCGCTGGAGTTCGCTGCCCCTGGTCTGGCCCAACTCTTTATTTGCAGGGGCAGGGATATGGCTGAAATGGTGGTGCAGGGCAACAGAAACCCAGAGAGGGGGATGGTTGTTCTTAAGTTCACATGACAATTGAGGATCAGAGTGGAGACCAGGCCCACTAAGGGGTTCCCTTGAGCCACAGGAAAAGCAAGTATCAGGTGAACCTCAACACATAACACAAACAGGAAGGGGTGAACTCTCTTGGGTCCCCCGAGAGGGAAAGGGGGTTCTCCTGGGAGGAGTGAGCCAACTTGCAGTGAGGTTTCTCTCTATATTGAGAATCCACACTGTACCCATGGGTCGGTTCATTAATAATTACCTGATCAGGGAAGCGGTAGGTGGTGCAGAGAGGTTTCTCCAATCTTCCTGGGCTTGATAAATCCAAGCCACATCTAGAGCTCAGACAGGCACCCAGGGGCCACTCCAGGATTGACTGTGCCATGAGTAACCCTACGAGGGTCACGGTAGAGAGTAAAAGGAGGATGACCAACCGTCCCGGTTTGCCTAGGACTTGGAGTTCTGGGACAAGACTTTCAGTGTTAAAAGTAGGAAAGTCCTGGGCAAACTGGAACAATTGGTCACCCTGATTAGAGGTGACAAAGGCTAGAAAGATCCCTACATATGATTGCACCAACCTCCTTGCTGCACTGGGCAGGGAACTGGTGCTCAGACCCAGAACAGCCTCCCACAAGGCCACGTACAGCTGGGGACCCAGGTTTTCTGGCTCCAGCTGCTTTTGGAGAGCTCCTGTCAGAGCTTCTGGGTAATCTCACTGCAAAGCCGGAGAGAAGTGTGTGAGGGGGGTGAGGGGCGGTTGTTATAGGTTGGTAGGAAGCCATGTTAGGGGGAGGGGTGTTCTTTGTTATGGTCACTCTCCAGTGAGCACAGCAAAGTTGGTAGATGTAACAGTGACTGTATGGTCCCCACAGCCAAAGATATTTCCTATCTGGCTCTTTATAGGAAAAGTTTTCTGACCTCTGGTCTGGGTGAAAAATGATGGAGAGTTGAATGAGGGTCAAGAGGGACTGAGAGATTGAATGGGGTGGGATGGATGGAAGGCCAGATGGATGTTAGGGATGACAGCTGGGTTTGGGGGCTGAGAACTAGGTAATGGTAGGGCCATTTGATGTGGCAGAGAAATTTGGTGGAGAAAATCGAGCATCCTGTTTGGGGCAGGTTAAGTTCATTAGGAAAAGGGACCAATTCTATCCCTGAGACTTTGGACAAATCATGTGTTGAGCATCAGTGATCTCATCTGTACAGAGTGGTGAGAAGAATACCAGCTCTATTGACCTCTACCTGGATAAGAGGGTCAAACAAAATGGCATAAAAGAGATTTTGCAAAGTGTAAAGCACACCACGGATGTTTGTGGGGTAGTCGCTAATATAGCCTTTGGCGATGAGCACCTTTGACGCGATGGGTCACTGGGCTAAGGAAATAAACTCAGATGGTGCGAGGCACCCCAGGCTGAGAGTCCAGAGACCTGTGTTCTAGCTCAGGTATTTACTAGTTCGGTGACTTGGTTAAGTCACTTTTGGAGTCTCTGTTTCCCCTTCTCTGTAATGAGAATGGAGTCCAGTGCCGTGCAGAGCTCACAGAGATGGGAAAGGAAATGAGATGGTGGACGAGGAGCTGCTTTGTAAATCTGAAGCCCCGCTGCAGAGTGTCGTGGCACCACACACGTGGAGGTACTGGGTGTTTGCTACTCCCCTGCAAGCTCATCTGCGGGAGTTGAGAGTATCACTTAGATCCCTGGGCCCCTGCCCTCTGCCTGGCATCTCAGTGGGGTTGGGCATTCTGCTGGGCCCAGAGTTTCCTGGGCACATTCTTTCCTCCTGTAGACCTGAGAGCACAGAAGATGCATCTTGCCGACTGCCTGCTCCTCCTTCTGGCTGGACTACTGTTCCTTTCTCAAGGTCAGCGGCATCCTGAGCATCACGGCCAGGGTCACATCCACTGTCCCCATCAGGAGGCTCCGGGCACAGGTGAGGGCTCCCCCAGCCTCAAGGTCACTGCAGACAATACTGCCTTTGCTCTCCGCTTCTACCACCTGATGGTTTCCCAACCCTATGGGAGCAACGTCTTCTCCCCGCTGAACATCTCCACCGCCTACGCCATGCTGTCCCTGGGGGTCCGCTCGCACAGCCGGACCCAGATCCTCGAGGGTCTCGGCTTCAACCTCACAGAAGTGTCAGTATCTGACATCCACAGGGGTTTCCAGAACCTTCTGCACACTCTCCACCTCCCAGCCGACAGGCTGGAGATATGCGTGGGCAGCGCCCTGTTGTTGAGCCTGGAGCTGCCTCTCCTTCTGAGATTCCTTAACGACTCCGTGACCTTCTATGAGTCCAAACTCTTCCACACAGACTTCGACGACTCTGAGGGCACAACCCAGCTTATCAACAATAATGTCAGGGAGGAATCTCGAGGGAAGATTGTGGATTTGGTCAGCGAGCTCAGCGCGGATACCATGATGGTGCTGGTGAATTACATTTACTTCAAAGGTAAGAGTCAATTCGTTGGTGGATCCTACATCTTCCCTTTCCCCCTAATTCGTTGAAGGATTAGATATCAAAAAGAAACTCCCCAAAACAGAAAGTGGATGGATTGGGTCTGATAGGGTTGAGCAGCCTTCTGAAAATTTAATGTTAGAGCATCAGATATTTAAGTTTATGTAGTATTGATTTCCACCCCTTCATATCTTTAGACATATTTTCTTATTTTTTAAAAAAATAACAGCAATGTATGAAATGCATTTTACCCATGGTGACAAGTTGAACTGCTGGATTCATATCCAGCTCTGCCACTTACCAGCAGTACAAACAGGGCAGGTTGTTTGCTTGAAGGACTCTTATAAGGATATGAGTCCCTGCTTCAAAGTTTTGTTTCTGAGAATCAAATGATGTCACATATTTGAATACTCCTTAGAAGAGGGCCAGAAGGGATCAGCAAACTACAGCTCCTGGCCAAATCTGAAGGCCACCTGCTTTTATAAATAAAGTTTTATTGGCACACAGCCACGCCCATTCATTTATATATTATCTCTGGCTGCTTTCACAGGACAGAGATTAGCAGTAGCTACTGAGACAGAATGACCTGCAAAGCGTAAAGTATTTACTTTCTTGCCCTTTGCAGAAGAAGTTTGCCAACCCCTGACCATTATATATGCTTAATAAATAGAGTATTTGTAATTATTTTAATGATAACAATTTTGAAGACCTTTACAAATACATATAAGTATAAAAGAAAAAATAGAAATTGCCCAGAATCCTACCTTCCTGAGGGAACCAACATTAACATTTTAGCCTAATTCCTTCCAGTCTTCCATTCACACACATATGTTAATAGAGTTGAAATCACAGGTGGGGACAGTTTTGTACAGTGTGTATCACTTGGGGTGCCATCCAGGAAGCATAGTCACCGTGAGTGGGAAGGGAAAGGGGGTTGTGAGAGGAATTAGTCCTGGCGTGTTTGTGGGAAGGACTGGGGAAGTGAAGGTCTGGAGGAAGAGGGAGTTGGAGGGACAGAGAAAACGTCACTGGAGCTGGTGGACAAGTTGGAACTTATCAGGAAATCTATATGCCAGGCACATCCAGCCGCCAGAGTGGTTCCATCTTGGGGGGGCTTGGGGAGAGGCCCAGGCTGAGCACCTGGCAGTGGTCTGGAGACACTGTTGGTCAGCCCGGTAGAGCTGGACAGTGAACTTGGCGGAGAGCATAGGCGAGCTGGAGCACACAGCCCCTCTGGTCTGTTCATCATTTCGTCTGCCTTCAGTGGGCAATGGCTGCTTCACATCTGCCTCTCAAACCCCTGCTGTAACCACCTTGAATCTACAGGAAACAGATTCTGGGGAACAGTCTCAGACTGATAATCCAGCCAAACTGGTCACTGCTAGCATTTTACGTGTGGAATTTTCATGCACCACTGAAAACTTAAAAAAAATTAAAAAAAAAATCTGCAATAACTATAAATTCATAGGGAGTTGCAAAGTTGTACAGAGTGGTCCCATGTACCTTTCACTCAGGTTCCTCTAGATAACATCTTATGTAACTGTAGTACAATAGCAAACCAGGAAGCTGACGTTGGTGATAATCTATAGACTTTATTCGGATGTTATCAATTTTCACATGCACTCGTGTGTGTGTGTGTGTGTGTGTGTGTGGGTAGTTTTACGCTATTGAAAACTTTATTTAGATCTCATTTTAGTGGCTGCACAATATTCTATTGACTCCATTCCATTTAAAATATAATATAATTTACATGTGTAGTATACACCATCACCACACCCAAAGCTCTGGCCAGAAATAATGAAGATTTTGGTGCTCTCTTCCTGAAAGAGACCTTGCTGCAGTTGTGTTAGTGCTCGTGGCACAAAGAAGGAGGTGCTCCAGAAATAGACAGGAAATAGACATCTTGCCCTCTGACACATCTGCCCATCACTCTGAGGACATAAATGTAGCCCCAAGACCTCAGTCTAGGTCACACGGTGACAGCAGTAGAACAACTGTGGCCTATCTTAAAAAGTGAAAAGTACCTAGAAGAAAACAAACCAAAGATGTGCAGAACCTCTGTAGATAAAATTATATTGAGAGATATTAAAGTCGACAAATAAAAAATAGATATACCGTATTTATGAATAGGAAGACTTAACATGGTAAAGATGTCAGTTCCCGCCCAAATTGATCTAAATATTTTAAAGTAATCCCAACAGGTTTTTAAAAGATTCTTTTTGGTACCAGTTAACAAGCTGATTCTAAAGTGTATATGAGAGAGCAAAGGGCCAAGAATAGTTAAAAAGAGAGAATCTGTCTGCTGGGGAGCAATGCTGGTTATAAATCTGTACTAATTTAGACTGTGTGGTACGCATAGACCAATGGGACAGAACAGAGAGGCCGGAATGGAACCCAGAAATGGCTCCATGGATATATGGACATTTGATATTTGACAAAGCCTGCATGATAGAGCATTGAGAAAAAGGATAGATTTTTAAAAAGCAGTGCTGGGACAGTATCCTCATGGAAAAATATGATTTTGTACCCCTCCATTCTACAGATCATAAGCATTCACTGCAGGTGAAGTAAAGTCCTAAATGCAAAAGGTAAGAGTAAACCTTGTAGATGAAATAGGGGAGTATCTTCATGACCTGGAGGTAGGAAAATTTTTCCTAAGCAGGACACAGAGATCTAACCATAAAGGAAAAAACTGATATGCTCACTGCATAAAGTGAAGAATTTCAATCATCAAAACACACAATTATGGGGTTTCCCTGGTGGCGCAGTGGTTGAGAATCTGCCTGCCAATGCAGGGGACACGGGTTCGAGCCCTGGTCTGGGAAGATCCCACATGCCGCAGAGCACCTAGGCCCGTGAGCCACAACTGCTGAGCCTGCGTGTCTGGAGCCCGTGCTCTGCAACAAGAGAGGCCGCGATAGTGAGAGGCCCGCGCACCGCGATGAAGAGTGGCCCCCGCTTGCCGCAACTAGAGAAAGCCCTCACACAGAAACGAAGACCCAACACAGTCCCAAAAAATAAATAATAAATAAATTTAAAAAAACAAAACAAAAACACACAATTATGAAAGTGAAAAGACAAGTCAGAGAGGAAGAGAACACATTGGCAACACACAGAACTGATAGACAACTAGTGTTCAGAGAACTCCTGCAAATCACTAAGAAACAGCCCTATAGAAATATGGGTAAAAAAGTGAACTGGCACTGAACTAAAAAATAATAATAATAAAATTTAAAAAAACAAACAAAAACCTCCAAACCAAAAAAAAATCCCCCAAAACTTCTAGTTGATCCATAAACATACTAAAGACTACTCAACCTTATTTTAAACCAAGAAAGTGCATGTCAAAACCACAGTGAGCTACCACTATATGAACATCAGTTTGGCAAAATTATTTAAGTCCAATGATTTCAAGTAATCGGTGAAGACAGGAAACAACCTTGCTGATATCCTCTGGGGTCTCTTACTTTAGAACCTATCTGAACCCCCAGATCCATTCCCCAGGCAGGTCAGGTGCTGAACTGATGAGATGGTGGAGGGTAAGTCTTGAGTGATGGTGAGGGATGCATTCCCTGGCTGGAGGATTGGCTTGTTGGTCCACGGATGCCCTGTAGCTTCTTCCCTTCTTTCCTCCAGCTCTGTGGGAGAAACCATCCATCCCCTTGATGACCGCTCCCCATGACTTCTACGTTGATGAGGATACAATAGTCAAGGTGCCTGTGATGCTGATGGTATCTTCACGACAGATACTTGCCCTGCTCGGTGCTACGGATGGATTACAAAGGAAATGCAACAGCACTTTTCATCCTTCCTAATTGACGGAAAATGGAGCAGGTGGAAGAGGTTTTGACTCCAGAGGTGCTGACAAGGAGGAGCAACTTGCTTCGGAAGAGGTAACCCATCAGGGCACCACGCGGTGCGGAGTCTGCAACGCTGCCCCTCACATGGACCCTCCCAATGAAAGCCGGTGCCCCAAATGGGGGTGGGGAGGATCGCCAAGTTATGGAAGAATTCTTATGTTCTCCAAGACTTTCCTTGGGTTTCCTTAAATAAGGAACACTCCTATCGTACCCAAAATGTGATTTCGCTCTCATCAGTGAAAAGAGAACCAGACTAGGAGTTAGGAGTCCGGGTTCTAGATGTAGCCCTTGTACTGCACAAGTCTGGGGTGAAATGACACTGGCTCTCTTAGGGTCCACCCTGTGCAATGAATGGGTAGACTTCCCGTCAAGATGGCTGACTGAGCTGGCGAAGAGTGGTTCCCCCCACCCCAGGAAATAGCAGGGAAGCTTTCACGTCACCATGGGGCTATGAGCAGGAAAAGTCTCCAACCACATATAAGAAAAAGACCTCAGGCCAAGGCCACATGTGGATGGAAGATTCATACAGCCCATGTGGTGGAGGAATTCCACCCAAAGAAATCAATGGGTCCAAAACAAGTGAAAAGCACAGGGCCTCATCAGAGACAAAGGCAAAACTGCCACACCGGGAGACTTGCATCTCCCTGGGCACCTGGGACGTCTGCAGAAAACAACCTCTGCTGAAGACGAACTCCCAAAGGAAGGAGGTCCTGCAGATGGCAGGCCCTGAGGACAAAGAAGGAGCCTGGCTTTAAGCCACTGGCAGCACTCATCTGAGGGAGCGGCACAGGCAAAGGGTGTTTGTGACCACAGAACTCAGATGGAGTGCGGGCAGTGAGCAAGTGCAGTCAAGGAAAGCACAGCCGGCTGGGACCCTTGGCTAGTTCATGAGTCCAGTGTTTTAACCCAGTGCCTCTTTCAGGTATTTTTAAAGGAAGCTCAAGTTGTATATCCCCAAATTCTCCATTTCTGGCTCCTATAAATTTGATCAGATTTTGCCCAAGCTGGGCATCACGGACTTGTTCTCATAGCGGGCTGACTTGTCTGGCATCACTGAAGAGCTAAACCTGCAGGTGTCCAAGGTAAGTCATCAATGGATATCAACTCCTAGAGACCTCAGAGGGGAACCTCCACCTCTTGGAAGGTGCTGGGTGATGGGTGCTCTCCCTGCCACCGCGTGAAGTCTCAGAGTCCAAATTTTATTCAATCATCCACGGGCATAGGGAGCCAAGAACCGACCCACCATGTGCTGGGCGTGGTGCTTGGTGCTGTGGATCTAGGGTCCATCAGGTCCCTGCCCTCAGAGAGCTCTTCCAGTCAAGTCCAGGAGACAGCGCCCCCCTCATAGATCATGGCAACTGAGAGTCACAAATGCAATGGCAGAAACAGAGGAAGGATACAGATGAGGCTGAGTTGTGTGTGTGTGTGTGTGTATCATAAATTTCTTAGACCAGAGAAAGGGACCTATGACCTCAGCTACATACAACAAAGGTGCACTAGAGGGTAGAGTCTTGGGTTTGAGAGTTCAAATTCCAGTTCTGCCTCTTATGACCTTAAAGTGTTACCCAGCCTCCGGATTTATTTTCCTCATCTATAAAACAGACATAATACATTGACCTCATAGGATAGTTATGAAGATTAAAAAGAGCATAGGCACATAGTATGTGCTCAATTAATGATCACAATGGTTATTTATAAATAAGAGGTCATCCAGCTCAATAACCCCCCCAGAATAGAAATTCTTGCTGTGATATCCCAACAAGCGGCTTTGATCTTCAGTGGTCTCTGGTTCCCCTAGTCTTCCCTAAGCCCCAGCTCATGCTCTCTCAGAGGTAACGCTTGTGATTTCCTTCCCAGAGTTTCCACAAGGCCATCCTGGAGGTGGATGAGGTTGGCACCCAGGCTGCAGCAGCCACCAGCGGCTTTGTCACCTTCTGGTCCCGGGACAATCACCAAGCCCTTTGGTTTAACCGGCTCTTCCTTGTGGTGATCTTTTCCACCAATACCCAGAGCATCCACTTTCTGGGAAAGGTTGTCCACCCCATGAAACCATAGCCCTCCAGGGCTGGCTTGTCTGTTACAAGCAGGAGGACATGGCCTGGAGGGCTGAGTGTGAGCAGCTCTGGATTTGGAGTGGGGGTCGCAGAAGATGCTGAAGATGCGGGGCTGAAGCTGTTGGTGAAGCTGAGGGATGTGGGTGGTACCAGACCGGTGTGGACTGAACACCTAACTCCTCAGGGCTGTGCCACCTCAGACAGATCAGCTAACCTCTTTGAACAGGTTTCCATCCCGGAAAGTGGCAGAAACTCCCCCCCGCCTCAGGGTAGTTGTACGGATTAAACGAAATGATGGCTACGAGGAGCCTGCCTCTGCAACACGGCTCTGAGCTGGATGGGGCGGCCTCAGGAGTCACCGACAGATGGAAGGTCCCACAGGAGGAGATCGCTCAGCAAGACCAGCCCAGAACTAAGCACACCAATTCCAGGCTACAGGGTCAAGGACCTGCAAGTGCTCAGCACCTAGAGCCCTCCAAGGCTCAGAGCAATGCACACCCTCCTTGCCGCCCCCTGGTTTAATTGGTCCATTTCCCCCTGCACCTGCTGGGATGTTGGATTCTGTTTTTTAACAGCCAGGCAAGAAATAAAGTCAAGCCCAGGCTGATGCACTCCCTAGTCTGTCCCTACAAGGGCAGGGGGTGGGTGGATTTAAGAGTCCCAGACAAGCCTGCAAGAAGATGCAGGACTAGGGTTACTATGGCAATGACACCGCTGGGGTGATGTGTGAAAATGAAGCCCTGGTGTGAAAAAGGGAGGAAAAGGGGGGCAGTCACTTCCCAGTTTAGCCTTGAGAGTGATGCCTCCTTATTTTGCTTAAGCTCATCCCTCCCCTGCTCAAAAGGACTCAATGGCTCCCTATTGCCTACAGGATACAGTTCAAACTCCTCTAACTGCAGTCAAGGTCCTCTCTGATCTGGTCCCTGCCTGCCTCTCCTGCCCCAGCCCCTCCTCTTGCTCTCATGTACCCAATGACTGCAGTCACGGAAACTCTTGTTGTCTTTCCAGGTTGCCCATAGCTTCCCACCTTCGGGCCTCTGGTCCCCGCAGATCCCTATCACCTAGAATGCTCCCTTCCCCATCCCTGAGAGTCTACCAGGATTTCCAACAAATGCCTCCTCCCCTCCCTAAGGCAGACTGTCATCCTACCTCAAACGTGATTGGCTGACATTATTCTCTGCCTCGCATCCCGGCCAACCCTCATCCCTCTTAGAAGGAACATCTCAGAGGCAGGACCCTGTTCACCCTCATTCTCTTCACTCACCCCAGTAACTGGCCTCAGCACTGATCGTATGGTCTGGCATGTGGCTGAGGCCCAACCCATAGTTGGTGATTGAATGAATGAATGAATAAATGAATGGAAAAGGCTGTGCCCTGAGCAAGGTCCTTGAGCTATTTGTTCTGCATCACCACCCCCTGACACATCCCCGGAATTGATTGGGTAAATATTTAGTCCAGCTTCTCAGATTTCAAAATGCCCTTTTGGAGCATTAAAAAAAGAGATCTACGGGGCTGTGTGTGACCTATGTTTTACCTGTTGGGAGGCACACTTCTTTGGGACCGGAGTTCAGCATCAGAGGGGCGGGCGGGCGGGTATGCTAGCGATTTCTATCATTCTCCCCTGGCAGGAAAGGAGAAATCTTTTTTGTACCTTGTGATGGGAGGACAGAGGAAGGCAAGTGAGTGTCATGAGTGTCATCGTGAAGCCTGGGGGACCCAGGTGCCAGTGGAGGGACGAATTTCATGGCCCTCATAAGCAGGTGTGGAGAGAAGCATCATGGGTTCATTTGGTTATTAAATCTCTCATTCAACAAAGAGTTACTGAGTGGAGATTGGCCACTAGCCAGAAAACCAGAGGGATTTCCTCAGTGGAGGAAGAGGCACTTGAAATTTGGGGTGAGACAGAAAGCCTGCAGTCCCAACTTCTCCGTTACCTGTGTTGAGGGGCTAGCTCTTACCTCTCCGGATCTCAGTTTCTGCACCTGTAAGTGGGCGTGTAATCCCACAGCTGCTGTAGCAGTCGGGGGGCAGGGTGGTGGATGGACGTGGGATCCACGGAAGATACAGGCCTGGGAGCCCCTAGCTCTGACTGAGCATGTGAACGTGTGAACGTGTGAAGGGCAGGAGGGTGTCTGCTCCACTTCTGGCTGCCTGGGAAGGTGAGGAGTCCTTTTCTGAGGCAGAGCAGGTCTAAGACTAATGGTTTCCAAGCTCTGTGCGCCTGCGATGAGCAAGGCACAGTGACAAGCGCTTTCCAGGAGTTACCAAGAGGCCACAGAGCATCTGAGCGTAGAACCTGGACTTTGGAGCCAGAATACCTGTGTTTGAACCTGGAATCTACCAATTACTGAGTATACTAGTTGGTTAGTGTATTAGTTTCGCTCTAACAAAGGACCACATCTGAGTGGTTTAACAACAGAAATGTACTGTTCCACTCTTCTGGAGGCCAGAAGGCCAAGATCAAGGTGATGGCAGAGTTGACTCCTTCTGAGGCTGTGAGGGAGCATCTGTCCCAGGCCTCTCTCTTGGATTCTGGGGGTTTGCTGGCCATCTTTGGTGTACCTTGGCTTCTAGATCTCTGCCTTCATATTCACATGGCATTCTCCCTGTGTGTGTGTCTCTGTCCAGATTTCCCCCTTTTACAAGGACGTCAGTCTTATTGGATTAAGCGCCCACCCTAGTTCAGTAGGACCTCATCTGAACTAATTACATCAGCAATGACCCTATTTCCAAATAAGGTCACATTCTGAGATACTGGTGGTTAAGTCTTCAATTCTGGGGGGACACAGTTGAACTCATGACACGGTGTGGGACTTGGGGCACCCCTCTGTGCCTCAGTTCCCTCACCTGTAAAATGGAGATGATGACCTAACACATAAGCCTACTGTAGATTCTGGATGAGGTTCTGTATGTAAAGCACACATCTTTGCTGTTCCACAAATGTTCACTATTGTTATTTCATTTTATCTTTTATCACAACTCTCCTCTAAAGCAGGGTCACAACCTCACATGCCTGCCAGAGCTGGCAGGTCACCTGAACAGGTAAAGTGGGCTGACGGTGGTGGGGACCAGGCAGGTCGAATAGTAAGAGCCCCCACTGAAAGGCATTTCTGCTCCACATTGTCACACACACACTCAGGGGGGTGACACAACCCAACTCTGCCCAGGGTGAAACTCGCCTATCGGGAATGGTGCTCTTTGTTGCTCTTGATGTCAATGGAAAAATAAATCTGGCATGACTTACCTGGTCCTTTAAATTCCCATATTCTGGCCACTGGCCCATCCTACTCTCTCACCCCAGTTGTCATGGACTGAATTGTGTCCTCTAAAACTTCATATATTGAAGCCTGAACCCCCAACATGATTGTATTTGGAGAAAGAGCCTTTAGGGAAGTAATCGAAGTTCAATGAGGTCATAAGGATGGGGCCCTAATCCCACTGAACTAGTATCCTTATAAGAGGAAGAGACACCAGAGCTTGCTTCTCCTCCCTCTCTTTCTCTCTCCCCCTCTTTCTCTGTCCCCCCCCAACATGTACACAGAAGAGGCTGTGTGAGGATCCAGCAAGAAGGCATCATCTACAAGCCAGGAAGACAGATCTCACCAGAAATTAACCCTGACATCACCTTGATCTTGGACTTCCAGCCTCCAGAACTGTGAGAAACACATTTCTGCTGTTTAAGCCTCTCAGTTTGTAGTATTTTGTTCTGGCAGCCAGAGCAGACTAATCCATGCCCTGAGACACCCTCAAAACTTTTCCAAGTGTACCCATTCCCAGCCCCCATTCCTTCAGAACCCTTCCGAGTGACAATAGGCAGTCAGGGTTTGCCCCATTCCCCAAATTCTCAAGATAGTCCTTACAACGTAAGGACTGGGACTTGGTACGTGGGGTGTCTCCACGGACAGGCACATGGGCTGGAGAAGTCCTTCAGCATCTGCTTAGTCCCATCTTTCCCACATAGTTTCATCGGGAACCCGTTTTGGAGTATTATACTAGTTTCCTGTTGCTGCTGTAACCAGTTATGACACATTTAGTGGCTTAAAGCAACACAAATTTATTCTCTTACAGTTCTGGAGGTCAGAAGTCCAAACGGGTCTTCCTGGGCCAACATCAAGATGTTGGCAGGCTTTGCTTCTGGAGTGCTTTGGCCCACGGCCTCACATCACATTGTTTTTCTCCTCCTGCTTTCCTGATCACATCGCCTCCTCTGACTCTGATCTCCCACCTCTCTCTCTCTCTCCTCTCTCTCTTTCTCTCTCTCTCTCATAAGGAAGGACCCTTGTGGTTACGTTTAGGACCCACAGGGGAAATCCATAATAGTCCCCCCAATTTCAAGATCCTTAACTCAATCACATCTGCAAATCCCTTTTGTTATATAAGGTCACATTCACAGGTTCTGGGTATTAGGATGTGGCTATCTTTGGGGGACTGCTATCCATCCTACTATAGGTAGGTAACACTGATTCCCTCCCTATAGAACATAGTTGGGGAATCTCTAGACTAAGAGATGAAGGACTTTTGCTTATGTCACATGGCACAATGGACAGAAAGCAAAACCTGGACAGAAGGGACCTAGTTCCTCCTTGTTAATGCCTCTCCCTATTAGCTGTGTACCTTTGGGCTGATCACCTAACCTCTCTCAGCTTCTGTCTTCTCACGGATTCCACGGGGATGCTGGTGCCCATCATCTAGTGCGTTGTGAGGGCAGGGAGCACAAAACAAGCACCTGATGCCTGGTAGTGACTGTGCTTATCTCTAGGTTGCGATAAAGTTCAGTATTATGCCCTTTGTAAGGTGGTTGTAAGGACTAAAAGAGGTAATGGGCCATAACTGGGCCCAGAATCAGGGAGCGAGAAGGGGGACATCTCAGAGGTTGTGGAGGGACCCTGGTTGCTGAGCGTCAGGATCGCTTCCTCTGGGTCACGCCTGGCCCTCTGTTTCCTCCACCAACTCCACACCCTACAGTCACCCACACAACCTCTGGGTCATGGCCACGCACTGGATACCCCGGTATTAGGAAGCCCCAGGCATGGGGACCTTGGAAATGAAACAAGGGTTGAGCCAACATCCTAGCACTTGGAAATGTTCTTGAAAGTGTGGGGCTGAGTTTTGAAGCCCCAATTTCAAGGTAGAAAAGGACAGTCCAAGTGAGCCCACAGAAATCCTGGAGACAGACCTTTGCTTAGCAAAAAGCACTGGCCTTGGAGCCAGCGACCTGGGCACTCAGCCCCACTCTGTCCCTAATTGATGCACATCTCTGAAAAGTTCCGTCATCTCTCTGAGCCTCGGTTCAGCTATGAGTGCAATAAGAGGGGTGGATACAGTGACCCCTCATCTCAGCCATTGTGAGACCCTCTCAATCCATCTAATTTCCACCGGGATCTGGCTACGGGGGTCCGTGAGTCTAGTAAGCGCACAAGCCTTTGAAGAGCTTGGGTCCTCAATCCTCCAGATCCGCAGCAAATTGGCTGCAGGAAACAAAGGAATCAGCCTGGAGGAAGGGAGGTTTGAGAGGATGTCCCTTTCCCTGTGTCTGGACCAGCCAGCAGCTGATCACCTGTCCATCCTGGTCTGCCTGGGATGCTCGTGCCATTGCTGGCAGTTGGTGGCTGGTGTAGGGCTTTCGGGGCAATGACGAGATGGCCCTGGTCAGAGCTCAGGTGGCTTTTGGCTTGGTAGGCCTAGAAGTCCTGCCAGGACAGGACAGGGCGAGGCTGGCTGGGGCGGGGCCAGGGGAGGGGCGGAGTCAGGGCCCCGCTGTTGTCAGTGACAGATGCTGGCTCCAGTCCAGCCAGCCCTCTGCTCTTTACCGAGCCCAACCGACCGTCGCCTCTGCTGTGTGCACGCTCGGCCACTGGACAGAGTAAGTACAGGCACAATGGATGGAGGGCCGTGGGCTCGGGGGCGAGGAATGGACTCTGGAGTTATGGGATTTGGAGGGCTTAGAAACTTTGGAGGTGCCCCAGGGTGAGCAGGACACAGTGGTGGGGAGGGAGCCAGGGTCTCTGGAGTAGAGAAGTGGGGGACCCCCCCCAACCCCTTGCTGTGTGGTCTTGGGGATGACACTAAATCCGGCCGAGCCTCAGCTTCCTTGTGGATAAGATGCAAATTACTGCACCCCTTGCACAGTGTGACTGTGAAGATTAGATAAGTGGTGGTTCTCACCCAAGTATGATTTTCCCCGCCGGGCACACCTGGTATGTGTGGAGGCATTTTTAGTTGTCATAACTGGGGCGCGGGGGTTGCTATTGGCTTCCAGTGAGTAGAGGCCAGGGATGCTGCTAAACACCCTGAAATGCACAGGACAGCACCCACCGCAAAGAATGTTCTGGCTCCAAATGCCAACAGCGCTGAGAAACCCTGAACGGGGACAAAATGTCTGGTACCCAGGACGTGCTCGATAAACCGTAGCTTCTATTGTTTTCTGTGCCTGGAACCTTGGACCTTTAGAAACCAGGAAAAATGTTCAAATATAATCTGTTTCCCTGAGATAAGGCTGCCCTGCCCAGAGGCTGCTACCCAGAGTGGTTGTTAGAGCTCCAGATGCCATTTGGCCATTTGTTAAATAAACAAAATGTGGATGTAAAGTGAGTGAAATTTTCAGTTTTTCTAAGCATGGGGCTTTTGGCATGAAATGCAACAATAAAAGGGAAACTGCTCCCCTGGGCCAACATCCTTATTGACAGATCCAGAAACTGCAGCTTGAAGAATAAAGGCGGCGGGACGGAACTTTGGGAGGTGATAGATGTGTTTAGGCGTTGATGGTGGTGATGGTTTCACGGGTGTGTACTTCTCTCCAAACTCATCGAGTTGTCTACATTAAATATGTACAGGTTTTGGGGTGTCAGTCTGGCCTCAATAAAGTGGTTTTAAAAAAGAAAGAGAAAGGAAACTGAAGCTGAGCTATTCAAGGTCAGCTGAGTTATTCAAGGTCAGCTGGCATGTTAGCCCCAGGGCCACGAGGGCTCAGCCCTGGATGCCCAGCCTGGCTCATTCCCACGACTCGGTGGCCAGCGTGTGGTCTAACGCCTCTGAACTACAGAGAAGGAGACAGGGTCCATTCATCCATCCACTCATCCATTCATTCACAGGGGTGCCTGAGCACCACCTCTTGACTGAAAGTGTCACGGCGGGACCAGCACAGATGAGGGTCTTCTCTTACAAGCACATGTTCTAGTGGGGGAGAGGCCAGGACAAGAGGAGTCAACAGCACACGCATACATAATTGCACATCTGTAACTGATGGAGCCATGAGAGAAACAATCAAAGGGGCTGTTATAGAGAATAATGGCGGAGAGGGCGTGGTCACGTGTGGACAAGGTACTGCCAAGAAGTGACAGTTAAGTGGAGTCCTGGACTCAGGGAGAAACTGGTCCTTGTGAGAAAGGTGGAGAAAGGGTTCCAGGAGGGAGAGCAGAGTGTGCAAGGGCCCAGGGCTGGGACGGGGCTTCTGTGTTAGGAATTGAAAAAGAAGAAGTGTGCCCTGGGAGGCAGAGCTGGTCACGTGAGGCTGGGGACAGCAAGACAGAGCCAGACTGCATGCAACCTCATGGGTTATCGCGCAAATCAGAGTTCGGTTTTACCAAGCCAGTGGGCAGCAAGAACGTTCTTAGGCAGGGGAGCGCCTTGACCGTGTCTGTGATTGAAGGGGATTCTTTCAGAGTATACTTATGTATGTAGAATGGCTCTCAGGGGCAGGAGAAGTGGGGTCCAGGTGAAAGAAAAAAAAAAGGCTTCCATTAGGATGGTGGCAGGGAAAATGGGGAGAGGCAGGCAGATTTCGGAGCTAGAAACTGACAAGCCTTGCTGATAGTCTGGAGATGGGGAAGGGAGGTTAGGAAAATCCCCCAGGTCACTGATGCCAGGAGGCTCTGCCCCCTGGTCTTTAGGATCCGGGGGAAGTTGTGATTTTGTCTTTCGCTCTCTGCCTGGGCTCCACATCTTGTATCTATCTCCTTGCGTAATTAGCAGATAGTGGACAGACCCTTCTGAGCTGCACGCCTCCCGTGGCTGAGTCCAAAGTCTACCTCAGTGGGACTTTGTTGCCTAACATTTGGAATACACGCCAGCAGATTTTGGGTCTGGATGGTGGGGGACCAGGGGAAGGACTGCCCAGGGCCTGCCTACCCCGTGCCCACCCTCTGCCGCCGCAAGTCCCTTTGGCCTGGGATGCCAGATGAAATTGATCCATCTGCTTTCTCCCCTCTGACACGTGGGAGCACCTCTGCAGACACACTGGCGTCAAGGGCCCAGGAGAGGGTCAGCCAGGCCAGGCTCTGCCGGCACGCCGCGGGGGCTGGTGTCCTGAGAGCCAGGCTCACAGAGCCTGGAGCAGACTCTCCACTGGCTCAAAGTTGGCACAAAACTCTGTAAGCTGTGTATTTGTACCAGAGGCCCAGGAGTGTAATGGCAAAGACTGGCCTTAGAAACTAGGAAACCTGAAATGAGCACCCCCGGGCCTCCACTTTCTCAGAAGTAATCTCTCTGACCGTCTGTTTCCTCTTCCGTACAGTTGTGACAAGGATACCAACTCCATGTTGCTGTGGAGGAGTGTAAATGAGCTAATTCAGGTGAACAGGTTGGGAGAGACCCAGGGACACTCACCAGCAGCCACAGAGGAGGGGGCACGATGTGTCACTCCTCAGAGCCATAAAAGGGAGCCAAGAGGCCGCACGTACACCAGTCAGAGGAATCTGGATTTTAAACTGGTTCCATCATTCACTGGCTGGGACAAGCTTTTCCATTTTGCTAAGCCTCAGTTTATTTGGCTGTAAAATGGGGCTAATAACACTTTTGGTAAAGATGAAATGCAGTAATATTTATAGGGTGTCTAACAGGTCCTTAATAAACAGTGGCTTCAATAAGAGGGAGAGAGAGAGAGCTAAATGGAGCAAGGTTTTCTGGGTCCCAAACCTGCAGCCCAGGGGAGCCTGAGGGAAGCTGAGCCCTTGTTCTCTATGGGGACTCATGGGGCGTTCAGAGAAGTGGCTCTGGCCCGTCAGATCGCTGGTGTTTCAGGGGGGTCAGGCAGTGGTGGAGCCACAGCACCAGACCTCTAGGTTTTTATGAAGAAACTGAAGCCTGAGGGGGGAAGGGCCTGGCTCAAGGTCACCAGGCTGCAGGGATGGGAGGATGGGAGACTGGAACTCTCACTCCTACTCCCCTGCCAGCTGCCCCTGGGCTCCGTCCAAGCAGAAAACTCCTCTGCAGTCTGTAGCTATTCTTTGAAAGTATTTCTTTTAGGGTAATTATCAGTTCGGTGTTCATCTGTGTCTGGGAGCTGGGGGGTTGGTGAGCTGAACTGCTTCTTCAGCAGCATCCTGCTACATTGATGGTTCTAACACTCTGCACACTAAAGGACACAGAGATCACACCACCCACTCATGTCCTTTAAAGACTTCCATGAAGGCAAGTCTCAAAGTGGGAACAAAAAGGGAGTGTCAGCATGGGAAGCCTATTTCTTAATTCTCTGCAGAGTAGGGGCTATCGGTGGTGACCGTGGAGGCCAAGAATACAAGATCCGGAGGCTGTGATACAGACGAGGAGGACCAGGGATCTGGGGGAGCTAAATGGGGTGGCGGTTCAGAGCGTGAGTTGTGAGGGTCAGAACTAGGTCTGAACCCTAGTAGCTTTGCCACTACTAGCAAGCAAGTCATCCTCTCTGAGCCTCAGATGACCCGTCTGTAAAATGGAGCCAGTAATAGAACCTGCCTCCGTGGGCGGGTGTGAGGCTAAAGCAGTTGATATATGTCAAGACAGCGCAGCACCCAGCAGGGGCGGGTGCTGGCGATGCACCTGGGCCTCCCACGGGCATGGGGACTGCTGAGGCCGCTATATTTGGTTCAGGGTTGCTGGAGGTTCTGCAGACAGAATATTCTAAGTGAACTTCCTTTGTGGGCTCAGGTGCAGTTTGGAGGCCAGGGGTGGTGAGCATGACTTGCTTGAGTCCATCAATTTCATTCAGACAAAGACGGCCAGGACTGCTGATCCCCAAGATCCCTGGTGTCCCCCCGCCAGCCACGTCCAATGCAGCTCTTTGGGGCTCTTTGGAGTTTGGTTTTGCATGGGTCTGTGACTCTGTGTCTGTGCTCGCCCTGGGCCTGGGGCACCTCATGACATGGTGTCCACCGGGGGATGCACGCCCAGCGAGAGGTCTCATCAGGGGTCAGTCAGGCCATCGTGGGAATCAGTTGTCCAGCCGCCACCAGGCTGCCACGAGAGTGTGTGTGTGAAAGCATGTTCCCCACGGTACAGCTGAGGAAACGGGGGTCTCGGGTGGGGCTCTGGCCAGTTGCTGCCACACCAAAAACTCACACCTGGACAGCATGTCTGCACCGGGCACTGCTCCAAGCACGTTACATATGTTGATCATTAAAGCCCCAGCCCCTGGTGGAGGTTCTGTCATGACCTCCATTGTACAGGTGGGGCAGTGGCATGGGTATAACTGACTCGCACCACATCACACTTTGGAGGAAGCAGTGGGACTGAGACTTGAAGCCAAGCTGCTGGGCTGCAGAGTCTGCACTGTTCACAGGGTGTGGAAGGAGGGCTTTAGGAGGCCCGGGCACAGGAAGGGTTTCTGGATGGAGAGGAGGGGTCTAGGAAGGTGGTCATGAGAGAGACTGTGGGCAGAGGACAAGGCCAGAATGATGGAAGAGCCCCCAGGGCCCACCTGAGAGGCTGTAGACAGAGAAAAGGAAGCTGAGGGCCTCCTCACCTGGGGGAGACACAGAAGAAGAGACGCCTGGGGGCTCAAACAACACACATTTATGGTCTCACAGTCCTGGAGGCTGGAAGTCCAAGATCAGCAGGGCTGCTTCCTCCTGGGGCTTCTTTCCTTGGCTTGTATGGGAATGTCTCCTCCTCCCTGTGTCCTCACATTCCACACGTGGTTGCCCCTCAGTCTGTGTGTGTCTGTGTCCTAGTGTCCTCTTCTTATAAGGACACCAGCCACATTGGATCAGGGCCCGCTCGACATCATTTTAACTTAATTACTTCTTGAAAGGCCCTGTCTCCAAATACAGTCACATTCTGAGGTACAGGGGGTTAGGACTTCAATGAATGGATTTGGGGGACACAATTCAGCCCATCACAGAAGAGAAGGGAAGTTGGGGGGCTCACGTTAAGAGGGCAGAATTTCCTCAAGGGGGGAAGGTGCCTCTGATGAGGGACAAGGATGGCTTTGAGGGGTCCTGGAGCAGCCCCTGGGGAAGGAGAGGGGGACTGATGGCATCGTGTGTTCACTAATGAACCACAGGAGGCTGGCACCCTACCCACCACGCCATGGAGTAGACTCTCCAAATGAACAGGGACGAATCCAGCAGTGTGGCAGGGGCCACGGCGGGGAGTTGCCCTGAGCTCATAGAAGGACACGAGGTCTTGCAAATGCTACACCCAGGGAAGGAAGTGAGGGTTGGGGGCCAGGTATGGAAACAGGCTGCCAGTTCCCGGTAACCTCAGAGCCACTAACCCAGCAAAACACGGGAGAACCCTCCGCCCCACGTCCCATCACCCTGTGACGTGTACCTCGATGTGGGTGAGAGGACGCTTCTTGCCTTGGTGGCCAGTCCCCGCCTGGGATCTCACTCCTCCGCCTCGTCCTTGCTCTCCCCACCAACAGATGTCCATGTCCCCAGGTCTCTTGTGCTCCAGCCCCTCCCGCGCTACCTAAACCCTCACTCGCAGCCTCTCCGATTCATCACCGCCCTTTGAGG
The DNA here is from genome assembly GCF_965194805.1 of Balaenoptera borealis. NCBI lineage: Eukaryota > Metazoa > Chordata > Mammalia > Artiodactyla > Balaenopteridae > Balaenoptera > Balaenoptera borealis. The sequence continues at coordinate 9,652,125 of NC_138866.1, read as the reverse complement.
CTTCTGGTTGATGGCGCCGCCTCCCGGAATGTCGGCCTTGCTTGTGATCTTCCCATCCTCTCTCTGAGGGCATCTTCCCACTCTCCCTTTCAGAACCGGGCAGCCACGATGCGGCTCCGCCTCCTCCTGTGCCTGGCGCTCCTCAGCCCGCGGATGGCCACCCTGCGCCGCCCCCAAAAGAAGAGAGTTCCGGAGCTGCCGCCCGCAGTCGCCACGGTGGCCCCTGGCAGCCGGGACTTTGTCTTCGACCTCTACAGGGCCTTGGCCGCGGCTGTCCCCGATCAGAACATCTTCTTCTCCCCTCTGAGCATCTCCGTGAGCCTGGCCATGCTCTCCCTGGGGGCGCGGGCCAACACGAAGGCGCAGGTCCTGGCGGGCCTGGGCCTCAACCCCCAGGAGGGCCAGGAGGAGGAGCTCCACAGCGCCTCCCAGCGGCTGCTGCGGGAGCTCGAGCAGCCCGGAGACAGCCTCCAGCTGAGCCTCGGCAACGCCCTGTTCACCAAGCCCGCGGTGCCCATCGAGGAGACCTTCCTGGGCGCCATGAGGACGCTGTACCTGGCAGACACTTTCCCCACCGACTTTGAGGACCCTGAAGGGGCCCAGAAGCAGATCAATGATTACGTGGCAAAGCAAACGAAAGGCAAGATTGTGGACTTGGTTAAGGGCCTGGATGGCACCGAGGTCATGGTCATAGTGAATTACATTTTCTTTAAAGGTAAGGCCCTTGGGCTTGAACCTGAACTTTCTCTTTTAAGATGCTTTTGTCAAAAAACAAAAAAAACAAAACACAAAACAAAACCAATTCCCGCACACATGAAAGAGTGGGAGTGGATTTATTCTTTTCTGATCCCTGTTGATAGAGTGAAGCCAACGGCAGCTGGGTGAGACAGTGCCTTCTTACTGCAGAAGGTGGTGTGAAAGACCCCGGATGCTGTTTCCTCCACTGGGGAACAGCTGGTTCCTGTTTGTGCCCCTGGGGACACTTAAAGCAACCGCTTCCACATAGGCTCTGAAGCGTGAGTTTGTCAAGGCCACGATGCCAAAGAAACTGAGAGCATGGCTACTCAGGGCAGGATTGTGGGCCTTAGAAGGGCCTTAGAGGGCATTTCCCAGATGCTCCCTGGTACCCACATCCTCCTAGGGGCTGTTTCCCCAGCCGAGAAATCCTGGAACAAGAACCTGTTCCCTGAACAGTCCTCTCTCCCCTCCCCAAGAGCTGACCTCCCCATCTTTATCTCCCTGGCATTTCTTGTCAATATCCCTACTCATCCCAGCTTGTACACCTGCTTCTCCTTCTAGATACTGAGCCCCTGAGCGCCCTGTGCGGGGCCTGCTGAGGATGGGGAGGGGCAGGGAGGGAAAAGGAAAGAGGAAAATAGTTAAGCTGTTAACCAAGCCCCCCTCTTCCCGTGGTCACAGATGGTGAGTATCGTGCTTGGGCTCTAAGATTCCTTGTCCCCTGGTCCAGGGCGAGGCTGCAGAGGACAGCTGTGAAATAATCTAAGTGGGGCATGGGGGCGGGATCTATATTTGATAACTAGTAAGAAAATGGAAACAATTACTTGTACCACTTTGAACAAAATGTCCCGTACGAAGCAGACAAAGCAAGAAGCATAATCACAGACTTCCCAGCTGGAAAAATCATGTTTTTGCAGGAACCTTACCAACCTTTCTCCCAAACCCAGATTGAGATCCAATATTGGGAAAAGAGTGAAAAAGAGACTAACTCACCCAGATATAGTGTAGCTTTGTCAGCCATACATATTAGTTACCCTCTTCACTGGGATGTTTGACCTTGAGTACCAACATCAGAGATTCAGACAAACAACATTAGGGGTGAAGGGTCTCTGAAGACACGAAAACCAACCTCCTTGTTTTGCAAATGTGGAAATAAAGCCCCACAAAAAGTTCAAGCCTGTCCCCCGAATTAGGAAGGGGCTTGTCTTTATATTCAAGAGGTTTGGCAGTCACTTCTGCCAATAAGACTGCTCCGAAGAGGATGCTGTCTGTTTGGTAGGTTTACTGTCTGCACACTTTTCATTGGCAGCTGAGAATGTTTAATTCCTTTTCCATTTTAATCTTCAGCTAAGTGGGAGACAAGCTTCAACCGCAAAAGCACCCACGAGCAGGACTTCCACGTGACCTCGGAGACGGTGGTGCGGGTACCCATGATGAAACGAGAGGATCAGTTTTACTACCTCCTGGACCGAAACCTCTCCTGCAGGGTGGTAGGGGTCCCCTACCAAGGGAACGCCACCGCCTTCTTCATTCTCCCCCGCGAGGGCGGGATGGGGCAGGTGGAAAATGGCCTGAAAGAAAAAACACTGAGGAAGTGGCTCAAGATGTCCATGAAGAGGTATTCTTCACACCACTCCAGGGCCGGCCTGCTGCTGCACACCTGCAGGGCCACACGGCAGTGGTGGGAGAACTCACCTGGCCTGGGAGCCGCCTCCCAGCCCAGAGCCATCATGTGAAGTCCCAGCCCCCTGGCCTGACCCAGCTAGAGGGAGCAGGGCTGGAAGCTGGGATTTCTGGTGGGGCCATCAGAGTGGGCAGTGACCTCTGGGGACAGCCCAGGTCCAAGTCCAGAGTGGGATGGGTTCCATTGTAGGCAACGGGCTGGAGGAGCATTATGAAACCAAGAGGAGATGGCAGGAATATGAGCTCAGTGAGCCAGTGCTCTGAAAGGGTCCAAGAAAGGTCTTCTTCTCTTTCCAGGCAGCTTGAGCTTTACCTACCCAAGTTCTCCATTGAGGGCTCCTATCAGCTGGAGAAAGTCCTCCCCAAGCTGGGGATCAGAGATGTCTTCACCTCCCATGCTGACCTGACCGGCATCTCCAACCATTCCGGCATCCAGGTGTCTGAGGTGAGCCCAGAAGCTCCTGAGCACCTGCTTTCAGAAATTCCTATCCTATCCTATCCTATCCTATCCTATCCTATCCTATCCTATCCTATCCTATCCTATCCTATCCTATCTTATCCTGTCCTGTCCTGTCCTATCCTATCCTACCCTATCCTATCCTATCCTGTTCCATCCTATTCTATCCCATTCCTCATTCCAAATCCTTTCTCTCTCTCTCTCCTCTTTCCCCTCAAGAAGCAAAGGTTTCACTTTGCATCTGAACAATGGGAAACCCTATCCAGCACCGTGCCTTGGGGGAAGGTGTCTTGTCTGAAGCAGTCAAAACTAAGAATTGGATGCTAGCTCCTTCACTCACCAGCTGTGTGACCTCCAGCAATTACTTGACCTCTCTGAGCCTCCTTTCTCTCTATAAACTTGGAGAGTCACACGCTTGCTGCTAGATGCAGTGAGAATTCAGTGAAAGACGCATGCACTCACCTGTAAGCCGTGGTGCGCAGTAGTTGTTCAATCACATCATCTCCTATCTGCTTCATGGCTCAGGAGCACAGAAACTTTGACAGTGATGCTGCGGGCAGAAGCTTGTCCGTTTCCCCCTGATGGCATCTCCCAGCCCCTGGTGGCTCGGTGACGCCTGATGTCTCCCCTGCAGATGGTGCACAAAGCCATGGTGGAGGTGGACGAGTCGGGAACCCAAGCGGCTGCAGCCACGGGGACGATCTTCATGTTCAGATCTGCCCGGATGAGCTCTCAAAGGATAGTATTCAACAGGCCCTTTCTGATGCTCATTGTGGAGAACAGCAAACACATCCTTTTCCTCGGCAAAGTGACTCGCCCTTGAGATGGGGATTTCTCCTGAAAGGCACGGGCTTCCATAGTGGAAGATGAGGGTTCACTATGGCCATGTATCTGCTGGGAGCTGGTGATATACGCAGGTTTAATTGACTAATGAGGCTTCCACAAATAATAGTAATAACAATAACATTGAAATACTGATGATTGCTTCTTTTCACATGATTGCAAGATGGGTGCTTTGGAGAACATTTGGTTTTGCTCTCACCTTTCATCAATGGAGATTAGCACTGAGATCCAGAGAGGCCACACAGCATGCTAGTGGCAGACAGAAGCTCAGAATCCAATCCAGGAGGATTATTCCAGTAGATATTTCCACCAGGAAGCATATTCCCAAGCCTAGTTCCCCACCTGTCTGCAATACCAGCTACCAGTTTGCCATGGTTTGGAAAGGACACTGGAATGGGGATATGAAGTGGGGCTTCTGTCCCAGCTGTGTGACATTGGGTAATACTGTCACTCTCTGGACTTCAGTTTCCTCATGTATACGATGAAGGGTCAGGTCAAGGATTGGAGGATCCTTGAAATCATATAAAAAGGGTAGAATGTTCCCCACAAATCAGTTGATTTCAATGCATCCAAGTGCCACCCATCTTTTAAGGAAAGCAGGTGGACGGCAGGGTGGACACGGCCATCCCAGGTTTGTACCATCCTGTGGGTACATTTACAACCTCGTGGGCTTGGCTGGGGGTGGGAGAATGGAGGCCTGTTGCAAATACTAGAGTATCAGTTGAAGACCCTGATGACTAACTGTGGATTTTAGTGTCAGCAATAACAATAAAGCATTTTGCAAATACTGGATGTCATTGTCCTTCTGGAAGTAGCTCTGGGAACAGCAACATTAATAGCTTATGTTTCAGGACTGATGCTAGGTGCTTAATCTGGATGGTTGCACTTACCCCTCACAATATCCTGTACCAGGCAGGCACTCCTATTATCCCCACTTTACAGATAGGGAAGGTGAGGCTTGTAGAGAACAGGTAATCTACCCAGTCACACAGCTCCTTGGTGGTGGAGGCAGGATTTGACCCCAGGAGTGTGGCCCTCAGGCCACCCTCTCAGCCCTGGGCTCTGCTGTGGAGGAGACATGACCCAGAAACAGAAGCCCAGGTCAAGTGCATCAGGGCACCAGCTCCCTTGTCACCCAGGTAGGCTCACTCTCCTCCTTCACGAAACCCACCATGCTTCCTTGTCTATCAAATAAAGGGGATTGGACACTTTCAAGAATGAATGAATGAATGAATGAATGAGTCCTTCACTCAGTCTCAGACTGTCCCCTAATTAGCTGCCCCCAAGTCTGACCCCTGAGTGCCTGTTGCCCCACCTTACGTGCCCAAAGCTTGCTTTCCACGAGCCTGTGCCCAGCGCTCTGACCCCAGAGACTGGACTGTGTGGGTGCCCCTTAGAACTAACGGGGTCAGAACCCCAAGCTTTGACCATCCCTCAAAGTACTGAGCACCTACTATGTGCCAGCTGTGGGGACACTTTGCATCTGTGATGTCATTAATCCTCCAACAACCCTGTAAGGTCTGTCTCAGCGTCCTCATTTCACAGAGGGCAACATAAGTGCTTGTCCAGAGCCCCACAGGCTCGGGGACCCAGATGGCACAGGTGTCGGCTGGCAGCAGGGTAGATGGCTGCACCCAGAGCCAGACGGCTTGTCTGCGTTTTTGCTTTGGGCTTGGGAAGCTCTGGAGGATGGGGCCTCCTCGTGGAGCCAGACCTGCTCCTGTGTGTCTTTTCCTTTCGCAACACCTGGTCTTTTTTGGCAAATATTTTTCTCAGAGTTTACTCAGCCAGTCCAAGGTCAGGGGGAGGTCCTGGCTGTGCCACGTGTGTAAGGCCAAGGTCCAGCGCTGTCTAAAGTTCACTCAGCAAACAGTCACAAAACAGCTCCCGTGTGGGGATCGGGCCGGGCTCGGGGTGGCCGATTTGGGGTGTCATGGAAGGAAGCGCCGAGCTGGGAGTCACGGCAGGTCCTGTAAGTCAATTGTCACACGATCCTGGGCTGAACAAACTGATAGAGCAACTCAGAGAGAGAGAAAGAGAGTTAACTTCTGAGGGCTCAGGGAAGGTTTTGCTGAAGAAGTGACACTGAGCTGGTCTTGAAGAGCATGTAGGGCTTCACAGACAGCAGATTTGGGAACAGAGCGGGGACTTCCAGGCCAAGGGAACAGCTGGAGAGAGCATGAGGCTGAGTGAGCTGCAGTGTGGATGGGAAATTGTGGAGACTTCAGCCTGGACCAGGGCAGGGAGTGGGAAGGAGAGCAAGGAGGAAAGAGGGGACAGCGCTTGCAGTCCAGCGGCAGGGACTCTGAACACGAGGCCCAGGTTTTGTCTCTTCTCTCTCCTCCTGATTTCAGGGCGGTTTGGCCATCCACGCCACACCTAAATCATTCCCTGGACCTCTTCCTGCCCCTCACTCTCCCATCTGTGCATACCATAGATGCTTCATTCATCCCCCTAGGGGGCGCTCACACCCATCCACACCTGCTTCTCCATCAGCCCCACCTGCCCCTCCCTGGGATAGACCTCATTCATCAGGCGAAATAAAGGACCAGCTCTGTCAGTGCCCGCGTTCTAGGCATGGCTGTCCCCCTCAGGACCCCCTTTCTTAGCCGCCATATTCATTTACTAGGGCTGCCATAACAAAGTCCCAGAGACAGAGTGGCTTAACAACAGAAATGTATTATCTTACAGTCCTGGAGGCTGGAAGTCTGAGATTAAGGTGTCATCAGGGCTGGTTCCTTCTGAGGGCTCTCTTTTGTGTTTGTAGACGACCGTCTTCTCTCTGTGTCCTCACATGGGCTTCCCTGTGTGTGTGGATGTCTGTGTCCTAATCTTCTCCTCTTCCAATCTCCACCAGTCATATTGGGTTGGGGCCCACCTTAATTTTAACTTAATCATCTCTTTAAAGATGCCATCTCCAAATCCAGTCACGTTCTGAGGTACTGGGGGATAGGACTTCAACATATGAATTTGGGGGGACACAATTCAACCCATAGCAGTGACTCCCCCTTTGAGTTTCTTGGCAGCTGTTGCCAAGTTCATTCGTGTTCTTAGGAACCCACTTTCACTTCCCTCTCTGACTATGTGCACTCTGAGGCCCTCCCCTTGTGGACTCCACTTCTGCCAGAAAGTGGAGGAACAATGCTAGGGCCCAGGACTCCTTTCCCCACCTCTCCCTGCAGAAACCCAGACCAAAAAGAATGAACTTGGTCTCCAGAGGAAGCACTTCATGCCCCATTAAACAGCCTTGCCCAGACTACACTTGTTTATTTAGCTCTTTCATCCAAAGGCCATTGCTCATGGGGTGCCTACAGGGAATCAGGCAAGGAGCTAGTAAAAGGGTGTAATGGTGAGCCCAGCAGATGCGGGCTTAGGCAATAACCAGGTACACAAACAAACAAGCAGAATTACAAACTGTGATGAAGGTAATTCTTTTGTCCACAGATGTTTATTGAATAGCCCCTGGCACTGCTCCAGGTGCTGGAGATAAATGAAGAAAACAACAAAGATCTCTGCTCTGGAGGAACTATATTCTAGAATGGAGTGACAATAACAAAAAAAAATAACAAAGAATAAAAAAGAAAAGTAAAATACATCACATATCAGTTGATGGCAAATGCTATGGAGTGTGAGTTTGACAATTAGAGCAGGAAGTAAAGAATAGTAGCGCTAGGTGGAGAGACCTGACATCCATGACCTTGGGTGAAGTACCCTGACTGTGTGGTCAAGGTCAACTTCACCAGTGGTATGTTGTGTTATCATCTTGTTTCTTCTGATATGGGGTGATGAGAAGGGAGCATTGCCTCAGTGGGATCTTCCCCCAAACACATAACCTCACTCTGATCATGAGAAAACAGCATACAGACCCCAACTGAGGGACATTCAACAAAATACCTGACCAGCAGTACTCTTCAAAAGTGCCAAGGTTATGCAAAACAAGGAAAGCCTGATGCTATGAACTGCAGGTTTGTGTTCCCTCAAAATTCACATGTTGAAATCCTCACCCCCAGTATGATGGTATTAGAAGGTGGTGTCATGGGGAGGTGACTAGGTCATGAGGGTAGAGCCTTCATGAATGGGATTAGTGCCCTTAAAAGAGACCCCAGAGATGAGGGTTGTGGTGTGATGAATTGGGAGATTGGGATTGACATGTATACACTGATGTGTATAAAGTGGATGACTAATAAGAACAACAAACAAACAAACAAGAGACCCCAAAGCTCTCTCTCGCCCCTTCCCATGTGCGGACACAAGCAGAAGAGAGCCCTCACCTGGCCATGCTGGTTCCCGGATCTCCAGCCTTCAAAACTGTAAAGAGTAGATTTCCACCATGTACAAACCACTCAGCCTGTGGTATTTTGTTATGGCAGCCGGGACAAATTAAGACTCCTGAGAAACTGTCACAGGCCAGGTAAAACTAAGGAGACCTGGAAACTAAGTGTAATGTGGTTTCTTGGATGGGATCCTGGAGAAGAAAAGGGATATTAGTGGAAAAAGTGAAATCCAAATGAGTCTATACAGTAAAAAGGTTCACTCCTTAGTTTTCAGAAATATACCATGGCTATGTAAGATGTTTATGTCACAGGAGCTCTCTGCACTGTCATTACATCTTTTCTGTATATCTAAAATTGTTTCAAACTAGAAAGTTGACTTTTTTAGTGAAACGTTAAAAAAAAAGTAGGTAAGAGAATAGGTGTGGGGTTAGTGTTGTGAAGGCAGAAGCCGGAGACCAGTTAAGGAGGAGAACAGGGCGCTAAGAGAGATAGCCAAGGACTTTCTACAGCTGGGGCTCCAGAGGGAGCTCTGGGGTGGTGGCATTGAAGCCAAGAGCTGAGGGACAAGCAGGAGTGAACAGAGCGAACGTTACTTGTGCACAACGTGAGTGAAGAAGACCCAGAGGTGGGAGAGTGTGTCCTGTTCACGGAACTGACAGGACACGGGTGGCTGGAGCCTGGCAGGCTCGCTCTTCACCAGCACCTGTTAGGCTGTGCAGGGTGCTGCGGGCGGGGGCAGCACTCCTAACACTGGGTAGCACTTGGATGCCACCTATTGCGTGCCTGGCACTCTTCTAAGCCCTCTGCATATATTGTCTCAGTTAATGAAGAGGCAGAGAGGCACCTGTGCAAGGGGCTGGGATGGCAAGTGGGTGACGTCAGTGACCTTCTCCTGTTTCCTAGAGAGCTGCACCCCAAAGTGGACTATCTGCCACCTATCCCCAAGGAATGAGGTGGGAACGAGGTTGCCCTGAGGTGGCAACACCTACAGACACAAAAATGCTTTGGCCACTTGGAAGAATCCAGTACGAGAGACCACATGCCATTCCTGATGGTGATTTTCTGTGAAGACGCAGAGTACAGATAACGAAATGCTCCTACACACGCCCGCATTGCTAACTCGCCCATATGTGCACACGTGGGCGCACACAGCCTTCTGGAGATGGGTGGCTTCTCAGCAACTACTACAGCCGCAGCCTCTGGTTGTACCAGGAGCTGAGCATTCGTTGTGTACCTGGGCAGGGTGGGGTGGGAGAGATGGTGCTCAAAGTCTTCCCCTCTCTGGGCCCCTGCTTCTCCATCAGTCTCCCAGAGAGGCTGCTATGAACCATTCGTGGCTTTGATCAGCAGGTACATTTCCTTCACAGATGTTAAGGGACCCGGGTGGGGTGGCGGTGGGGTGGGCTGGGGGTTGGGGAGATGGGTCTGGCGGGCGTGGGGTAAAGGACTATGGGACAAGGGCCCGGTCTCTTCTCCCAGGTGTGCTGAGCAAACACACGTGTCCATTCCCCCCACTGCTCGATGGGGTGATGGTAACGGGGCTGTTTGAAGGCTTGGAGGAAACCAGACAGGGGAAGGGGCCCTGACCCTACAGCAGCATTTCTCAGACTGTGACCAACATCACCCAGGGAACTTCTTAAAAATGCCTCTTCCTGGCCCTTACCCGAAGAATCAGCGTGTTTTAACAAACTCCTCTCAGGATTCGGATGCACAGGCAGACAGAAGACCATGGGGTTTCCGATTTGGCTCAGGCCCCAGGGAATCTGCTCCCCCTCCTCCCTGCAGCTGCCACCACCCAGCTTCAGGGCCTGAAGACTCTTATACTCTACACCCCTAGGGCCCAGACACTCTTTAGTATTAGGCATTTCTCCAGCTAGTCCTTGTCGAGCCACAGCTGGTAATAAACACAAACCCAGGCACAACTTCAGGACTCTGCCCAGAGGTCCATCCTTGGTGGAGCTTTCCTGACTCCCCCAGACCATTTCTGGTCCCCCACACCCACCCCTCCCTCCACCACTTCCCACACTGTATAGTTATGATCTCTCTATGTTTCTGTGTCTCTCACACACCAGGAAATCCCTGAGGGTTCGCCCCAGTGCCTGGCACGGGCCTTGGCCCAAAGTGCCCTCAACAAATGTTGGGTGAAAGAATGAAGGGGCTAAGTGAGGGAGGCTGCAGAAGATTCCATGCCTCTGCAAGTCCTCAGGCCACTGCCTAAGACCCCCCTATTCCTTGAGCCCTGGACCCCTACCTGAGTGCATCATGCAGGTGGGGCTGCTAATAACATATAGGACACCCAGATAAATATGAATTCCAGATAATCAATCATTTTTTAGTATAAGTATGTCCCAGGAATTGTGGGGTAGGTCCCAGGAATTCGTTTGCCAAATCTGGCAGCTCTGTCTATAGGGAACAAGGGTGAACAAGAAGCAGCCATCCCCACAGCCAAAAGCTATCAGTACTCCCTGCAGAGCTAAGGGGAAGTCACATCATGGGGACAGCAGGCAAAGGCTCTTGCTGTAAGGGGAGTGGGAACGGGTTTGGAGGAGTCAGAGGAGGGGCTATTCCACCAAGAAGGACCAGGGAAGGCTTCCTGCCACATGCTGTGCAGCCCTAGGTATAACAAAGTGGTTGACTCATGGGTGATTGCATCAAACTGAAGCCTGAGACAGAATGTTCTCAGAGGTCCCCTTGTTTATAAAGGGAGTTGAAACCCTCCCTTCTCCTGGCATGAGTTGAGGGACCTGTGGGCTCTGCAGGGACAGCTCTACACTCAGGAATGTGCTTGGGGACCTGGTGCTGGTGTCCCAGCTGCAGAGGTGGGCAGGTCCAGACCACGTGGGTGCTGCTGGACCAGAGGATGGAAGGGACGCCTGGGGTTGGAGGTGGGGACTTCAAACACAAGAGTGCCCTGAACAGCCTGTATCCCTAAAGATGTTCTGGAGACCTTGCAGAAAACAGACTGGGAGGGAGCAGGCGGGGAGGAGTGCAGACAACCCAGGGGTCACTGACACAGGGAGCAGTGCCGGGAGCTGGGACCAGAGTGAGGGCAGCAGAGGTGGAGAATAAGTGGTTTCCAGGGATGTGGAAGAGGGAGATCTTGCCCCTCACTAAAGGGGAGGCTGGAGGAGGGAGGATGACTCCAGGTTCCTGGCTGAGCTGGGAAGATAGAGGCACTGTTTACTGAGATGGGGAGCAGAGAACAGTGGGGTGGGGGGTTATTTAGGGCATAGTCAGTGGGATAGATCACCAAAGAGAGAAGCCAAGGAGGAGCTATGTCAAAATTCTGGTTACCAGAAATCTCTGAAACATGGAGAGAGCTACAGCACCCCAGGTAAGAGGCGGGAGGTGATCGATGTGACAGGAGACCACCTGCAAAGGAGAGTGGAGAGCCCTGTGATATAGGAGAGGGTCTCAGGCCAGACCAGGCTGCAGAGGGGGTACAGGAGGAAGTGGAGTGCATGTGAGGGCTTCTGGTCAACAGCACCCACATTAACCAAGAGTCCTGCAGCCTGCAGGTGACTTCATGCTCCAGGATGCCTAAAATCAGAAACTATTACTGTCCACGTGTTACTGAACCAAACTTGGGTCTGCTCGCCCATGGGCAATGAAACCAGTCTGACCCCAGGTTGTGGTAAAGGAAAGTGCAGCGTTTATTGCAGGGCATCAAGCAAGGAGTACAGTCAGCTAGTGCTCAAAAGACCGGAAACTCCCTGATGGCTTTCAGGGAAATGTTTTTTGTTTTTTGTTTTTTTTTTTAAATAGGCTTTTTCTGGGAAGATGGAGTGGGTGAATTTTTTTTTTAATTAATTAATTAATTTATTTATTTATGGCTGTGTTGGATCTTCGTTTCTGTGCGAGGGCTTTCTCTATTTGCAGCAAGTGGGGACCACTCTTCATTGCCGTGCGCGGGCCTCTCACTATCGCGGCCTCTCTTGTTGCGGAGCACAGGCTCCAGACGCGCAGGCTCAGTAGTTGTAGTTCAAGGGCTCAGTTGCTCCGCAGCATGTGGGATCTTCCCAGACCAGTGCTCGAACCCGTGTCCCCTGCATTAGCAGGCCTCAACCACTGCGCCAGCAGGGAAGCCCCCAGGGAAATGTTTTTAAAGACAAGGTGAGGGGAGGGGATTGTGGGGTACATGATCAGCTCATGGACATTCTTCTGATTGGTTGGTGGTGAGGTAATTTGGAGTCAACATCATCAACCTTCTGGTTCAACTGGTCTGGGGTCTATGTGCTAGTGGGCAGCTTCCACCTGCTGGGGTTTCAGTTTCTGCAAAATAACTCAAAGGATATGGCTCAGAATATTATCTATAGCCCTTGAGGAGGAACTAAAGATCCTTGATTTTGTTTAACGGCTAAACTATGATTATTTTGTCTTGCTTGACTGTTTTCCTTTGCTTCTGCATTTTCTCACTTCTCTGATTAAATTTATTCTTTGGAACTCGGGGAAGGCCTAGGAGGCTAAAGTTTTTCTACACACCAGAGGCAGGTGGAGGACATGGTGCGGCCTGTCCCAGGAAGACCCCTTAGGATCCTGCTCCATTACACACGTTTTCTGGACCAGGTGCCAGATCTTTCCACGGGCTGGCCCAGAGCAGAGTCAGGATGCCTCCACCTTCCCATGGGCTGCATGTGGTGTCTCTGCAGCCAGGCTGGGAACAGGGCAGTCGGGACTGGCCTGTGTTTCCTGGAGAGGACAACACTGCGGGCTCCAAAGCCAGCTGGCCTGGTGCGGAATCCCCACTGGGCACTTACTGCCTTGCAACCTTGGGAATTCGCTTCATCTCTCTGTACCTCAATTTCCTCATATGTAAAACAGAATAACTGTACCTCCCTCAGAAGGTATTTGTGAAAATTTGAGTTCTTAACATAAAGATTATATCACCTGTGATTACATCCTCATTATGACCAGGTCTCTGTGTGGTGAAGGAAGAATGGGTAAACTTGTTTAAAAAGAGGAAAGGCCGAGGGAACACCCATTTACTGAGGCATCAACTGTATGGCACACACCATGCTGTGTCTGCTTTCTTCCATAATACTCAAATGTCCCGGTTTACGGTCTTTCCCTATCCTGAGAGCCAAGTGGGCAGGTGATGTGGATTTGGGTTAATTTCCTGCTGTATAATAAATCATTCTGAAAGTTTACAGCTTGGGACAACAAAACATTTATTATCTCACAGTTTCTGAGGGTCTGGAATCTGGGAGGGGCTGAGATGGGTGGTTCTGGTTCAGGGTCTCTTGTGAGACCGTGCACACCTGCCCGGGGCTGGAATTCCACATCCAGACTCACTCACATGGCTGTTGGCAAGAGGCCTCAGCTGTTTGCCTTTGGGTCTATTCATAGGGCTGCTTCAGACATGGCTTCCGCTAGAGTCTGTGTGTGTGTTGTGTGTGAGAGAGAGAGAGAGAGAGAACCCAAGATAGAAGTAGTATCTTTTTATAACCCAATCTCAGAAATGATACCACATCCCTTCATTCACATTCCCTTCATTAGCAACAAGCCACTAAGTCCACTCCAGCTCAAGGAGAGGGTAATTAAACTCATCTCTTGAAGCCAGGATTATCAAAGAATTTGTGGATGTACTTCTAAAATGACCAGCTTACTGTATCCCCAGAATCCATCAAAATCACTGTCCTCACAGTAGAGTCAATTAATGCGTGAGGTCAAGATGGTGGTGTGGGAAGATGCAGAGTTCGCGTCTCCCCACAACTAGGGTGCCTGCCAGATGCTGGTGGGTGACCTCGATGCCCACGGAGATGGGAAGAACCCCTAAGCAAACCAGTAGGACATGGAGGACTGAAAGGGGAAGAGAAGTGGAGGCTGGACAGGACAGGCACCACTGAGGGGTGGCTGAGATGGGGGGAGGGGTCCCTAAGCCTAGAGGGACCCTCGGGGGCTTGGAGCAGGGGGAGTGTGCCGAGCGTTTCCCATGCCCAATCGGCCCTGGAAGTCTGCCTGGCTCTCAGCTGGGTCCTACACCCTCAGAGGCCCCCTCTAGGCTGTGTTGGTATGGGGGACATAGGAGGGAGGCTGCGGGAGAATAGGAGAGGCAGGCAGGAGGGGCCCTCCAGGACCAGAGGAGTGGGAGAGAAGCAGAGGACGTTTGTCCCACCCACTCGGGCCCAGGAAGCCTGATGGGATCTCAGGCAGGGTCCCCCACCCTCTGAGACCAGAGGCATGTCTGGGCCCCTTCTGTTGCTTTGAGCCTAAGCCCCACTCCCACCCCCCCCCCAGGATCTTTCCCAGCCATGTGGGTCCTAAGCATAGGCCCCACCCACCACCCAAACCCTGCCCCTGCCTAGGCCCCACTGTCCACAGCCAAGGCCTTTTCCACCTTTTTTTTTTCTTCTCCTCTGCTTTTACTATTGTGGTTCTGTTTTAAATTCTGGTTGTTGTTTCATCTATATTTTTATTTTTATATTCTTTCTAACATATCTGTTAGTTACCTAGTCTAATTTTATTTTTATTCTTTGTAATTGTTCTCCTTTTTTTTTTTTTTTGCCACCCCACGTGGCTTGCAGGATCTTGGTTCACGAGCCAGGAGTCAGGGCAAAGCCCCTTCAGTGGGAGCTCTGGGTCCAAACACCGGACTAGCAGTGAACCTCAGACCCTAGGGAATATTCATTGGAGGTCTCCTGGAGGTCCTCATCTCAGCACCACGACCTAGCTCTACCCAGCAGCTTACAAACTCCAGTGTTGAAAGCCTGAGGCCAAACAACCAATAAGACAAGAACACAATCCCACTCATTAAAAAAAGGGAAAAAAAATGAGACAGCAAAAAAATATGTCACAGATGAAGGAGCAAGGTAAAAACCTACAAGACCAAATAAATGAAGAGGAAATAGGCAATCTACCTGAAAAAGAATTCAGAGTAATGATAATAAAGATGATCCAAGATCTCAGAAAAAGAATGGAGGCACGGGTTGAGAAGATACAAGAAATGTTTAACAAAGATGTAAAAGAACTAAAGAACAAGCAAACAGAGATGACCAGTACAATAACTGAAATGAAAAATACAGTAGAAGCAATCAATAGCAGAATAACTGAGGCAGAAGAATGGGTAAGTGACCTTGAAGACAGAATGGTGGAAATCTCTGCTGTGGAACAGAGTAAAGAAAAAAGAATGAAAAGAAATCAGGACATTCTCAGAGATCTCTGGGACAACATTAAATGAACCAACATTCAAATTGTAGGGGTCCCAGAAGAAGAACAAGAGAAAGTGTCTGAGAAAATATTTGAAGAGATTATAGTCAAAAACTTCCTTAACATGGGAAAGGAAATAGTCACTCAAGTCCAGGAAACACAGAGAGTCCCATACAGGATAAACCCAAGGAGGAACATGCTGAGACACATATTGATCAAACTAACAAAAATTAAATACAAAGAGAAAATATTAAAAGCAACAAGGGAAAAGCGACATATAACATACAAGGGACTCCCTATAAGGTTATCAGCTGATTTTTCAGCAGAAACTCTGCAAGCCAGAAGGGAGTGGCATGATATATTTTAAAGTGACGAAAGGGAAGAACCTACAACCAAGAATACTGTACCCAGCAAGGCTCTCCTTCAGATTTGACAGAGAAATCATAAACCTTACAGATAAGCAAAAACTAAGAGAATTCAGCACTACCAAACCAGCTTCACAACAAATGCTAAAGGAACTTCTCTAGGCGGGAAACACAAGAGAAGAGAACAAAAGAGGAAGGGAAGAAAAAAGACCTACAAAAACAAACCCAAAACAATTAAGAAAATGACAATAGGAACATACATATCGATAATTACCTTAAGTGTAAATGGATTAAATGCACCAACCAAAAGACATAGAATGGCTGAGTGCAAACAAAAACAAGACCTGTATATATGCTTTATGAAAGAGACCCACTTCAGACCTAGGGACACATACAGACAGAAAGTGAGGGGATGAAAAAAGATATTGCATGCAAATAGAAATCAAAAGAAAGTTGGAGTAGCAATACTCATATCAGACAAAATAGACTTTAAAATAAAGACTGTTACAAGAGACAAGGATGGACACTACATAATGATCAAGGGTTCAATCCAAAAAAAAGGCATAACAATTGTAAATATTTATGCACCCAACATAGGAGCACCTCAATATATAAGGCAACTGCTAACAGCCATAACAGGGAAATCAACAGTAACACAATAATAGTGTGGGACTTTAACACCCCACTTACCCCAATGGACATATCATCCAGACAGAAAATTAATAAGGAAACACAAGTCTTAAATGACACATTAGACCTGATAGACTTAATTGATAATTATAGGACATTCCATTGGAAAGCAGCAGAATACACTTTCTTCTCAAGTGCACATGGAACATTCTCCAGGATAGATCACATCTTGGGTCACAAATCAAGCCTTGGTAAATTTAAGAAAATTGAAATCTATCAGTCATCTTTTCTGACCACAACACTATGAGATTAGAAATCAATTACAGGAAAAAAAATGGTAGAAAACACAAACACATGGAGGCTAAAAAATATATTACTAAACAACCAATGGATCACTGAAGAAATCAAAGAGGAAATTAAAAAATACCTAGAGACAAATGGCAATGAAAACACGATGATCCAAAACCTATGGGATGTAGCAAAAGCAGTTCTAAGAGGGAAGTTAATAGCAATACAATCTTACCTCAAGAAACAAGAAAAATCTCAAATAAACAACCTAACCTTACACCTAAAGCAACTAGAGAAAGAAGAACAATCAAAACCCAAAGTTAGTAGAAGGAAAGAAATCATAAAGATCCAAGCAGAAACAAATGAAATAGAGACAAAGAAAACAATAGCAAAGATCAATGAAACTAAAAGCTGGTTCTTTGAGAAGATAAACAAAATTGATAAACCTTTAGCCAGACTCATCAAGAAAAAAAGGGAGAAGACTCAAATCAATAAAATTAGAAATAGAAAAGGAAAAGTTACGACAGACATCACAGAAATACAAAAGATCATAAAAGACTACTACAAGCACCTATAAACCAATAAAATGGACAACCTGGAAGAAATGGACAAATTCTTAGAAAAGTACAACCTTCTAAGACTGAACCAGGAAGAAATAGAAAATATGAATGGACCAGTCACAAGTACTGATATTGAAAGTGTGATTAAAAATCTTCCAACAAAGAAAAGTCCAGGACAAGATGGCTTCACAGGGGAATTCTACCAAACATTTAGAGAAGAGTTAACATCTACCATTCTCAAACTCTTCCAAAAAATTGCAGAGGAAGGAATACCCCCAAGCTCATTCTATGAGGCCACCATCACCCTGATACCAAAACCAGACAATGATATCACAAAAAAAGAAAATTACCGGCAAATATCCCTGATGAACATAGACACATAAAACTTCAAAAAAATACTAGCAAACCAAATCCAACAACACATTAAAGGGATCATACACCATGATCAGTGGAGTTTCTCCCAGGGATGCAAGGATTTTCAAAATCTGCAAATCAATCAATGTGATACACCACATCAACAAATTGAAGAATAAAACCCATATGATCATCACAATAGATGAAGAAAAGGTGTTTTGACAAAATTCAAAACCCATTTATGATAAAAACTTTCCAGAAAATGGACATAGAGTGAACCTACCTCAACATATTAAAGGCCATATATGACAAACCCACAGCAAACATCATTCTCAATGGTGAAAAACTGAAAGCATTTCCTCTAAGATCAGGCACAAGACAAGGATGTCCACTCTCGCCAGTCTTATTCAACATAGTTTTGGAAGTCCTAGCCATGGCAATCAGAAAAGGAAAAGAAATAAAAGGAATACAAATTGGAAAAGAAGAAGTAAAACTGTCACTGTTTGCAGATGACATGATACTATACATAGAAAATCCTAAAGGTGCCACCAGAAAACTACTTGAGCTCATCAGTGAATTTGGTAAAGTTGCAGGATACAAAATTAATGCACAGAAATCTCTGGCATTCCTCTACACTAACAATGAAAGATCGGAAAGAGAGATCAAGGAAACAATCCCATTTACCATTGCATCAAAAAGAATAAAATACCTAGGGATAAACCTACCTAAGGTGGCAAAAGACCTGTACTCAGAAAACTATAACATACTGATGAAAGATATCAAAGATGACACAGATGGAGAGATATACCATGTTCTTGGATTGGAAGAATCAATATTGTGAAAATGACTATACTACCCAAAGCAATCTATAGATTCAATGCAATCCCTATCAAATTACCAATGGCATTTTTCACAGAACTAGAACAAAAAATTTTACAATATGTATGGAAACACAATAGACCCCGAATAGCCAAAGCAATCTTAAGAAAGAAAAACAGAGCTGGAGGACTCAAACTCCCTGACTTCAGACTATACTACAAAGCTACAGTCATCAAAACAGTATGGTACTGGCACAAAAAACAGAAATATAGATCAATGGAACAGGATAGAAAGCCCAGAAATAAACCCATGCAGCTATGGTCACCTAATCTATGACAAAGGAGGCAGTAATATACAGTGGAGAAAACAGTCTTTTCAATAAGTGGTGCTAGAAAAACCGGACAGCTTAATGTAAATGCATGAAATTAGAACACTCCCTAACACTATACACAAAAATAAGCTCAAAATGGATTAAAGACCTAAATGTAAGCCTGGATACTATAAAACTCGTAGAGGAAAACATAGGCAGAACATTTTTGACATAAATTGCAGCAAGATCTTTCTCAATTCACCTCCTAGATTAATGAAAATAAAAACAAAAATAAATAAATGAGACCTAATTAAGCTTAAAATCTTTTGCACAGCAAAGGAAACCATAAACAAAATGAAAAGACAACCCTCAGAATGAGAGAAAATATTTGCAAATGAACCAACTGACAGGGGATTAATCTCCAAAATATACAAACATACAGCTCAATATCAAAAAAACAAAGAGCCCAATCAAAAAAATGGGCAGAAGATCTAAATAGACATTTCTCCAAAGAAGACATACAGATGGCTAAAAAGCACATGAAAAGGTGCTCAACATCACTAACTATTAGAGAAATGAAAATCAAAACTACAATGAGTCATCACCTCACACTGGTCAGTATGGCTATCATCAAAAAATCTACAAACAATAAATGCTGGAGAGGGTTTGGAGAAAAGGGAACCCTCATCACCATTGGTGGGAATGTAAATTGGTACAGCCACTATGGAGAACAGTATGGAGGTTCCTTAAAAAACTAAAAATAGAGCTACTACATGATCCAGCAATCCCACTCCTGGGCATATATCAGGAGAAAGCCATAATTCGAAAAGATATATGCACCCCAATGTTCATTGCAGCACTATTTACAATAGCCAAGACATGGAAGCAACTTAAATGTTCATCAACAGAGGAATGGATAAAGATGTGGTATATATATATATATATATACAATGGAATATTACTCAGCCATAAAAAATGAAATAATGCCATTTGCAGCAACATGGATGGACCTAGAGATTGTCATAGTGAGTGAAGTAAGTCAGACAAAGACAAACATCATATATGATATTGCTTATAGGTGGACTCTAAAAAAATGGGTACAAATGAACTGATCTACAAAACAGAAATAGAATTACAGATGTAGAAAACAAACTTATGGTTACCAGGGGGTAAGTGGGGAGGGATAAACTGGGAGGTTGGGATTGATATATACACACTACTATATATAAAATATATAACTAATAAGGATCTACAGTATAGCACAGGGAACTCTACTCAGTACTCTGTAATGGCCTATGTGGGAAAAGAATCTAGAAAAGAGTAGACATATGTATATGTATAACTGATTCTCTTTGCTGTACACCTGAAACTAATGCAACATTGTAAATCAACTATACTCCAATAAAAAATTTTTAAAAAGCTAGTTTAAGTTTGTTAGTTTAATTAATATGGTTGCATCTTTAGAGTTATCAACATTAAGTATAATACTTTTAGTGAACCCAATTTTAATATAAAATTTGTTAGCAAGAAATATAACTTGGTGTGATAAAATTTTCATATGTAAATTAATTGTAAATTGGATGAGAGTTTTAGGTGAACTCCAAGAATAATTGTGTTTTTTGGTATAACTACTTTAAAGTAGTTTCACCAAACCTTTTGATAACTTGAAAAAAACTTGTTTTGTTTCAGAAACTATGTAAAATTCTTGGAAAAGTAATACATCCCGGTATAATGCTATCAGTCATAAATCTAGTTACTTTCTTCAAATGTTGTGTCACAGAAATAACGAAATTTTCTTGTCAGTTTCATTATAACAAACTCTCAGATCTTAAATATTGGGTATTTTTAAGTCTTTTTTCATTTACAGAGAGTTATTGTTTACACTGTTGCTTTTACAAGTATGTTTCACCTTCAGAGAGATTCATAGGAAGGACTCTGATACTTCCTCTGGAGTACAGTTTTCTGATAAACTTTCAGATCATATCACTGAACTGGATAAGAATTTACAGAACTCAAATGGAGAAAATGATGGCTTCATAAAACTGGGAAAAAAGATCAAAATCAATAATTAAATTCATGGGAATGAGTGAACTGATGAAGATAATAATAATTTGTATGACTTTTTCATTTAAATATTGCCTATTTTTTAATGTTTCATTCTACCAGATTTAAGGAACCCTCTTCTCTCAAGACATCTAGGACTTGCAGCAATTTGATATTGTATAGCTTTGTAAACAAAGATGAAACATTTATCTTTTTCTCCCCATCTGAACTCTCCAGGACTCAGAAACTGTTAATGACTATTCTTATTTTCATGGCAATTTAGTCATTTACATAAATTCAAAATAATCTGCTCTCTTTAGAAGAGGACACAATTGGAAAAACATTGATTTATTACCAAGGCTTTGTTTGGAATGTCATATTTAAGAGTATGCATAAATTCAGATATTACCATCCAGCTTTAAGGAACTAAGGTTGACTTTATGTAGCCAAAAATCCCCTTGGAAAAACAGTCTGGTACTTTGCTTACAGGGTTCCCAGCTGTCTAATCAGGTGAGTAAGGAAGGTCACTTCCTGGCAATTGCAGGAAGCTCAAGATATTTTGGGGATCTCAAGAAGGGAGGGATTCACCTAAATCTATAGGTATTGCAGGCAAAGTCTGATGGCAAGTGTATGGCTTGGATTTCCTGGGCTTGAGAGGCCTTTAAAGGTTCATTCTGAGATTCCTAATGAAAAGTTCCAGGAAAGCAGATTTAAAAGAGCTTATGTGATCAGTTGCTATTTTTGTTACACTTAGATAAATAATCAGGACAAGTTTATTGATACCAGACTTATGTTAACAAAAAATTAATCTTAACTTGGCAATATTTGGTAGAATGAGGGTGATTTTAGAGAGAAAAAAAATGTTTCAGTAAATGTAACTTTGTGGATAATAGATTCTGGTGCTGTTAACTATCTTTGATGTTTTGGTATTTACCTGCAAACTGAACTAGATCCTGAATTCTTCTAGTTTCCTCCAATATCTGGCTCTGACTCTCCAAACTACTGTTTCCAGTTTTTCCTCTAATCTTTTTTGACTTGGAATCATTGAGAAATAAAACTGCCCTTTTTTCTGAAGCCAGGTAAGCTAAAATTGTACAACTTGATATAAACCTCAGGGAAATCGCCATAATAGCTCATGCATAGACAATCTTTGTGCCTGTTGCTGTATAAGTCACTCAGAAAGATTACCTAAACACACGATGTCATCATCAGAGACATTTCAAACTGCAAAAAGAGACTTAAACCTTGACATCTAGAAATCTTTTTCAGCTGGCTCCCCTCTGGACTTGGTGCCTTATTTTAATCAAGATTGCAACTAGTCATGCTAATCATTTTTCTAATTTGTTCTCCGTTGGTTTTAAACTTCTTATGTTTTATATCTCCCATTGTTGTACTATGACAGCCTCCAAGGGAATAATGATAGCTTGACATCTGGAGGTGATTGATTACTCCCATAAGATTCCTCCTAATGAAGATCCATGAATTTCTCCTATATTGAGTGCTGCCTAAGACTTACTTCCTAGGTGGCTCCTTATTGCTCAAATGTGGCCGTAAGCTCTCTAAAAGCGTATCTCCTGCACAACCACCTCTTTTCCCCCTCCATGGGACATGATCCTCTGCGAATAAGTCTTCCCAGCACCAAAGAAGTCCACGCTGATGCCAAGTAAACAAATGGTTGATCATCAGTGTTTTCCCCAAAAAGATCTCGAACATAAGGGGGAAATGTGAACGGAAAGTCAAGAATTAAGAATTGTGACTTATGCACATCTCAGCTCAAATGGGTTCTGAACTTTGACCAATTATTTTCTTAATATCGACATCCAGAACATCTGCCCAGTCTTCAGACTCAAGATACATATCAGACCCTTACCCTACAGTAATTTGTGACTACCTATCTACTTATTGGAACCTTACCCTTAAAAAATCATGACAGCCTATCTCTTAAGGACAATTATTTCCTTTCTTGTGTCAAAGTCAATCATAATTCTTGCCAGATAACATTAACAGCCTCGTGGGTTTTGTCTTTATAAGCTCCTGACTCTTTCTCTTCCTTGGAACACTCTTTTGGTTTTACCTGAATTGGTATCTTCCAAACTGCAATTCCTAAGACTCTAAAAAAACTCGTCTTGTTGCAGGCTTCTGTGTTTTCATAGTCAGCAGTCTTCTCCCCTTCACCTGCTTAGGCTATATGGCTGTGCCCCATCAGCCTGTAAGGTGTGTATGAATACTTGGGGAGATTATCAGGAGATGGATTCCATATTAGTAGGTCTGGAGTAGGTCCCAAGAGTTTGCCTTTCTACAAGCTCTCTGCTGTTGGTCTGCAGACCACATTTTGAATATAGCAAGGGTGTCAAACCTCTATCCCTATGGGCAGGGGTATCTCTTAAGACACCAGTATGCCATTAATTTCTCTTCTTTTTTCCCTTTTGTGTGGTTCAGAAATATTGCCAGGGTCCCCTGGGCTCAGAGGAGGGAATATTCAAAAAAGATTGCTGACTCAGGAGGTAAATATTCTTCAGTGATCCTGTAGCCTCAGTGGCCTGTACAGAGATGACCTGGAGGGGACCACTTCAAACATCGTCAGAGTTACTTGCAAAAAGTGGAAACATTTTCTGCCTTCACATTGACTGGAGGTTCAGACTAAGTCATTTCAGTTTTAAGGAAAATGAAGGCTCTCCTGGGGCCAGAGAATTTGGGAACACTCGGGGAAAATGTTGGGACAATGTTAGTAGTGATGCCTAATGTCCGTTCTCATTTTCTCTCCCCTCCCAGTTTTTAGCTAGGACATGGCACCCAATGTAGAATATTGACTGCACTCAGCAGCTTCCTTTGCAACTAGGTGTGACCATATGACCAAACTCTGGCTGGTGGAACAGAAGTGGAAATAACACAGACAACATTTAGAACATTCCATTCAAAGAAAAGGGTGTGCTTTTACCTTCCCCTCTTGCCCTTAACTGGAAGGTGGACACAGCAACGACCCACCTGGGACATGGCAAATAAACATGAGGAATGGCAGAGCGACAAGATAGAAGGAGCCTGAGTCCTGACAAAGTGGGACCACCATGTCAACCCACTGCCTGCATCTGGACCTACATGAGAAGGAAATAAACTGCAGTCTTTTTTCAGCCACTAATTTTTTGGATATTGTGTAGCTTAAAAATATGTAACTATTCTGGAACTATTTGGTGTTTGAAAGGACATAAGTTGTCATTTCAGGAAGGATGGGACCAAAATCTTGTTAGTCACATCAATGCTTTACAGTCAACAAATATTTACTAAGTAGTGAAAGAGGGAAGCACTGTACAACCCTCCAACCAAATCCTGTCCTACCAGAGCTTACATTTAGTATTATTACACTTAATATTTATAGATACCTCGGTCAGGGAAATTTTGTATCTGCATTTCAGAGGCAAGGAGATTAATGTTGAGGGATTTACAGTAAATTGTTTGAGGTCACACCTGGTGAGTAGTACTTTCTTGATTCAGGTATTCAGGCTAAAGCCATACCCTGACCACTAAGCCAGTGGTTTCCAAACTATGCTTGGTGGAACCCCCAGGGTTCACAGAGGTCTGTCAAGGGTTGTCATGGAGGGAGGGTTGTGACTAAGAGAGGTAAAAGGGAAGGATTTTCCCTTGAGCTCTAGAAAGGCCTGGGATTAGCTCAAAGAGAAATCCAAGGAGACCTCAAGGCCAGGGATGAAGGTCACCCAGCTCTTAGGGTGAACCAATAGTGAAGGCGTAAGGACAAAGGCCAAGACACAGCAGGCCTCCAAAGACAGATGGCGCCAGAGACCAGAGAACCCTGACACTTGCTCTCTCAACACTCAGCACTGAGGCCTTCCGGCTCACACTCCCTCTCTGGGAATGTAAATCGAGCTGTAGACAAAGTGCATTACCTATTAAAAACATATCTGAGTTTGTGTTTGGACATTCCTATCACATACAGACAGGTGCACACACATAAACAAATCAAAGAAAAGTGACTTATAAAAGAAACACAACATAATGTTTGGTGGGGCTGTCCCAGAGTGACACAATTCTAGGGAATATTTCCCAATGTCCTTCTCTACATTCTCCGGGTTTTAAGGTGGTCCTCAGTGAAGTTATCATAAACATGGGGAAAACTAACAAGACCAATATATTTTTTTAAAGATCAATAGTCAGGGATATTTTTCAACGTCCATTTTTTTAATATTCTGAGCTTTCACACATACTTAAATGAGTTTTCTTAGACAGGAGAAAACACTCTCAAGGGAAATTTTTTTTACTTTGTTTATTTTCAGTTTTCTCTCAAGAGACAAAAAGTTAGTGATTTCTGTAACAAGTTTGTTCAAATAGACGTAATAAATCCTGTTACCAGGAATGGTCATCCGTCCATTTCCAGTCTGAGGACAGAACACTGTGTTGTCCCCGCAGACTTTTCGCAAGCAGTGGAGGAGATCTTTGCGGGATAAATAGACAGCAGCACCCATGAAAATCCAGCATCCCAGGCAAGTGGTAGCTCTGAATCCACTCCCCACATCCCGCTCTCCCAGGCAGTTAATCCGTGATGCTCCCACACTGAGAGCAAAGGGACCCCCTTTCCAGGGTGGTTCTAGGACCCTGTACGGGGCCTGTGGAACGTGAGGCAGGAGGGAGCTGGGGGGACTTATGTCCGATGCTGGGAGGGTTCTGCACCCTCTGAAGACCAGTCCTCTCTCTGGGTCTCAGTTTTCATCCTGCAAAGGGCAGGACACACTACCAGGGCTTCCGGGGACATTTCGGCCTTTGACCCTGGGGGATTCTGATTCGAGCCAGCTGTGCACTCCATACAGCTGTGCCTCCACCGTCAGGGTCAGGACTTCCCTGAGGGCCGTGCGGTGCGTCTCCTTGCCTGGCACAGGTGATGCTCTCAGAGAGCCGGGTGGATGGAATTAGTGCACAGTGTCCCTCTGGGCAGAGGCTGCGGGGTCTCTAGGGGAGTTTCCTGCGCTCCACTGTCCCTATAGGGCCCCCGGACAAGCAGACAGGAGGGTGTGTCTGTCCAGCAACTGAAAAGACAGACTGCTCAGAAACAGAGCCAGCCCTCCAACCCAGCCAAATAAAAAAAGCACTATTTCTCCAGGAATAATTTTGGAGGAAAATGTTTAACTCTTTTTGAAAGAAACGACGGCATTGGCCCTGAGTAAACTAAAAGTTGGGGCAATTGATCGCCTCTGTCCCCAGGCTTGTCCTAAGGCCTTTCCACTGGCCTCTTGATGAGACTCAGCTCAGCTCCCTCCCCTTCACCCCCTCCTCCTCTCCTCTCCCCTCTCTTCCCCCTCCTCTGCCTCTTTTCTCTCTCTCTTCCTTTCTCCTCCCCTCCCCGCCAGCAGCCCTTTCTCCTCTGAACTCTGAGATGAGGGGCCAGAGGCTGAAGGTAAACAGTCCTGTTTGCTGAGGTCTCCAGCTTTGAACTCAGCCTCTCTTGGACTTTCATGCAGTAGCTCTGTCCTCTGTCCCCTGTCTTCAGGGATCACAGCTCTGGCTTGTAGGGTCCTAGAGAGGGTGGCATGTGGAGGAGATGACACCTCTGGAACTCCTCTTATGAACCCAGCACCTTCATACTTTATGTCACCTGAGCCATTCAACATGGACAGAGATGGGAACTGAGGCTCAGAGAGGCTCAGTCACTTGTTTGTCACCACACAGCACTCACATGTGGCCAAAATGGAATCCTTGTCCAGGTCTCTGGCACTCTGAGACCACGCTGCTTCTCCCCACTAGGAGGCCTTTACTGGTTTATGGTGGAATCAACCACCATGTGTCCACCTGCCAGGGGCTGAAAAGATCACTCTACCCTCCTTTGATCTTTATGTCAACACTTATCAGGGCCACATAGGCTCCAGCCTGCCCTCGCTGCTTGTGGTGACCTCTCTCACTGAACCCTCACAGCGACCAGGTATCACAATGAGAGTGCCCCCTTAATGTCACACACTTGTCATCAAGAGGCCGGGAGAGGTGCTGTGCCCTCTGACTCAGTCCAGGGCTCCGTCCTGGGGGTCAGACGGGGGACATAGTGGAAACGGAGCCCCTGCTTCCTAGTCCCCTCTGACGGGGGCTGCTCTCTGAGCAGGAGGGGGGATGGGTTCTCACTGGACAGCACCTCACACCCATCACCAGCTTCCCCCCTTGGAGGCAGGCAACCCAGGCTTCTCACCCTCGCTCCTCCACTTGCTTGCTGGGTGACCTTGGAAAAGCCCCTTTCCCTCTCTGTGCCCAGTTTCTCCATTGGGGAAATTGGTAACAATTACAAGACTTGCTTCAAAGGGTGAGAGGGAGCCCAAAGCCTCCTCACGTATGTTGGGAGCCCAGGAGGGTGCCTAGAACTGGGAGGTCACAAAGCAGCAGAGGCAGAGAGAAGAGACACCACGTGGGGACAGTGGGTGGTGGTTGGGACATCAACTGACACACCGAGACTTAAAGGAGCTTTGCTTTTCAGAGATGAGGGCAGAGGGCATATCCCCCCTCCTGGCTCTGGGGCTCCTGGTGGCTGGGCTCTGCTCCAGTGTCCACTGCCTCCCAGGGGGCAGGCTTCACCTGGAGGATGTGACCTCAGAGGACCAACACAAAGGGGCACCTGTGGACGACCACACATTCGTCTCTAGCAACATCGACTTTGCTTTCAGCCTCTACAAGCAGTTGGCTTTGAAGACCCCCAATGAGAATGTCATCTTCTCCCCCATGAGCATCTCCATGGCCTTGGCCTTCCTGTCCTTGGGGGCCCGCGGACCCACCCTGATGGAAATCCTGGAAGGCCTCAAGCTCAACCTCACGGAGACTCCCGAGACAGAAATCCACCAGGGCTTCCGGCACCTCCTGCAGATGCTCGGCCGACCCAGCAACCAGCTGCAGCTGAGCGTGGGCAACGCCATGTTCGTCGAGGAGCAGCTGAAGCTTCTGCACAAGTTCAGGGAAGATGCCAGGGCGCTGTGTGCCTCCGAGGCCTTCTCCACCAACTTCCGGGGTTCCGACACTGCCAAGAAGCTCATCAATGACTATGTGAGGAATAAAACCCAGGGGAAAATTGTGGAGCTCTTCAAGGACCTTGACAAGCTCACAAATATAGACCTGGTGAATTATATATTCTTTAAAGGTGAGTGCCTGGATGGGGGTTCAGAAAGAAACCCCCTTTTTTTCCTGAGGCTTCAGGGCTATTTCTGTCCTGGCTCAGACAACTGTATCATTAGGCAATATATTAAAGAGGTGGCTGACCCCAGCTTAGGGAGCTTGGGCACTAAGGCCCTGCCCCAGCCATAGGCTTTGTCTGTCTTCGGATTTTCCAAATTCCAATCGTCATTAGGACATAAGGGCAGGGGAGCCACTAACCCTTTGTTTGAGGCAGAGGGAGGTTTTTTATTCTGACTTAAACTTGCCTGGCTGCCAGAAGGAAGGAGATTTCCATTCGTGTCACTCTTGAGTGACCAAGAACTGCAGCCTCCTTCCTGATGAGCTGGGTGTGGACCCACTCGGGACGGCCTGGGCTGTGCGCGCTCTGAGCCGTCTCTGACCTGGGCTTTTTTCCGTCCAGGGGACTTGGTCTCTGGAGGTTCCCAGTGAGGCTGGCGGCCGTCTTCACAGTGAGACAGCCTCTGAAGAGCCTGGGCATCCCAAGGTTCTTCATTTGTGCGCTTCTATCATCTGGAGGGTAGAATTGGCAAGGCCACCATCAGGACAAGCCTCTGCAGAAGGAAACATCCTAGACAGGACCTTCTCCCAGCTTCTAGTTGGTTCGACGCCCAGTCCCAGTGATAGAAACTCAACATTGCAAACTTCAGCCAGGAAATTCATAAGGGGCAGACTGAAGGCAGACTTTGCACGGGGAGCGGCTGTGCAAATAGGGACCCAAAGATGGATCACCAAGTCAGGAAGTGGTCAGGTGTTTAAGAGACACTGGCTGTGGGGACCAGTTAGCCCTGAGCTAGGAGCTCCTAGCAGAGCCCAGGGCAGCGCTTCTGGGCCACTGATTTCACCTGTAAATGAAGGCCTGAAATTGAATTTCTCTGAAAACTGAATCCAGGCCTGTCCTGCTATGTTTGTTCTTTCAGTCTCCTGTACTTTCCTCTTCTACAACCCTGCACTGTCCTAGGTCTTTCTCCTCCCAAATCTCCCCACCAGGGACACCCCAGCCAGCCCGGAGTCCCCTCAGCTCCTGTCTCTAACCCTGAGGACACAGGCAGGGGTGGAAACAAAGCAGGAAGCGGGGGTGGATACACACTCCATGAAGCCCCAGGGCCCTGATCTCCCCAAGAAGCCCCCGTCACTGAATGCTCCATCCTCTTGCAGGGAGACCCGAGCCCTCTCCTCTACTGACCCCGCCCTGCCCTCCTGCTCCCCACGTGGCTCCTGCTTCAGCCTGGCTCACAAGGCTGTGGGGACATGTGCCCTCCCTGCAAAGCCAGCGACTAACCACTGGTCACTAACACTGTTCCCTTTAAGGACCAGGAGCTCCATTTCTCCGCAGGCCTAACCTCACCCCATCTCTCCCTTGCCCTCTCCTGTTCCTGTTGGTTTCTCATGTAGCACAATTAACCTGGTTTTTTTCGTGACCCCCTTTCCAATCCAGACCTGTGGGGTCACCCCCATCCCCAAGGGCCTACCCACCTACCCAGGTATATTTGCAAACATAGCAGGGCCATCCCTAGAGGCACGTGGGGGGCTGCTGGTGTGGGGAGGGTCTTCCCCGCTGAGGGACCAGGGCAGAGGAGTGAGACGCCTGCAGCCCTTGCACCAGAGACCCCTCATCTGCTCCCTCCACCTCTAGCCCGGTGGAAGAAGCCCTTTGATCCCAGCCGTACTTATAAGTCAGAGTTCCACGTGAGCGAGAACAGGACGGTGGAGGCGCCCATGATGACCACTGGGGGCCTGAAAACGCCTTACTTCCGGGACGAGTCGCGGGCCTGCACCGTGGTGGAGCTCAAGTGCACCCGCAACGACAGCGCGCCCCTCATCCTCCCTGACGAGGGCGAAATGCAGGACCTGGAGGCCGAGTTGCTCCCAGAGACGCTGAGGGGGTGGAGAGACTCACTGCAGCCCAGGTGACTGTCCCCAGGACCCGGACCTGTGGGCCCACCTGCCTTCTCAGCCCTTCCCCCTCTTCCTGGACTCCGGACCCGCAGCCCCCGGGCCTCAGTAATGTCCAGGGGCGGGGGCAGAGGTGGGAGGGCCCACCCGGCCCACCCAGGGGTGACCTTGCCCTTGGCTGCCTGCGTGGCTCTGGGCCTGAACTATTCCGTCTCTAAGATGATGACATCAGAGGGAGCGGGGCTGAGGGTTCCTCTGACACTAACATGCGCTGCGTCATGGGGATCCTCACACAGCCCCCGACACTCGTGCTGTTCTCTCCGTGGCTCCACCTCTTGCAGGTGGAGGGGGGCAGATGGAACTGGGATCAGTTGGGGGCTCAGGTGAGACAGACGCTGAGCATCAGCTTTGCACTGGCTAAACACTAATTCACTCATTTATTCATTCAACCATTCAGCACTGGTTGAATAGATGAATTGAGGACATGCTATGTCCCAGGAACTAATTTAGTCCCTGAGAGTAGGTCAGCAAATAAAACACTAAATTCCCCACCTTCATGGCACTTTGTAATTGCAGGAGACAGACAAGAAATAAATACAGTAACTAAATTATTTGGTACTTTGAGAGTTGAGAAATGGAGAGGTGAGTGATAGTAAAGAAAAAAGATAAAGAAAATTGTACCCAGAGGTAGCTTGTGATTGTAAATAGAGTGGCCCTTAGGTGATGTTTGAGCTGCAGAACTGAGCCTTGCAGACGTTTTAGGGAAAAGCGTTCCTGGTCAAGGGAACAGCCAGTGCAAAGCCTCTAAGGCATGAGCAAGGCTGGTGTGACTGAGGATTAGTGAGGCCAGAGCAGCAGAGCAGAGGGAGTGAGAGGGAAAGTTGGGAGAGGTCAGGGCACCGGGGGTGGGGGGGATACTCAGGTCATGAGGGGCCTTGCAGACCCCTTACTTGGCCCCCCTATAAAGGAAGTGGAGAATTATCACAAGGCTTTGGGCCAATGAATGAATGATCTGAGTAATGTTTCAAAAGGATCACCCAGGTCGTCCAGTGGAGAACAGACAGCGGAGGACAAGCATGGAGGCAGGGAGGCCAGCCAGGGGTCCAGTGCACTCACCCAGGGGAGCCGCTGGGGGTGGACCAGGAAGAGCTGGGGAGGGTGGCAAGGGGTCGGGTTCTGGATAAACTGAGGGTAGGCACACAGGTCAGGATGTGGAACTCAGGAGACTGGTATTAAGGAGGCCAGCGGAGGGAGAGGCAGTTCTGGGCCCAGTGTCTGCAGGGGAGATAGGGAAGGTTGTGGGCAGCTATGCAGATCCTAGGGGGAATGGGTGTGGAAAGTACGTTATAAACCGCAAAGAATGAGAGACCTGCCTAGACGTGACACTGAGGCTGCAGTCCCTTCCCCAACCCCTGTCCAGGGGACCGGACGCCTTGGGGCTGCCTGACTCTCAGCCCCACCTCGCTGAAGATCCCCGGACACCCCAGGACACGGGGACCCACCCTCCCGCTGCGTGTACTCCCTTCCCAACCCTTTCCTTCTTCCAATACCAAGAGCTACCACAGGACAAGGGCTCAGTGAATAGTTGTAAATGGATAGAATATTCATCAAACATCTTTGATTTACAAGCACTGGGGGAACAAGCATCTACACATTCCTGGCCCATAGAGGGCGCTCACTAAGAATCCGTTGAATGAATGGATAAAGTGGGGGGGGGGAGGGAGGGAGGGAGGAAGGAAGGAAAGATGGATTATGAGGAGGAATAGGTACCTCCTGCTCCCAAGGGACTCAGAATTTAATGGGAGCCACAGCCTCCTCGTATTTGGCATCTGTAAGAGCTGACACCGTGACGAGAGTCTTAAGGGAAATAGAGACAAAGAGAGAGGAGGCCTGGGGGTGGGAGACAGCATCTGTTGCTCCAAGAACCTGCGGCCACCTCTGCTCAGAAGCAGACACATCCCTGCCCTCAAGGGGCTCACTGGGAAGACAAGATAGAGATGTTGGATTGGTTGATTCAGGTCCCCAAGGCCCTTGAATGCAGCCCCCAACCCTCCACATCCCCCCCAAGCCCCTTCCCGGCCCCTCCCCTCCCCACTGCCCACACTCAGGCTGCCTGTGTGCTGTGGGGCAGCCCTTCTTTCTTCCCTCTTCCCTGCAAGTGCATCCACCTGCCTCCTGGACTCCTCATCACCCAGTCAGCTCGTCCCCTCCTCTGGGACTCAGGCTCCATGCCACCTCCTGCAGGAAGCCTTCCTGGTGCCCTTGGAGCAGCCGCCCCAGCACAGTCTCCCAGCAGCTGTGGAATCCCTGTTGGAAGAGGGTGTTTCCCGTGCCCTATGGGCTTACAG
This sequence comes from Balaenoptera borealis, assembly GCF_965194805.1. NCBI lineage: Eukaryota > Metazoa > Chordata > Mammalia > Artiodactyla > Balaenopteridae > Balaenoptera > Balaenoptera borealis. The sequence goes on along the minus strand of NC_138866.1, from coordinate 9,620,222 downwards.
GGAGAAGCAGGGCCAGACGTGGGCACCGCCCCAGCCCCAGCCCTGGTGAGCTGCCTGGCACGTTAGATTCCTGCCTACGTGATGGATAATTAACGAATTAAGGAGAGTTACCCTGAGGGGTCTAGAAACTGAGGAAAGGAGTCCATATTCCAGGGAGAAGGGGGTAACTGGAGCAGAAACCACAGAAGACCAAGCTGTGAGGTGGGAAAAGTCAGGCTCTGAGTTAAGCAGAAGTTCAAGTTTATTTTTCTCATTTCCTAGACGGATAGATGAACTCAACTTGCCAAGGTTTTCCATCTCCAGCGACTATGAGCTGAGAAACATACTTTCCCAGCTGGGTATTAAGAAAGTCTTCAACCACGAGTCTGACCTGTCAGGGATCATAGAGGCCAACAAGCTGGGGGTTTCCGAGGTGAGTCTTTAAACTTAGGACAATTCATCCTTCTTATAGGAGCTTGAATGGTGACAGACAGGTAGATGTTTGGCTAATTTTGAATTTGCAAATTCATTGAATTTCTTATAACTCACTCACCCTCCCTGGGACTCCCTAAGCCCAGGAGATCTGGGTTACAATCATGGTGGGCCGCTGTCCCCACTTTCCCTGAAATCTAATGTGACCCAGAAGTCTATCATTGGGAAAGATCTGAAATCAGCAGTGGACCCCATGCCAAGCTCTACTTTTCACTGCCTATAGAGTCAAATACTTAAAATCTCGTACCCCTCAGTTTTTTCATCTGTAAATGAGGGTGATAGTTCTTAGCCAGCATGCAGAGTCTAGCAGAGCAGGTAAGAGGTAATAGGCACTAACAATGGCTACAGGGCCATCGTGATGGAAATACACTGAGCACAGGGCAAGAACACCAGGGCCCCTGGTACTGCGATCCTAGAAGCAGAGACGTCAGAGTGAATGGGGGAAGCTGGGCAGCCCTACAGTCTCCCCTGCGCCCCACCTGCCAAAGGACCTGGTAAAGGAGGCCCATGTGCCAAGGGGCCTGCGGGCTCCAGGGATGGGAAGCCACACCCTACGCCAAGTAGCCGAGGGCTCAGGGACATTTCCACTGGGGCAGGAGATGAGCAAAAGCAGCGCACCCCCATCTGCTGCTTCCACGTGGAGGGACTGTGGACAGTCGCCTGTGAGAAAAGTGCCTTGCCTTGCCCCTCCCCCTACACTAGGGGGCACTTCGGGGGCAGCACAGTCTCTGGACTCAGACAGAGAGGGATCCAGATCAGGGGGCCCCTGCTCTTTGCCTCTCTGACTCTGGGCCCAGCACTCGCGGCCTCACTTCGCACATCTGTGCATCATGACTGCAAACCAGCCGAGAGTTTGTTGGGAGGACAAACAAATTGAACAGGTTGGCAGCACGGTGACAGACAGCATCAGGTGAATGAATGCCAGGACTGGGAGGGGCCCCTGCTGCCCGATGCCCACTTCTGGGGGCTCTGGTCCCAGGTCCAGGTTCACTCCTCCCTCCCCAGGGCCCACGATGTGCCCTCGTGCTGACCTTGCAGGGGCTCCAGAACCTGACCTCTTCTGGAACAGCCCCTGGACCCCTCACTCCTGCAGCTGAGCTGGGCTTCCCTGCTAGGAGTTCCCCTGCTGCCCCCCAGCACCCCAACTTGGGAGACTAGCTACTTCCAGGTTCCCAGCTGAGCTCCTCCACCACCTGATGAGTTCTACATACTCCCCTGACAGAGGATCCCCCTCAGCAGCCAGAAGGGGGTCCTGGGAGTGAAAGAGCAGCAAACACACAGCCCTTCATCCCCCTGATGTGATAGGGGGCTGTGTCATCTCTCGGGAGAAGAGCTCCAGGCAATAATGATGACGTCACCTACAGCAGAAGGGTTGAGATCTCTCTGTCAGGCAGCCTGCTAAGACCTCTACCGGGAATAACCCATCTAATCCTTGAGATGATCACATGAGATACTTGCTGTTACTCATCCCATTTTACCAATGAGGAAACAGCATCAGAGAGGTTCAGTCATTTCCCCCAAGACCACACAGCTAGAAATTATTGCAGGCGGGTTGTTATCGCAACCTGATGAGTGTCAGAGGAACACTCCAAACCACAAAGCCATTCTGCCCATAAAGATTTTCACAGCCATGGCCCTCATGGGACTTAGGATATAATGGGCAAGACGGATGATGAACAAAGGACTGGAGGCTAAGAGGAGAAGACCAAACTCAGTGGGAAGTCAGGGAAGGCTTCCTGGAGGAAGGGGTTTCAGTGCTGCCAGCAGAGGAAGTGTAGAAGGTTGTGAGTGAACAGAGGAGAATGTTCCCAGCGTAAGAAAAAGTGAGGGGAACATTTTCAAGAAAGGGAAAGAAATTGAGCAGAACTGGAACAGAAAGCTGACGGGCTGTAGAGAAGATGGGACCATGATGGAGCCACTGGACCACTGGGGACCTGGCAGCTCAGTAAGGATGCTGGAAAGTTTCCATAGAGCCCTGGGCAGCTTTAAAGGAATTTATACTGAGGGTCTCTCTGAGCAGATTTGCATAGTGGAAAAATGACTCCAGCTGCTGTGTAGAGAAGCGATTCAGGGCCAGGACAGGGATGCAGGCTGGACATTAAGGGGGATGTTGCAGGAAATGGGGCCAAAGTGGGTCCAGCTGGAGCAGAAGAGTAGAGATGAGTGGAAGGCTGGGAGGAGAACCCATGTTTCTGTGAGTGGACGTGGGGAAGAAGGGAAAATAACCCGCATCTGGGTTTGGATCCTGGGTGATGACAAAGCATCCCCTGAGGAAGGACCCCCAGCAGGAGGAGCAGGTTGGGGAAGGGAAGGCGACACCCTCACGTTCAGATCCCAGATGCGTGGTTCCCAGGAGGCAGCCAAGGAATCTGCTCAGGGGAGTTCAGGAGAGAATCAGGGCTGGAGGGAAGCATGAAGATTCGTCCCCCAGGATGGGCAGGTGAGCGCTGAGGGGAGGAGGTCCCCTAAGCTGAGTGCCGTGGGGTGAGAAGGGGAGGGCACCCGAAAGGGCGGGGCACCAAGGAGAGGGAGCAGAGTGGGGAGGAGGGAGGAGCACAGGAGGAAAGCTGTCACCCCAGGACCACAGGAGAGGTGCCCAGGGGACAGCGGAGGGGACTTAGGGGTAAGGGAAGGATGAATGGTCCATGGGATGCAGTGATCTAAAGCCACAGGGAACGGGGCAAGGGCAGGGTGAACAGAGTGAGGGGAGGCCTGCCCTGGGCTGGAGGGGAAGGGAGGGAGAGCGAGAGGGGGTGCAGAGTTTAGCCTTCAGGGTGGTGAGAGCCGGGCTGGAGTTGCCTTGTGTGCTTTAAAGTTGCTGGAGCCTTGGGCCCGTTTGTGTGACCTTAGGAAAGATTCAGGAGGTGGGATGACAAACACCAGGGCTGCAGCATGGCACAAGTCCTAAGGGACAGTTAATAGAGGTGACTTGACCCACCCATAACCTGGGACCGCACAGGGAGCACCCAGCAGGCTGGCACCCTGCATCCCTGGAGAGAGCACAGTGCCTGGGATGGAGCAGATGGGAGGGGATCCTGACCAGGTGGAGGGGGAGAGTCAAGGTTAAGACATCCACTGTGAGGGGCAGGTGGAGGTGTGTGTTTCCTGGCAGGATGCTCTGGGGCCTCCTTACCTCCAATGCCTCTGATGATTTCCAGTGTAAGAGCCAAAGCCACTTGCTGAGTGGCATTTCCCTGGGGGAGTGGGTGAGGAAGAAGCATGAAATGGGACAGAGAGGGGACCGGGATATCCTGCAGGTCTGCTAGGCTCTGCAACAGGACTTGTGATATCTGATTCCAGGAATTCCTGGTGCTCCAGCCTTCGTAGTTGTAGGCTCTCTGTCTCCCCCCTTCCAGCCTCCTTGTGGAGTTTGAGAAGGCTGACTGCTGGGCTGAGGGTGGGGGTGGGAACAGCTGAAGACATGGAGTCATGGGTCTGAGAGCAGCAGGACACAGCCGAGGGCAGAAGGAGCTGAGGGTGAGGGACTTGGGATCACCAGGATGAGTGTGAACATCCTATTGGAGTGTTAATGTGACAGAGAAAGGCCACTCTGCTCTTGGCACAGGGGTGGTCCTCCTTGGCCCTCAGTTTCCTCATCTATAAAGCGGAATCAATGATAGACTCTGAGTGTGTGTGTGTGTACATGCATGAACATGTGTAAGAAGACAGGAAGTCACTGAAATATTTCCTCCTGAGTCCGATGGTTCCAGAGGCAGTACAAACATTCTGAAAGAGTCTTTTTGTGTGAATTAACTCCTCACCTGCTTAAACCCAGGTGCTCGTGGCTGTTTGCCCCTTGGCTGGGCCTGCCTGGCATCGCCCTGGAGGAGGCTCGGGGCTGCATCCCTCCTGCCCTGGGTCCAGGTGTGCAAGGAGCTTGTGCCTCAGCCCAGGGCTCATGCTCATCTGGGTCTGGATGTTACTGGAGAAAGGCTGAGCCCTCCTTTGAGGGGGCACCTGGGCTCCAGATCTTTGATCCTCGGGCTTAGTGTCCCTCTTCTCCTTCCCATGGGACCAAGAGGCCACCTATCTGCTGGTCGCCTACTGTTGACCTTGATGGGTCTCCCGATACTGACCACCTGCAACGACTCCCTGGTTCCTGTGTCATCCATTCCCTCCATCACTAACCAGAAAGGAATCCAGGGCTGAAAAGGCACCAACACAAGAAAAGACATGTCTTCGGTCTCTGTCATTCCGCCAACATCTAAAGCCCTCCAAGTGCAGGCACTGGGCTGGCGCTGGACATTCTGGGTAGAGAAGGTCGAGCTGGAATTTGCCTCCATAGAGCCCACAGCCTGATGGGAAGGAGACAGTGAATGTGGATGCGGCAGCCACTCTGATGGGCACACACAGATAGCTGGTGAGTTCAGGGATCGAGCCCAGGCTGGGGAAGTTGAGTTTGGCCTCCTGGAAGCACTGTCTTCAAATGCTATGTCCTGTACAGAGAAGACAGACACAAGGAGGAGACTTGCTGTCAGGAAAGAAGAGAGAGTGTGCTGTGTTCCTGGAGTAGAAGAAGATCCTATGGTCTGGATCACAGAGTCTGGGGGAACTTTGGGTATCTCCTGAGCTCAGGGGACCAACAGAGACAAGACCATGTCTTGTAAAGCATGTCAATAATTTTCTTTCTTTTCCAGCTTTATTGAGATGTAATGGACCTGTAATATTGTGAAAGTTTATTGTGTACAAAGCAATGACTTCAAACACTTATATCTTATGAATAAGGTCAGTTAATACTTCCATCTCCCTACATAATTACCATTTTTGTGTGTGGTAAGTATATTTAAGATCTACTCTCTTGGCAACTTTCAAGTATAAATACAATATTGTTAACTGTGGTTACCATGTTGTACACTAGATCCCAAAATTTACTCAGCTTCCAACTGGAAGTTTCTACCCTTTGACTAACATCTCCACATTTCACCACTCCTCAGCTTTTTGCAACCAACATTCTACTCTCTGCTTCTATGAGTTTGTTTCTTTTATTTCATATATAAGTGATATCCTACAGTATTTGTCTCTTTCTGTCTGACTTATTTTACCTGGCGTAATGCTGTCAAGTTCCACCCATGATGTAGCAAATGTCAAGATTTCCTTCTTTCTTATGACTGAATAATGCTCATGTATATCTATATCTGTCTATATCTCTATCTCTATCTATCTATCCATCCATGCATCCATCCATCCATCTATGTACCATTTCCTTTACCCATTCACACTTAAACAGATACTTAGGTTGTTTCCATAACTTGGTTATTGTGAATAATACTGAAATCAACATGGGAACACAGATATCTTTTTGAGGTAGTGATGTCATTTCCTCTGGATGTATATCCAGAAGTAGAAGTTCTGGATCATTGTGGAAAATCTATTTTTAATTTTTTGAGGAATCTCTGCAATGTTTTCTATGGTGGCTCTTCTGGTTTATATCCCACTAACAGTATACAAGTGTTCCCATTTCTCCACAGCCTGGACAACACTTGTTATCTGTTTTCTTTTTCATAACAGCCATTCTAACAGGTGTGAAGTGACACTTCATTGTGGTTTTGATTTGTATTTTCCTGATGATTAGTGATGTTGAACCTCTCTTCATACACCTGTTGCCCTTTTGTATGTCTTCTGTAGAAAAATGTCTATTCAGGTCTGCCCTTTTTAAAATCAGATTATTTATTTTATTGTTATTAAGTTTTGTGGATTCATTATATATTTTGGATATTAACTCCTTATCAGATAGATGATAAGGAGTTAATATCCAAAATAAACAACCTAGCTTTACACCTAAGGAACTAGAAAAAGAACACACTAAGCCAAAGTTAGCAGAAAGAAGGAGAAAAGAAAGAGCAGAAAAAAATGAAACAGAGACCAGAAAAACAACAGAAAAGATCAATGAAACTAAGAGCTGTTTCTTTGAAAAGATGAACAAAATTGACAAAACTTTAGCTAGTCTAAGAAAAAAAAGAGAGCAGACTTAAATAGATAAAATCAGAAATGAAAGACAGACATTACAACTGATACCACAGAAATACAAAGGATTATAAGAGACTAGTACAAACAAGTATATGCCAACATTTTGGATAACCTAGAAGAAACGGATACATTCCTAGAAACATAAAATCTACCAAGACTGAATGATGGAGAAGTAGAAAATCTGAATTGATCAATATAATTATGGAAGTTGAAGCAATGATCAAAAATCTCCCAACAAAGCAAAGCCCAGGACCAGATGGTTTCAGTAACAAATTCCACCAAACATTTAAGGAAGAATTAACTCCAATCCTTCTCAAACTCTTCCAAAAAGCTCACTCTTGCTGCCACTGGGAGTGTGCACAGGAAGCTGGCCGTGGGGTATGAGTGGGGCATGCGGGTACCTTGTAGACAAGCTGGGGGGATCCATGCGCAAGGCTTACCAGTGGCTTGTGGGCATTCTGATGGAGTCTGTGACACAGTTTGTAGGCTACACAACCCTGTGATATGTTCCAAGCCCTGGTTGCTGTTATCCCAACCCCTCACTGCTCCCAGGTGGTGCAGCTCAGGACTCAGTCCTCTGGATGACACAAGAGAGAAATGGGCTTCTTTGGCAGCATTCCACAGGGGTGGGGAAGGTAGGCAATCACTCACATGCTCTTACTTTCCCCAGTGGGAGAAATCACGGGCTGAGAAGGGCTCTCTGGGCATCGAGCTGTGCTGTCTTGGGAGAGCGGTGACGGATAAATCAAACTGTGCCTCTTACTCTCTCGAGTGCATCCAAACTTAGAATTTTTTTCTGTTCCAGGGTGAACTGGAACTTCTCCACCAGACTCACGGACTTTCAAAAGGCTCTCTTGTCTGTGGGTAATATTCTAAGTCAGTGTTCTCCAGGGGATCCCAGACCACAGTCAAGAGGGGCTGAAGCCAGTTGACAGGCCGCTTCAGGGTCCACAGCTGGGACTGAGGTCTGGATGACTATTACCTGACACACAGGAGGGCAAGATTCCTCCCAGGTCCCTTGTGTATGGTGCTGGATCCCACAGACCGATGGACGCCAAATTATTGTTGTTGCAGGCTGGGGGTGCGATCAGGGGATGTTTATTTGGTCATCTTATCGGCATCACCCACAATGACGTTAGATTATTCAAAGAGGTGGGTAACGGTGAAATATTACAAACAGGTAATGTATTGATGAGATTACCCTTTGGAAAGATCACCCTGGCTGAGGAGGGGAAAATGGATGGGGGGTAGGATGTGGGTTGGATAAGAAGAGGAGAAACAGAAAGACCAGCTTTTCTAGACTGAGCCAAGGAATTGGGAAGATGGGTAGAGAAAAGGAGACAAATTGGAGAAATGTTAATATATATAATTGACAGGAATTAGTGGTTGGTGGTGAAAAGGACAGGAAGAAACTAAAGATGACCCCCAGGTGGCTGGGCTGGAGGCTTGGGAAACTGGAATTCCCACATTGTCCTGTGAGTTAAGGATTACAAAATGAATAACATTTTTTTGCAGGAAGATGATGAGCTGTGATTTGGACATGTGAAGTTTAAGAAGACTGTAGCTTGTATAAGAAGAGAAGCCCAATACATCATGGGCTCTGTGGATCTGAAGTTCAGTAGGGAATTTTTTTTTTAAACATCTTTATTGGAATATAATTGTTTTGCAATGGTGTGTTAGTTTCTGCTGTATAACAAAGTGAATCAGCTATACATATACATATATCCCTATATCTCCTCCCTCTTGCGTCTCCCTCCCACCCTCCCTATCCCACCCCTCTAGGTGGTCACAAAGCACCAAGCCGATATCCCTCTGCTATGCATCTGCTTCCCACTAGCTATCTATTTTATATTTGGTAGCGTACATATGTCCATGCCACTCTCTCACTTCGTCCCAGCTTGCCCTTCCCCCTCCCTGTGTCCTCAAGTCCATTCTCTATATCTGCATCTTTATTCCTGTCCTGCCTCTAGGTTCTTCAGAAGCATTTTTTTTTTTTTTTTTAGATTCCATATATATGTGTTAGCATACGGTATTTGTTTTTCTCTTCCTGACTTACTTCACTCTGTATGACAGACTCTAGGTCCATCCACCTCACTACAAATAACTCAATTCTGTTTCCTTTTATGGCTGAGTAATATTCCATTGTATATATGTGCCACATCTTCTTTATCCATTCATCTGTCGATGCACACTTAGGTTGCTTCCATGTCCTAGCTATTGTAAACAGAGCTGCAATGAACATTGTGGTACATGACTCTGTTTGAATTATGGTTTTCTCAGGGTATATGCCCAGTAGTGGGATTTCTGGGTCATATGGTAGTTCTATTTTTAGTTTTTTAAGGAACCTCCATACTGTTCTCCATAGTGGCACTATCAATTTACATTCCCACCAACAGTGCAAGAGGGTTCCCTTTTATCCACATCCTCTCCAGCATTTAATGTTTGTAGATTCTTTGATGATGGCTATTCTGACCGGTGTGAGGTGATACCTCATTGTAGTTTTGATTTGCATTTCTCTAATGATTAGTGATGTTGAGCATCCTTTCATGTGTTTGCTGAGAATCTGTATATCTTCTTTGGAGAAATGTCTATTTAGGTCTTCTGCCCATTTTTGGATTAGGTTGTTTGTTTTTTTAGTATTGGGCTGCATGAGCTGCTTGTATATTTTGGAGATTAATCCTTTGTCAGTTGCTTCATTTGCAAATACTTTCTCCCATTCTGGGGGTTGTCTTTTCATTTTGTTTATGGTTTCCTTTGCTGTGTAAAAGCTTTTAAGTTTCCTTAGGTCTCATTAGTTTATTTTTGTTTTTATTTCCATTTCTCTAGGAGGTGGGTCAAAAAGGATCTTGCTGTGATTTATGTCATAGAGTGTTCTGCCTATGTTTCCTCTAAGAGTTTGATAGTGTCTGGCCTTACATTTAGGCCTTTAATCCATTTTGAGTTTATTTTCATCTATGGTGTTAGGGAGTGTTCTAATTTCATTCTTTTACATGTGGCTGTCCTGTATTCCCATCCCCACTTACTGAAGAGGCTGTCTTTTCTCCATTGTATATTCTTGCTGCCTTTATCAAAGAAAAGGTGACCGTATGTGCGTGGGTTTCTCTCTGGGCTTTCTATCCTGTTCCATTGATCTATATTTCTGTTTTTGTGCCAGTACCATACTGTCTTGATTACTGTAGCTTTGTAGTGTAGTCTGAAGTCAGGGAGCCTGATACCTCCAGCTACGTTTTTCTTTCTCAACATTGTTTGGTTATTCGGGGTCTTTTGTGTTTCCATACAAATTGTGAAATTTTGTGTTCTAGTTCTGTGAAAAATGCCATTGGTAGTTTGATAGGGATTGCATTGAATCTGTAGATTGCTTTGGGTAGTATAGTCATTTTCACAATGTTGGTTCTTCCAATCCAAGAACATGGTATATCTCTCTATCTGTTTGTATCATCTTTAATTTCTTTCATCAGTGTCTTATAGTTTTCTGCATACAGGTCTTTTGTCTCCTTAGGAAGGTTTATTCCTAGGTATTTTATTCTTTTTGTTGCAATGGTACGTGGGAGTGTTTCCTTAATTTCTCTTTCAGATATTTCATCAGTAGTGTATATGAATGCAAGAGATTTTTGTGCATTAATTTTGTATCCTGCTACATTAACAAATTCACTGATTAGCTCTAGAAATTTTCTGGTAGCATCTTTAGGATTCTCTCTGTATAGTATCATGTCATCTGCAAACAGTGAGAGTTTTACTTCTTCTTTTCCAATTTGGATTCCTTTTATTTCTTCTTCTTCTCTGATTGCTGTGGTGAAAACTTCCAAAACTATGTTGAATTATAGTGGTGAGAGTAGGCAACCTTGTCTTTTTCCTGATCTTAGTGGAAATGGTTTCAATTTTTCACCATTGAGAATGATGTTGGCTGTGGGTTTGTCGTATATGGCCTTCATTATGTTGAGGTAAGTTCCCTGTATGCCTACTTTCTGGAGGGTTTTTATCATAAATCGGGGTTGAATTTTGTCAAAAGGTTTTCTGCATCTATTGAGATGATCATATGGTTTTTCCCCTTCAATTTGATCATATGGTTTTTCTCCTTCAATTTGTTAATTTGATCATATTGTTTTTTTCCTTCATTGATTGACTTGCGTATATTGAAGAATCCTTGTATTCCTGGGGTAAACCCCACTTGATCATGGTGTTTGATCATTTTAATGTGCTGTTGGATTCTGTTTGCTAGTATTTTGTTGAGGATTTTTGCATCTATGCTCATCAGTGATATTGGCCTGTAGTTTTCTTTTTTTGTAACATCTTTCTCTGGTTTTGGAATCAGGGTGATGGTGGCCTTGTAGAATGAGTTTGGGAGTGTTCCTCCTTCTGCTGTATTTTGGAAGAGTTTGAGAAGGATAGGTGTTAGCTCTTCTCTAAATGTTTGATAGAATTTGCCTGAGAGTCCATCTGGTCCTGGACTTTTGTTTGTTGGAAGATTTTTAATCAAAGTTTCAATTTCAGTGCTTGTAATTGGTCTGTTTATATTTTCTATTTCTTCCTGGTTCAGTCTTGGAAGGTTATACCTTTCTAAGAATTTGTCCATTTCTTCCAGGTTGTCCATTTTATTGGCATATAGTTGCTTGTAGTAATCTCTCATGATCCTTTGTATTTCTGCAGTGTCAGTGGTTACTTCTCCTTTTTCATTTCTAATTCTATTGATTTGAGTCTTGTCCCTTTTTTTCTTGATGATTCTGGCTAATGGTTTATCCATTTCCTTTATCTTCTCAAAGAACCAGCTTTTAGTTTTATTGATCTTTGCTATCGCTTCCTTCATTTCTTTTTCATTTACTTCTGATCTGATCTTTATGTTTTCTTTCCTTCTGCTAACTTTGGGATTTTTTTGTTCTTCTTTCTCTAATTTCTTTAGGTGTAAGGTTAGGTTGTTTATTTGAGATGTTTCTTTTTTCTTGAGGTAGGATTGTATTACTATAAAATTCCCTCTTAGAACTGCTATTGCTGCATCCTATAGGTTTTGGGTCATTGTGTTTTCATTGTCATTTGTCTTTAGGTATTTTTTGATTTCCTCTTTGTTTTCTTCAGTGATCTCTTGGTTATTTAGGTGTGTATTGTTTAGCCTACATGTGTTTCTATTTTTACAGATTTTCCCCTGTAATTGATATCTAGTCTCATAGCATTGTGGTCGCAAAAGTTACTTGATACGATTTCAATTTTCTTAAATTTACCAAGGCTTGATTTGTGACCCAAAATATCATATATCCTAGAGAATATTACATGAGTACTTGAGAAGAAAGTGTATTCTGTCGTTTTTGGATGTAATGTCCTAAAAATATCAATTAAGTCCATCTTGTTTAATGTATCATTTAAAGCTGTATTTCCTTATTTATTTTCATTTTGGATGATCTGTCCATTGGTGAAAGTGGGGTGTTAAAGTCCCGTATTATGTTTGTGTTACTGTTGATTTCCCCTTTTATGGCTGTTAGCAGTTGCTTTATGTATTGAGATGCTCCTATGTTGGGTTCATAAATATTTACAATTGTTATATCTTCTTCTTGGATTGATCCCTTGATCATTATGTAGTGTCCGTCTTTGTCTGTTGTAATAGTCTTTATTTTAAAGTCTATTTTGTCTGATATGAGAATTGCTACTCCAGCTTTCTTTTGATTTCCATTTGCATGGAATATCTTTTACCATCCCCTCACTTTCCATCTGTATGTGTCCCTAGGTCTGAAGTGTGTCTCTTGTAGACAGCATATATACGGCTCTTGTTTTTGTATCCATTCGGCCAGTCTACGTCTTTTGGTTGGAGCATTTAATCCATTTACATTTAAGGTAGTTATTGATATGTATGTTCCTATTACCATTTTCTTAATTGTTTTGAGTTTGTTATTGTAAGCCTTTTCCTTCTCTTGTGTTTCCTGCCTAGAGAGGTTCCTTTAGCATTTGTTGTAAAGATGGTTTGGTGGTGCTGAATTCTCTTAACTTTTGCTTGTCTGTAAAGTTTTTAATTTCTCCATCGAATCTGAATGAGATCCTTGCTGGGCAGACTAATCTTGGTTGTAGGTTTTTCCCTTCCATCACTTTAAATATTTCCTGCCATTCCCTTCTGGCTTGCAGAGTTTCTGCTGAAAGATCAGCTGTTAACCTTATGGGAATTCCCTTGTATGTTATTTTTTGTTTTTCCCTTGTTGCTTTTAATATTTTTTCTTTGAATTTAATTTGTGATAGTTTGATTAATATGTGTCTTGGCATGTTTCCCCTTGGATTTATCTTGTATGGGGCTCTCTTTGCTTCCTGGACTTGATTGACTATTTCCTTTCCCATATTAAGGAAGTTTTCAACTATAATCTCTTCAAATATTTTCTCAGTCCCTTTTTTTTTTTTTCTCTTCTTCTTCTGGGACTCCTATAATTCAAATGTTGGTCTGTTTAATGTTGTCCTAGAGGTCTCTGAGCCTGTCCTCAATTCTTTTCATTCTTTTTTCTTTATTCTGCCCTGTGGTAGTTATTTTCACTATTTTATCTTCCTGGTCACTTATCCGTTCTTCTGCCTCAGGTATTCTGCTATTGATTCCTTCTAGAGAATTTTTAATTTCATTTATTGTGTTGCTCATCATTGTTTGTTTGCTGTTTTGTTCTTCTGGGTCCTTGTTAAACCTTTCTTGTATTTTCTCTATTTGACTTCCAAGAGTTTGGATCATCTTTACTACCATTGCTCTTAATTCTTTTTCAGGTAGACTGCCTATTTCCTCTTCATTTGTTTGTTCTGGTGGGTTTTTACCTTGCTTCTTCATCTGCTGTGTATTTCTCTGTCTTCTCATTTTGCTTATCTTACTGTGTTTGGAGTCTCCTTTTAGCAGGCTGCAGGTTCGTAGTTCCCGTTGTTTTTGGTATCTGCCTGCAGTTGGTAAGGTGGTTCAGTGGGTTGTGTAGGCTTCCTGGTGGAGGGGACTGGTGCCTGTGTTCTGGTGGATGAGGCTGGATCTTGCTTTTCTGGTGGGCAGGACCACATCCGGTGGTGTGTTTTGGAGCGTCTGTGACCTTATTATGATTTTAGGCAGCGTCTCTGCTAATGGGTGGGGTTGTGTTCCTGTCTTGCTAGTTGTTTGGTGTAGGGTGTCCAGCACTGTAGCTTGCTGGTCGTTGAGTAGAGCTGGATCTTAGCATTGAGATGGAGATCTCTGGGAGAGCTTTCGTGTTTTGGTATTTCATGGGGCAGGGAGGTCTCTGGTGGACCAATGTCCTGAACTCGGGTCTCCCACCTCAGAGGCTCAGGCCTGACACCCAGCCAGAGCACCAAGACCCCATCAGCCACATGGCTCAGAAGAAAAGCGAGACAAAAAATAAATAAATAAAATAAAATAAAATAATTAAAATAAAAAATAAAAATTATTATTATAAATTTAAAAAATTAAAATGTAGTAAAAAATTTTTAAAAAAGAAAGAAGAGAGCAACCAAACCAAAAAACAAATCCTCCAATGATAACAAGTGCTAAAAACTATACAAAAAATAATAATAATAATAAGGACAGACAGAACCCTAGGACAAATGGTAAAAGCAAAGCTATACAGACAGAATCACACAAAGAAGCATACACATACACACTCACAAAAAGAGAAAAAGGATAAAAATATATATATATTGAAAAAAAATTTACAAAGGAAGAGAGCAACCAAATCAATAAACAAATCTGCCAATAAGCAGATAATAAGCTCTAAATACTAAACTAAGATAAACATAAAACCAGAAACAGATTAGATGCAGAAAGCAAGCCCCAAGTCTACAGCTGCTCCCAATGTCCACCATCTCAATTTGGGATGATTCGTTGTCTATTCAGGTATTCCACAGATGCAGGTACATCAAGTTGATTGCGGAGATTTGATCCACTGCTCCTGAGGCTGCTGGGAAAGATTTCCCTTTCTCTTCTTTGTTCACACAGCTCCTGGGGTTCAGCTTTGGATGTGGCCCCACCTCTGCGTGTAGGTTGCCTGAGGGCATCTGTTCTTCACTCACACAGGACGGGGTCAAAGGAGCAGCCGATTCGGGCCTCTGCCTCACTCAGGCCGGCGGGAGGGAGGGGTACGGATGTGGGGCAAGCCTGCGGCCGCAGAGGCCAGCATGACGTTGCACCAGCCTGAGGTGCGCCGTGCGTTCTCCCGGGGAAGTTGTCCCTGGATCACGGGACACTGGCAGTGGCGGGCTGCACAGGCTCTGGGGAGGGAAGGTGTGGAGAGTGACCTGTGCTCGCACACAGGCTTCTTGGTGGCGGCAGCAGCAGCCTTAGCATCTCATGCCAGTCTCTGGGGTCCACACTGATAGCCGCGGCTTGCGCCCATCTCTGGATCTCGTTTAGGCGGTGCTCTGAATACCTTCTCCTCACGCACACCAAAACAATGGTCTCTTGCCTCTTAGGGAGGTCCAGACATTTTTCCGGACCCCCTCCCAGCTAGCTGTGGCGCACTAGCCCCCTTCAGTCTGTGTTCACGCTGCCAACCCCAGTCCTCTCCGTGAGATCCGACTGAAGCCCGAGGCTCAGCTCCCAGCCCCCGTCCGCCCCGGTGGATGAGCAGGCGAGCCTCTTGGGCTGGTGAGTGCTGGTCGGCACCGATCCTCTGTGCAGGAATCTCTCTGCTTTGCCCTCTGCACCCCTGTGGCTGCACTCTCCTCCGTGGCTCTAAAGCTTCCCCCCTGCCACTCCCCGTCTCTGCCAGTGAAGGGGCTTCTAGTGTGTGGAAACTTTTCCTCCTTCACAGCTCTTTCCCAGAGGTGCAGGTCCTGTCCTTATTCTTTTGTCTCTGTTTTTTCTTTTTTCTTTTACCCTACACAGGTACGTGGGGAGTTTCTTGCCTTTTGGGAAGTCTGAGGTCTTCTGCCAGCGTTCAGTAGGTGTTCTGTAGGAGTTGTTCCACGTGTGGATGTATTTTTGATGTATTTGTGGAGAGGAAGGTGATCTCCACGTCTTGCTCTTCCACCATCTTGAAGGTCCCCCGCTCAGTAGGAAAATTTGGGCTGGAGAGATGGACTTCATTGTGCGTCGGTGGTTGAGTGAGACCATGAGGTGAGACAGGTATCTTAGACATCATGGATGGTGCTGAGAGCCTGGAGCCAAACTTAGCCAAAAGCCAACATGTAAGGGAATTAGAGGACCACAAGAAGCCCTCTGAAGAGACAGCAAAGGAGTAGGAAGAGACAC
The DNA here is from genome assembly GCF_965194805.1 of Balaenoptera borealis. Lineage (NCBI taxonomy): Eukaryota > Metazoa > Chordata > Mammalia > Artiodactyla > Balaenopteridae > Balaenoptera > Balaenoptera borealis. The sequence continues at coordinate 9,604,603 of NC_138866.1, read as the reverse complement.
AGGAGGAAAAGTGTGGTCTCTTGAAGGCCAAAGGAAGATGTGGTCACAGCATGGGACAAGGCTAGGCAGGCAAGGAGGAGAAGGATGAAGAGTGTCCCTCGGGGATGGTCCACCAGTGATCCATTGGTGACCTTGGCAAGAACAATCACAGTGGAGGGTGAGAGCAGGAGCTGGTGGTAGGGGTGGGCAGATGCGGAGTCAATTAGGGGAGTCCACCATGTCAACATTGCTCCATAGCAATCTGGCATCAGAGGCAGGAAACTGGAGAAAGGAGACCTTGAGAATCATTTAGGACAAAGTGAGGATTTTCGTTCCAGTTTTTTAAAAATGAGAGACTTGAGCACGTTCAAATAATAAAAGTCACAAAGAAAAAGAAGTTGAAGATAGCAGATAGAAGAAATTAGTCAGAGATGGTGAGATGGGGATGGAAGGGATGCTGAGCACAGAGGGGGAGCCCTTTGACCAGAAGCGTGGCACATCTTCCACCCTAGAGAGAGGACAAGAGGCTGAGAGTGTGGCTCTAAGCATGTGGTCAAAAGGTGAGGGAGCTTGTCTCAAATGACTCCTATTTTCCCTGTGCTGCAGAGAGACGTTATCTACTGAATCCATCTTGGGGAAGCAAAAGGATCAGAAGTCTAGGACAGGGGAGACAAGAAGACACTGGGAAACCTCAAGGTTCTAGCAGGCATGAGTGGGGTCCCTAGGGGACTGGAGGACAGGTCACTGACCTGTGTAGGGGTGTGGTTTCCAGGTATCTCCACAGTCCAGACATAGACAAAAAGAGGGCAGACTGCTGGACGATATGGTAGTCAAAGCTCCCCCCTAGGTACAGGGATGGAGGAAACATGAGTGGCCAGCACAAAGGAAAAATGATTCTATTGAAAATAATGACCAGAGAGTCATTCAAATGATGCAATTTTTATATTTCCGGCTGGGGAAATCAGGAGTGATGACAGGAGAGGCTGATGGGGAAAGATAGAGGTATCTGGAAACAAGATGGTACCTCGAGTTTGAATAGGCAAGCATACCTTGAGTTTGAACACACAGGGTGATTTGTATATTGCTGTATTTTCTCCTGCCATGCAATTATCCATGGTGACTTTGGAGTCAGCAGGCTTCAGTTCAAATCTTGGTTTGACACTTAATGGTAACACAGCCTTGGCCAAATTACCTGACATTGTTAACTACCTAGGCACTTAAACGACCAGAGAGCATCTTCTCTAAAAGACCCAGTTACAACTACTATAATACTACTATTGCCATATGTCAAAGGCTGGGTTCCACAGCCCCACCCCACTGCCCACCCTCCCGGCCACACCAGACACCTGCTCTGATATCTAAGTGTATGAAGTTCTACTGGCCCCAAGGTGCTGCATGAGGGCTGTGGTTGAGATGGCTGAGGAGCACACTGAAACAGCTGCCACCATGGGTATCAAGATTCACTTCTCTGCAAGGAGGACTTAATCGACCATTGTGCATTTCAACAGTCCCTTCCTGATGGTCATCAATTGCCCAGACACCCAGAGCATCCTCTTTCTGGGCAAAGTTGTCAGTCCTAATAAGCAATGAAAGTAAAATCACAATTTGCAAAGAAAACTGTACCAGGACTCGCAAAACAGATATGCCATACCCAACAGGTACTCTCTAAGTCCAGAATTTATTAACAGTAGCTTGTTCAGACCCATGTGTCCCAAGATAAGCCCACAGCAAGCTGTTTTAAGGGTAACTCTACACAGACTCAGGGGCTATAAAGATAAGACCCTTGACTTCTCATCTAGTTTATAAAATCTGACCACGCTTTCTATCACCCTAAAGCCACTGTGAACTAACTCCAGCCAATGAAACCTTATATGTCTCCTAACTTCCCCGTTTGAAACATTACTGAGATGCTGTCAAAGTGATAGTCCCTACCACTCAGCAAGTTTAATTAAGCCCAGATCTGTGTGATCCATGGGGTACCTTGGTGGTCTACGTGAGGTACTGCAACATTAAGAAAGTCTAGAATTCCCTGCAGAGCAGGGAGTTGCCCAGCTAGGGTGCAGAGAACAGGAGAGTCAGGACATCAGGGCTCTAAGCCCAGCTGAGTTCTGGAATGCTAAGTGATCCTGGGAGCTACTTTGTGCTCCCTGAACCTCCATCCTCTGTGTGTGAAGCTCTGTAAAAACATGGCAGCCAGTAAAATGGTTAACGTTGAGTCCTCTTGGCTGCAATCCACGCACTTCCTTGGACCCAGTGCTTTCTTTGCACGATTCGACACTGCTCTGCCTAAATGGAAAGGAACATAGGAGACAATCGTAGGACTTAAGGAGAAGAGGGTAGTAGGTCCATCAGGGGATATAGATGTGAAGGTAGAGAAAAAGCGACATTTTGAGACACAGTTAGGAGGTACCATGGATTGGACTGAGTAATCAATTATTCATGAAGAAATAAGGACAGTCTGTAGTAAAGGTGACACTCAGGTTGCCAGCTTGGGAGCTAAAGAAACTGGAGGGAGCCATTTGGAGAGACGGGTAACATAGGGAGAGGACGGTGATTTGTGAGCAAGAGGATGAGCTCCCATATAGACCTGAGATGCCTGGCCGGCATCCGCGACGAAAAGAACAGTAAGCATTTGCTTCTACAGATCTGGCATTCAGCAAGGAAATCTGAGCAGGGCCTGGAGATCTGCTAACGCATAGGAGAGATGAGATTTCCTGGTGAGGACTCCCTCCTTGTGAGAGTGTGTAGAGAGCGGAGCCTGGGACCCCATCATCAGGAATGACCACACTTAGGGGACAAGAGAAAGGAAGAGAGGGCACCCAAAGAGACAGAGAAGGACTAGGAAGAGGGGCACAGGGACACGTGGGGAGAGAGAAAAAGGACAGTGTCCACAGGATAGGCTGGACCTACCAAGTGGGGTCTTTGGTGGCTCGCAGGAGCAATGACAGTTGAGACATGGGAGGAGGAAGCAGATTGTAGAGTTTCGAAGAGAATCAGTGATGCACAAGGGTACAGCAAGGGGAGACATTTCTTTCTAGCAATTTGTCATCAAAGGCAAAGAGAAACAAAGGGCAGCTGGAAGGGAAAAGAAAGGAAGACATATATTTTTGAAAATTGAAAGCTGAGTGAAAAGTGAGCACGTTTAAATGCTGCTGATAAGAAGCCTAGAGAAAAAAAAATGGTTGACAAGTCATGGAAGGAAGATATTAATCAATAGCTAGTAATCAAGTTGTATTGCACATTGATGGGGCCTTGAGCTGCAGGGGACCTGCAGGGACAACCAGTGTGAGGTTTCCTGTCTCATGGGTGGACAAGCACCTGGCGACCAGAGTCCAAGGGTCCTGGGAGATGCTGGGACGTAGAGGATCCTGGGAAGATCTTGGTCCACAAGGGCCTCTGGAGGGAAGGCTGACTTAGACTCTCTGACTAGCCAGGCTGAGTCTGCCTGCCCCTGGGGCTGAGCTAGGGCAGGAAAACCAGAGAACTAAGGTCTGTCCCAGGAACCTCCTAGAGGCTCAACACAACCAGTGTAGGAAGAGAGACCACTTGTCCTTCACAATTCTACCTAAAAACATCTAGTGCGTTTGTTTCCTGTGGCTGCTGTAACAAATTTACCACAAACTGGGTGATTTAAAACACATTCTGTAGGGCAGATTCCACTCTGCGCCTCTTACAGATCCCGCTGGCTGCCAGCAGTCCTTGGCTTGTGTCAGGCGCTCGCAGCAGGTGCACGAGGTACCGGCGCTTCTGTTCAGACAGGCTGTCTGCTAGATGGTCCTCTCATCTGGTCATGAATCCGCCCCCCACCAGGCTCTGGGTTCAGTCCTGACTCCACCACCTACCAGCTGCTTGACCTTGGGCAGCTCCCTCACCTTCCCAAGCCTCTGTTTTCTCCTCTGTCAAATGGGGGTGTGAAAACAGTGCCTTCCTTCCGCATTGGGCTGTGGCGAGGATGAAAAAAATATTCTGTAAATTGGGAAAAGAATTTGCAAAACAATAGATACATGTATATGTATAACTGAATCACTTTCTTGTACACCTGAAACTAAAATATTGTTATCAATTGTACTCCAATATAAAATAAAAAGTTAAAATAAATAATTAATTAATTAATTTTAAAAAAGAGGTCATGAACCTGAAGCATTTGCACAGTGCCTGGCACAGAGCAGACACTCCGAGAATTAGTAATATCACTCATTACTTTACTTTTGTCATTGTTGTTGTCCTTTCCTGCCCCTGTTTCCAGACCAAGGAGCCCAGAGGATGGAGATCCCTCAGTGGCAGCCTCTGATCACTGGGCTTATGGCTGTGGCTCACTGTCCGGCCCTGGTTAACCAAGAAGATTCTGATCTCACCAACCTCAGCCCCCAGGACAGCCTTGGACTGCCCCAAAAATCTCCGAGAGCAACATAGGCTTTGCCTTCAGCCTCTACAGACATTTGGCTTTGGGTGCCTCTGGATAGAATATTCCCTTCTCCCCAGTAACCATCTCTTTGGCCTTGAACATGTTCTTCCTCAGGGCCCCAACACCCAGCAGGACCCACCTCTTGGAAGGCCTGGTTCAACCTCAACGTGGGGTCCGAGGCCAAGATCCAGGAGGGCTTTCAGGACCTGTTGCTCAGATTCCCTGACCGTGGGCCGGTGCACATTTAACGGCCCGGGCCCCTGGAGGCCACACAGTAACAGGTGGAGGCCCAGAAAAGCATCCACAAGTATGCAGAGGCAGATCCAGGGGAAGTTCGAGGCCTGCGTGGAAGAGCTCGGGTTGACACTACAGCAGTCCTGGAGAATCACATGCCCCTCAGAGGTGGGAGAACATATATCCAATGTGGAATCTCCATCTGGGAATCAGGGCTGCAATACATCACAAACTTACTTTCCACAGCATCTGAGAAGCCTCCCTTGCTGACTTAGACATAGGAGGCAATCAATAATTGTCTGCCCACTGAATCCTCGATGTATCTGCTTGTACACCTCCAGTGATGGGGAACTCATCATCTGTCTCATTTTATTGCTACTATTGTTGAGTTTCTTTCAAAGAAGTATTTTCCACCTTCAGTGTGCATGACAACTGCCTGGGGAGATTGTTTAAAATCCTGCACTTACCCCAGGAGATTCTGATTTAGGGCAGGGGGAAGTCAGGGACACTGCATTTAAGCTCTCCTTCCTTCCCCTCTCTGGTGATTCTTCTGCAGGAGGGCTGTGATCTCCACTTGAAGTAACCCTGGAAGCAAGCACTAAATTAAGGAACATGAGTTCCCTTCCTCTGGCAAGTCCCAGGAGGCATGGATTAGAACAGGAAGAATCCCAAAGCCTCAAGGTCTTTTATTTCCTCCAAAAGAGCCAAGAAGATTGTATGCTTCCCTCCTTAATCATGCTCTTAATTCAGCATTGAATTCATTCTCCTCATATTTGTACAGTGCTCTGTGGGTCTCAAGTGGTTTTGACGGCCACAGTCTCTTTTGACCTTCTCACCCGTTTGAAGCTGATAAGGCTAAAATTAATGGTCCTATTATACAGATGAACAGACAGATTATTTTTTAAAGAAGCAAAGTTATTTCCTGAGCCAGTAAGGCATTACTCATATACACATCTATGAACACTTGTCGTGTGTTATATGTAAGTGTTTACACATGCACACGCACACACAATCTAAGTATGAAGGCTTTATTATCATGCCAGGCATGGGACATTATTAATTTTTATTGAATTATCTTCACATCCCAACAAGGTAGGCCGTTGTGTCCATTAAGAGATAAGAAAACTGAGGCACAAAAATTAGGCAACTTGCCCCAGATCTGAAAGCCTGGCAGAGCCTCGCCTTCAGATCCACACCTACATTCAGAGCAGCTTGTACCACAGTGATACACATTTTCCTCTAAAATTAACCACCTTCCAGAGAGGCTGAGGAGACCACAGAGAGCAGTAGTATTTACATATCGTAATACTATTACGTTATTGTAAAATATTCATCCCCATTTTACAAACAAGGAGACAGAAGCTCAGGGTGGTCAGGGGCTCAGCCCCCCCAGGGTCACGCAGGTAATAAAGGACAGGTCAGGAGTAGGTTACGGAGCCAGGGTTGATGTGCCGAGTATAGACTCCACATTCCCGTGGGCTGCCAGAAGGGTGACCCCCTGCCTGTTCTCAATTCTCTCCAAAGGTGACATTGACGTTTGTCTTCACCTCGGGATGTGTTGTTTAATCCCCACATATTTGCAATTTTCCAAAACAAACCTCCGAAAAAATAACAAAGCTGGAGGCATCCCATTTCCTGATTTCAAACTGTATGACGAAGCTATAGTAATCAAACAGGACGGTAGTGGCATAAATATTCACATAGACGAAGGGAACAGAATAAAGAGCCCAGAAGTTGACTCTTGCACATACAGTCAATTAATATTTGACTAGGGATCAAAAAACCAATCAATGGGGAAAAGATATTCTCTTCAAAAAATGGATTTGGGAAACTAGATAATCACATGCAGCATCCCTGCTGGGTGTGCAGCCCCAGGTTAGGGATGGGGTCAAGTCACCTCTATTAACTGTCCCTTAGGACTTGTGCCACACTGCAGCCCTGGTGCCTGTCGCCCCATCTCCTGAATCTTTCCTAAGGTCACACAAACGGGCCCAAGGTTACAGGGTGTTTAAAGCACACAAGCCAACTCCAGCCCAGATCTCACCACCCTGAAGGCTAAACTCCAGAAAGGCCATTTGCACCCCCTCTCGTTCTCCCTCCCTCCCCCTCCAGCCCAGGGCAGGCCTCCCCTCACTCTGTTCACCCTGCCCTTGCCCCGTTCCCTGTGGCTTTAGATCACTGCATCCCATGGACCATTCATCCTTCCCTTACCCCTAAGTCCCCTCCGCTGTCCCCTGGGTACCTCTCCTGTGGTCCTGGGGTGACAGCTTTCCTCCCGTGCTCCTCCCTCTTCCCCACTCTGCTCCCTCTCCTTGGTGCCCCGCCCTTTCGGGTGCCCTCCCCTTCTCACCCCACGGCACTCAGCTTAGGGGACCTCCTCCCCTCAGCGCTCACCTGCCCATCCTGGGGGACGAATCTTCATGCTTCCCTCCAGCCCTGATTCTCTCCTGAACTCCCCTGAGCAGATCTCTTGGCTGCCTCCTGGGAACCACGCATCTGGGATCTGAACGTGAGGGTGTCGCCTTCCCTTCCCCAACCTGCTCCTCCTGCTGGGGGTCCTTCCTCAGGGGATGCTTTGTCATCACCCAGGAGCCAAACCCAGATGCGGGTTATTTTCCCTTCTTCCCCACGTCCACTCACAGAAACATGGGTTCTCTTCACAGCCTTCCACTCACCCCTGCTCTCCCTCTCCATCCTGGGCTTTGGCCCCATTTCCTGCAACATCCCCTTTAATGTCCAGCCTGCATCCCTCTCCTGGCCCTGAATCGCTTCTCTACACAGCAGCTGGAGTCATTTTTCTACTATGCAAATCTGCTCAGAGAGACCCTCTGTTTAAATTCCTTTTAAGCTGCCCAGGGCTCTATGGAAACTTTCCAGCATCCTTACTGAGCTGCCAGGTCCCCAGTGGTCCAGCGGTTCCATCATGGCCCCATCACCTCTGCAGGCCCTCCGCTTCCTGCTCCAGGTCTGCCCAGTTTCCTTCAGTTTCTTGAAAATGTCTTTCTCACTCTTTCTCCTGCCAAGGACATTCTCCTCTCTGTTTACCCTACCACATTTTATCCTTCCTCTGATGGCAGCACAAAAAGCACCTCCTCCAGGAATGCTTCGCTGACTCCCTGGGCTGAGTTTGATCCTCTTCTATCAGCCTCCAGAGGCTTGTTTCATCATCCATGTTTCACGTGAGTTCCTAAGTCCCAGGAGGGTCACTGCTGTGAAAATCTTTGAGGGCAGATTCATTCTGTTCTTTAGAGTGCTCCTCTGACCCAGGAGGTTGGGATAACATCCTGCCGGCAATAATTAGTAGCTGTGTGGCCTTGGGGGAAATTACTGAGCCTCTCTGTTCCTCAGTTTCCTCATCGGTAAAATGGGATGAGTAACAGCAAGTATCTCACATGATCATTTCAAGGACTAAACGGGTTATTCCAGGTAGAGGTCTTAGCAGGCTGCCTGACAGAGAGATCTCAACCCTTCAGTTGTGGGTGACGTCATCATTTATGCCGGGAGCTGATCATCCTGGAGATGACACAGTCCCTGATCACATGAGGGACATGAAGAACCAAGTGGGTTCCTTTTATTGCAGGTGTGTGTTTATTGACCTTTCGCTCCCAGGATCCCCGTTCTGGTTGCTGAGGGGGATCCTCTGTCAGGGGAGTATGTGGAACTCGTCAGGTGGTGGAGGAGCTCGTCTGGGAACCTGGAAGTAGCTAGTCTCCCAGGTTGAGGTGCTGGGGGGCAGCAGGGGAGATCCTGGGGGGAGGCCCAGCTCAGCTGCAGGAGTAATGGTTCCAGGAGCTGTGCCAGAAGAGGTCAGGGTCGGAGCCCCTGCGATGTCAGCACGAGGGCACATCCTGGGCCCTGGGGGATGGAAGAGTGAACCTGGACCTAGGGCCGTAGTCCCGGAAGCGGGCATCGGGCAGCAGGGGCCCCTCCCAGCGCTGGGCCTGAGGTCCAGTGGGCTTGGTCACAAGCACAAAGCCTGCTCCTGGGCTGGCTGGTGAGGCTGAGACAGAGGGGCCCAGAGTCTGGGGTGGGCTGAGTGTGTCTGGGAGGTCGGGGGGCTTGGCCTCGGGGCGCAGGCAGTGGCAGGAGCATGGAGTCAGGCGGATCAGCGTGGAGACACACAGGGAAGAGTCCAGTCCAAGGAAGATGGTTTATTGCTTTTGTAGGGCTCAGAGCCTCCTTCTAACCAGGACACAGACTCCCTGGGCATGTGAACCCCCCAGCAGAGTCACTGTCACCTTCCCAAGGGTGAGCAGGTGGGACCAGGCAGCCTGGGTCCTCGGGGCACAGGGGCCAGGCTGCCCCCAGGGAGCTGGGCACCCAGCTCCTTAGCGAGGGGACCCGCCACTCAGTGGAGAGCTCTAGGCTTGACTGCGGTTGGTGACTTTGCCCAAAAAGATGACGCTCTGGGTGTCTTTACTGAGTGTGGGAAACATACAGGGCCTGTTGAAATGCATAGTGATCACTTCTCCAGTCTTGTAGATCAAGTTGCTTCCCATGGCAGCAGCTCCTTCCGAGCCCTCCTCGTCCACGTCAAGCACAGCACCGTGGACCACCTGTGGGGACAGCAGAGCATTACCCACCAGAGACGAGGTGGGTGGGAGGTGAGCAGCTGCCTGAGGGCCTCTAAGGGGACTGACATTCATCCACCTTCTGCCGCTGGCCGTCACTGTGCTGTCAACCTGTTCAACTTGTGTGTTTCTCCCAACAAACCTGTCAGCCGGTTCATAGTCGTGATGCACAGATGTGCAAAGTGCAGTCAAAGGCTGTGAGTGCTGGGCCCAGGGTCAGAGAGGAAAAGAGCAGGGGCTCCCTGATCTGGATCCCTCTCTGTCTGAGTCCAAAACACCCCCCATTTTAGGGGAGAGGGGCAAGGCGAGGCATTTTTCTCACAGGCAGCTGTCCACAGTCCCTCCATGTGGAAGCAGCAGATGACGGACACGGCTTTCTGCTCCTCTCCTGCCCTAGCGCTCGGTTACTTTGCGTAGGATGTGGCTTCCCATCCCTGGAGCCCGCAGGCCCCTTGGCACATGCGCCTCCTTTACCAGGTCCTTTGGCAGGTGGGGTGCAGGGGAGACTGTAGGGCTGCCCAGCTTCCCCCATTCACTCTGACGTCTCTGCTTCTAGGATTGCAGTACCAGGGGCCCTGGTGTTCTTGCCCTGTGCTCAGTGTATTTCCATCACGATGGCCCTGTAGCCATTGTTGGTACCTATTACCTCTTACCCGCTCTGCTAGGCATAGCACATGAGCCAAGAACTATCATGCTCCTTTCAAAGATGAAGAAAGTGAGGGGTACAGGACTTGAATTATTTATCGCATAGGCAGTAAAAGTTGGAGCATGAGACGGGGGTTCACAGCTGATTCCACCCCAGGCCCTCCCGCTAGATGGGCTTCCATGTCACAATATGTTGCAGGGAAGGTGGGACCACCCCCAGGATGGTTGTAACCAAGCCCTTCTGAGAAGTCCGGGGAGGGTGACTGAGTAAAGGGAAATACAGTTATTTTACTCATTCAAGTTTACCCAAAAGTCTGGCTGGCCTTCATCATTCAAGCTCCCATGTGGAGATGAATTGTCCAAAGTTTAAACACCCACCTGGGAAACCACCAGCACCTCTGCCATCTTTAATCCACCACCATCTTTAATCCCTGGCTGGTCAGCTGCCCGGGGGGAAGACTTTCCCCATGCGCATCTGGGGAAGGATGTCTTGCAGATCGTAATCGCTGGAGATGGAAAACTTTGGAAGGAGGAGGTGAACTCTTGTTCTAGGAAATGAGAAAAATAAACCTGAACGTCTGCTGGACTCAGAGCCCGCCTTTCTCCCACGTCTTGGCGTGGTCTTCCTTGGTTTCCGCTCCAAACACCCGCTTCTCGCTGGAAATAAGGACTCTTTTCCACATTTTCTTCACCCCTCCTGCTTACTCTCCTTAATCTGTTAATTATGCATTCCCATCTGCAGCAGTCTAACATGCCAGGCAGTGCACCAGCGCCACACCTGGCCCTGCTTCTCCTCTGCAAGCCTGTAGGGCGCAGGAAACACCCTAACTCCAGCAGCTGGGAGACTGTGCTGGGGCGGCTGCTCCATGGGCACCAGGAAGGCTTCCTGCAGGAGGTGGCATGGAGCTTGAGTCCTGGAGGAGGGGAAGGAGCTGACTGGGTGAAGAGGAGTCCAGGAGGCAGGTGGATGCACTTGCAGGAAAGAGGGAAGAAAGAAGGGCTGCCCCACAGCACAGAGGCAGCCTGAGTGTGGGCAGTGGGGAGGGGAGGGGTCGGGAAAACGCTTGGGCGGGACGTGGAGGGCTGGGGGCTGCATTCAAGGGCCTTGGGGACCTGAATCAACCAATCCAACATCTCTATCTTGTCTTCCCAGTGAGCTCCTTGAGGGCAGGGGTGCGTCTGCTTCTGAGCAGAGGTGGCTGCAGGTTCCTGGAGCAACAGATGCTGTCTCCCACCCCCAGGCCTCCTCTCTCTTTGTCTCTATTTCCCTTAAGACCCTCGTCACGGTGTCAGCTCTTACAGATGCCAAATACGAGGAGGCTGTGGCTCCCATTAAATTCTGAGTCCCTTGGGAGCAGGAGGTACCTATTCCTCCTCAGAGTCCATCTTTCCTTCCTCCCTCCCTCCCTGCCCCCCCCTCCTTTATCCATTCATTCAACGGATTCTTAGTGAGCGCCCTCTATGGGCCAGGAATGTGTAGATGCTTGTTCCCCCAGTGCTTGTAAATCAAAGATGTTTGATGAATATTCTATCCATTTACAACTATTCACTGAGCCCCTGCCCTGTGGTAGCTCTTGGTATTGGAGGAAGGAAAGGGTTGGGAAGGGAGTACACGCAGCGGGAGGGTGGGTCTCCGTGTCCTGGGGTCTCCTGGGAGCTGCAGTGAGGAGGGGCTGAGAGTCAGGCAGCCCCAAGGCGTCCGGTCCCCTGGACAGGGGTTGGGGAAGGGACTGCAGCCTCAGTGTCACGTCTAGGCAGGTCTCTCGCCCCTTGCGGTTTATAAAGTGCCCTCCACACGCATTCCCCCCTTGGATCTGCAGAACCTCCCACTCAGGACAGTGGGTCAGGATGTCCCTCCCCTCTCAGTAGGGAGCTGAGCCCCAGAGAAGCACAGGGAGTGGCCGGGGGAGTGTGAGCCTGTGAGTGGGACTCTGGGTCTGGGGCTCCCCCGCCCCTGCGCAGCTGCCCACACACCCTCCCCTCGGCCCCCTGCAGACACTGCGCCCAGAAGTGCCTCTTCCTCTGCTGTCCCCCTTGTTATTGGTCTCCTGAATTCCATGTCCTGGCCTGTGTGTCTGCCCTCAGTTTATCCAGAACCCGACCCCTTCCCACCCTTCCCGGCTCCTTCTGGTCCACCCCCAGCGGCTCCCCTGGGTGAGTGCACTGGGCTCCTGGCTGGCCTCCCTGCCTCCATGCTTGTCTGCTGTCTGTTCTCCACTGGACGACCTGGGTGATCTTTCTAAAACATTACTCAGATCATTCATTCTTTGGCCCAAAACCTTGTGAGAACTGTACATTTCCCTTGGTGGGGGAGGAGTTAAGGGGTCTGCAAGGCCTCACATGACCTGAGCCCCCCTGGGGTCCTGACCTCTCCCAACTTTCCCTCTCACCCCCTCTGCTCTGCTGCTCTGGCCTCACTAACCCTCAACCACACCAGGCTCCCTCCTGTCTTACAGGCTTTCCAATGGCTGTTCCCTTGGCCAGGAATGCTTTTCCTCACCATATTCACATGGCTCAACCCTCACTTCAAACATCACCTAATGACCACCCTAGTTACAATCACAAACTACTTGCAGGTCCAATTCTCTTACTCTTTTTACTGTGCTTTACTGTACGGCCTCCCCATTTCTAACCATTCAACCCATCAAATAATTTATTACATTTATTTCTTGTATGTCTCTTTCAATCACAAGCTCATGAGGGCAGAGAACTTAATGTTTTATTTGCTGACCTACCCTCAGAGTCTAAAATAGTCCCTGGCACATAGTAGGTTCTCAATTAAACTGTGAAAACAGTGCTGAATGGTTGAATGAATAAATGAGTGAATGTAATGTTTAGCCAGTGCAAAGCTGATGCTCAGCGTCTGTCTCACCTGAGCCCCCAACTGATCCCAGTTCCATCTGCCCCCCTCCACCTGCAAGAGGTGGAGCCACGGAGAGAACAGCATGAGTGTTGGGGGCTGTGTGAGGACCCCCATGACGCAGCGCATGTTAGTGTCAGAGGAACCCTCAGCCCCGCCCCCTCTGATGTCATCATCTTAGAGAAGGAACAATTCAGGCCCAGAGCCACGCGGGCAGCCAAGGGCAAGGTCACCCCTGGACGGGCCCTCCCACCTCTGCCCCCGCCCCTGGACATTACTGAGGCCCGGGGGCTGCGGGTCCAGAGTCCAGGAAGAGGGGGAAGGGCCGAGAAGGCAGGTGGGCCCACAGCTCCGGGTCCTGGGGACAGTCACCTGGGCTGCAGTGAGTCTCTCCACCCCCTCAGCGTCTCTGGGAGCAACTCGGCCTCCAGGTCCTGCATTTCGCCCTCGTCAGGGAGGATGAGGGGCGCGCTGTCGTTGCGGGTGCACTTGAGCTCCACCACGGTGCAGGCCCGTAACTCGTCCGGGAAGTAAGGCGTTTCTAGGCCCCCAGTGGTCATCATGGGCGCCTCCACCGTCCTGTTCTCGTGGAACTCTGACTTATAAGTACGGCTGGGATCAAAGGGCTTCTTCCACTGGGCTAGAGGTGGAGGGACAGGTGAGGGGTCTCTGGTACAAGGGCTGCCGGCTGCTCCCGCCTCTGCCCTGGTCCCTGAGCGGGGAAGACCCTCCCCACACCAGCAGCCCCCCACGTGCCTCTAGGGATGGCCCTGCTAGGTTTGCACATATACTTGGGCAGGTGGGTAGGCCCTTGGGCATGGGGGTGACCCCACAGGTCTGGATTGGAAAGGGGGTCACGAAAAAAACCAGGTTAATTGTGCTACATGAGAAACCAACAGGAACAGGAGAGGGCAAGGGAGAGATGGGGTGAGGTTGGGCCTGGGGACAAATGGGAGCTCCTGGTCCTTAAATGGAACAGTATTAGTGACCAGTGGTTAGTCGCTGGCTTTGCAGGGAGAGCACATGTCCCCACAGCCTTGTGAGCCAGGCTGAAGCAGGAGCCACATGGGGAGCAGGAGGGCAGGGCGGGGTCAGTAGAGGAGAGGGCTCGGGTCTCCCCGCAAGAGGATGGAGCATTCAGTGACGGGGGCTTCTTGGGGAGATCAGGGCCCTGGGGCTTCATGGAGTGTGTATCCACCCCCGCTTCCTGCTTTGTTTCCACCCCTGCCTGTGTCCTCAGGGTTAGAGGCAGGAGCTGAGGGAAAGCTGGGCTGGCTGGGGTGCCCCTGTGGGGGGGGAGATTTGGGAGGAGAAAATCCTAAGACAGTGCCGAGTTGTAGGAGAGGAAAGTACAGGAGACTCGAAGAACAAATGTAGCAGGCCTGGCCCGGTTTCCTTTTCCAAAGAAATGCAATTCTGTGCCTTCATTTATAGATGAAAGCACAGACCCAGGAAGGGTAGCCCTGGGCTCTGCCAGGAGCCCCAGCACAGGGCTAACTTGTTTCCCCACAACTAGTGTCTCTTAGGCACCTGACCACGCCCAGATTCGATGATAGTTTTTTGTGTCCTTATCTATTTTGGGTCTCTACTGCACTACTGGCTCCATGTATGAAATCTATCTGCCTTCACTCTGACCCTTATGAATTTCCGGGCTGAGGTTTGCAATATCGAGTTTCTATCAATGGGACTGGGCACTGGTCCAACTAGAATCTGGGAAAATACGCTGCCCTGGATATTGTCCTCCCCTGAGAGTTTCCCCAGATGGTGGCCTTGACATTTCCACCATCAAGGTGATAGAAGAGCACAACTGAAGAACCTTGGGGTGCCCAGGCTCCTCAGAGGCTGTCACACCGTGAAGATGGCCACCAGCCCCACCTTAAGCCCCAGAGACCAAGACCCTTAGAGGGAGCCCAGGTCAGACACAGCCCACGGTGCGCACAGCAGACGCCTTCCTGAGCGTGTCCGAAAGCATCTCATCAGGGAGGAACCTGGAGTTCCCGGCCACCCCGGAGAGAGCTGAAAGCACAGCTTCTTCTTTTGGCAGCCGGGCAAGTTTAAGTCAGAAAAAAGAGTCTCCCTCTGCCTTACACAAATAAGTGGCTCCTCTGCACTTATGTCCTGTAAAGAGAAGTGGAATTTGGATAACGCTAAAGTAGACAAAACCTATGGTCGGGGCAGGGCCTTGGTGCCTAAGCTCCCTTAAGCCATGGGGAGCCTCTTCTGTAACGGTTTGCTAACAACACAGGTGGCTGAGCCAGAAGAGAAATAGTCCTGGAGCCTCAGAACTAATTTTGTTTATCTTCCCGAACCCCAATCTGGCCACCCACCTTTAAAGAAGATGTAATTCACCAGGATCATCTCTGTGAGCTTGTCAAGGTCCTTGAAGAACTCCACAATTTTCCCCTGGGCTTTATTCCTCACATAGTCATTGATGAGCTTCTTGGCAGTTTCGGAACCCCAGAAGTCGGTGGAGAAGGCCTCAGAGGCACACAGACAGCGCCTGGGCATCTTCCCTGAACTTGTCCAGAAGCTTCAGCTGCTCCTGGACGAACATGGCGTTGCCCACGCTCAGCTGCAGCTGGTGGCTGGGTCGGCCGAGCATCTGCAGGAGGTGCCGGAAGCCCTGGTGGATTTCTGTCTCAGGGGTCTTTGTGAGGTTGAACTTGAGGCCTTCCAAGATCTCCGTCAGGGTGGGTCCGCGGGCCCCCAAGTACAGGAAGGCCAAGGCCATGGAGATGCTCAGCAGGGGAGAAGATGACATTCTCATTGGGGGTCTTCAAAGCCAACTGCTTGTAGAGGCTGAAAGCAAAGTCGGTGTTGCTGGAGGCGAATGTGTGGTCGTCCACAGGTGCCCCTTTGTGTTGGTCCTCTGGGGTCACATCCTCCGGGTCAAGCCCGCCCCCTGGGAGGCAGTGGACACTGGAGCAGAGCCCAGCCACCAGGAGCCCCAGAGCCAGGAGAGGGGACATTCCCTCTGCCCTCATCTCTGAAAAGCAAAGTTCCTTTAAGTCTCGGTGTGTCAGTTGATGTCCCAACCACCACCCACTGTCCCCACGTGGTCTCTCTTCTCTCTGCCTCTGCTGCTTTGTGACCTCCCAGTTCTAGGCACCCTCCTGGGCTCCCAACATACATGAGGAGGCTTTGGGCTCCCTCTCACCCTTTGAAGCAAGTCTTGTAATTGTTACCAATTTCCCCAATGGAGAAATTGGGCACAGAGAGGGAAAGGGGCTTTTCCAAGGTCACCCAGCAAGCAAGTGGAGGAGCGAGGGTGAGAAGCCTGGGTTGCCTGCCTCCAAGGGGGGAAGCTGGTGATGGGTGTGAGGTGCTGTCCAGTGAGAACCCATCCCCCCTCCTGCTCAGAGAGCAGACACTGTCAGAGGGGACTAGGAAGCAGGGGCTCCGTTTCCACTATGTCCCCTGTCTGCCCCCCAGGACAGAGCCCTGGACTGAGTCAGAGGGCACAGCACCTCTCCTGGCCTCTTGATGACAGGCGTGTGACCTTAGGGAGGCACTCACATCGTGGTGCCGGGTCGCAGTGAGGGTTCAGTGAGAGAGGTCACCACAAGCAGCGGGAGCAGTGCTGGAGCCTAGGTGACCCTGATGAGGGTTGGTGTAAAGAACAAGGAGGGTAGAGTGTTCTTTTCAGCCCCAGCCAGGTGAACACATGGTGGTTGATTCCACTGTAAGCTTGGAAAGGCCTCCTAGTGGGGAGAAAGCAGGGTGGGCTCAGAGTCTCAGAGTCCTGGGCAAGGATTTCATTTTGACCATTTGTGAGTGCTGTGTGGTGACAAGCAAGTGACTGAGCCTCTCTGAGCTTCAATTCCCATCTCTGTCCATGTTGAATGGCTCAGGTGACATGAAGTATGAAGGTGCTGGGCTCATAAGAAGAGTTCCAATGGTGTCACCCCCACATGCCACCCTCTTTAGGACCTTACAAGCCAGAGCTGTGATCCGTGGGGACAGGGGACAGAGCTACTGCCTGGAAGCCTCCAGTAGAGACTCAGTTCAAAGCTGGTGACCTCAGCAAACAGGATTGTTTACCTTCAGCCTCTGGCCCCTCATCTCAGAGTTCAGAGGAGAAAGGGCTGCTGGGGGGGAGGGGAGGAGAAAGGAAGAGAGAGAGAAAAGAGGCAGAGGAGGGGAAGGAGAGGTGGGAGAGGGTGGAGGGGAGGGAGCTGAGCTGAGTCTCATCCAGAGGCCGGTGGAGAGGCCTTCGGACAAGCCTGGGGACAGAGGTGATCAATTGCCCCAAATGTTAGTTTCCTCAGTGCTGATGCAACCGTTTCTTTAAAAAAAGAGTCAAACATTATCCCCAAAATTATTTCTGGAGAAATAGTACCTGTGTATTTGGCCTGGTTGGAGGGCTGGCTCTATTTCTGAGCAGTCGGCCTTTTCAGTGCTGGACAGACTCACCTCCTGTCTTCTTGGCTGCGGGGCCCTTCAGGGATGGTGTAGCCCAGGAAACCCGCCTGGAGACCTTGCAGCCTCTGCCCAGAGGGACCCAGTGCACTAATTCTGTCCGCCCGGCTGTCTTGAGAGCAGCGCCCCGTGCCAGACAAGGAGACGTGCCTCATGGCCCTGGTGGGAGTTCTGACCCTGGTGGTGGTTGCACAGCTATATGGGGTGCACAGCTGGCTCGAATCAGAATCCCACAGAGGGACTTACCTGGTGGTCCAGTGTTTAAGACTCTGTGCTCCCAATGCAGGGGGCTGGGGTTCAATCCCTGTTCAGAGAACTAGATCCTGCATGCTGCAACTAAGAGCCCGCACGCTGCAACTAAAGATCCTGCAAGCCGTAACGAAGATCCCAAGTGCCCCAACTAAGACCAAATGCAGCCAAATAAATAAATAAATATTAAAGAAAAGAAAAGAATCCCCCAGAGTCAAAGGCAGAAGTGACACCAGAAGCCCTGGTGGCATGTTCCTCCCTTTGCAGAATCAAAACTGAGACCCAGAGAGAAGACTGGTCTTCAGAGGGCGCAGAACCCTCCCAGCATCGCGACACAGGTCCTCCCGCCTTCCTCCTGCCTCATGTTCCACAGGCCCCATGCAGAGTACTAGAACCACCCTAAGAAAGGGGTCCCTTTCTCCAAATGTGGGAGCATCACGGATTAACTGCCTGGGAGAGCGGGATGTGGGGAGTGGATCCAGAGCCGCCACCTGCCTGGGATGCTGGATTTTCATGGGTGCTGCTGTCTATTTATCCCGCAAAGATCTCCTCCCCTGCTTGCGAAATGTCTGTGGGGACAACACAGTGTTCTGTCCTCAGACTGGAAATAGGCAGATGAACATTTCTGATAACAAGATTTATTACATCTATTTGAACAACCTAGTTACAGAAACTGCTTTTGGTCCCTTAAAAAAAAAAAAACTAAACTAAAAATAAACAAAAATAATTTCCCTTGAGAGTGTTTTCTCCTGTTTAATAAAACTCATCGAGGAATGTGTGAAAGCTCAGAATATATAAAAAGGGACTTTGAAAAATACTCATGACTATTGTTCTTTTTTAGAAAAAATATCGACTCTTCTTAATTTTTCCCCCTTTCTGCGATTTACTCATTGAGGACCATGTAAAAACCCAGAAAATGGAAAGAAGAATATTTGAAAATATTCCCCAGAATTGTGTGACTCTGGGACAGCCCTAGCGAACATTGTCTTCTGTTTCTTTTATGTCATTTTTTTTATGTTTGTTTGCAAGTGTGTGTATATGATAGGAATCTCCAAACACAAACTCAGATAAGTTTAAAATGCAATACAGCTCAATTATGTGTATATAGCTCTATTTGCATGTTGATACACTCCCCCTTTCTTGAGAAAGGAGGGCATGTCTAAATAGACTAAGTGGGAGAGACCTTCAAGATAGCGGAGGAGTAAGATGTGGAGATCACCTTCTTCCCCACAAATACATCAGAAATACATCTACATGTGGAACATCTCCTACAGAACACCTACTGAACGCTGGCAGAAGACCTCAGACCTCCCAAAAGGCAAGAAACTCCCCCACGTACCTGGGTAGGGTAAAAGAAAAAGAAAAAACAGAGACAAAGAATAGGGACAGGACCTGCACCAGTGGGAGGGAGCTGTGATAGAGGAAAGGTTTCCACACACTAGGAAGCCCCTTCGCGGGTGGAGACTGCTGGGGGCAGAGGGGGAAAGCTTCGGAGCCACGGAGGAGAGCGCAGCCACAGGGGTGCGTAGGGCAAAGCGGAGAGATTCCCGCACAGAGGATCGGTGCCGACCAGCACTCACCAGCCCGAGAGGCTTGTCTGCTCACCCGCCGGCCGGGGAGGGCGGGGCTGGGAGCTGAGGCTCGGGCTTCAGAGGTCAGATCCCAGGGAGAGGACTGGGGTTGGCTGCATGAACACAGCCTGAAGGGGCTAGTGCGCCACGGCTAGATGGGAGGGAGTCTGGGAAAAAGTCTGGAGCTGCCAAAGAGGCAAGAGACCATTGTTTTGGGGTGCACGAGGAGAGGGGATTCCTGCTCTATGTGCCCACAGACAGCAGAGCACCACCTAAGCAAGCTCCAGAGACGGGCGCGAGCCACAGCTATCAGCTCCGACCCCAGAGACAGGCATGAACCGCTAACACTGCCACCACTGCCACCAAGAATCCTGCAAGCGCAGGTCACTATCTTCACGCCCCCTGGGAGCCTGTGCAGCCCGCTACTGCCAGGGTCCTGAGACTCAGGGACAACTTCCTTGGGAGAACACATGGCGCATCTCAAGCTGTTGCAATGTCACGCCGGCCTCTGATGCCACAGACTTGCCCCACATTCCAATTATGACTGCCATATCCCTCCCTCTCCCCAGCCTGAGTGAGCAAGAGAGCCCTAATCAGCCGCTACTTTAACCCCCTCCTGTCTAGGTGGGGAACAGACACCTGAGGGTGGCCTACACGCAGAGGCGGGACCAAAACCAAAGCTGAATGCCAGGAGCTGTGCGAACGAAGAAGAGAAAGGGAAATCTCTCCCAGCGGCCTCAGGAGTAGCGGATTAAATCCCCACAATCAACTTGATAAACCTTGCATCTGTGGAATACCTGAATAGACAACAAATGTTCCTAAAATTGAGGCGGTGGACTTTGGGAGCAACTGTAGACATGGGGTTTGCTTTCTGCATCTGATTTATTTTTGGTTTAATGTTGATCTTAGTTTAGTTGTTTTGTTTTTGTTTTTATCTTTTTTATTTTTATTTATTTATTTATTTTTGGCTGTGTTGGGTCCTTGGTGCTGTGCATGGGCTTTCTCTAGTTGCGGCGAGGGGGGGCTACTCTTCATTGTGGTGCGCAGGCTTCTCATTGCAGTGGCTTCTCTTGTTGCGGAGCATGGGCTCTAGGCACATGGGCTTCAGTAGTTGTGGCACACGGGCTCAGTAGTTGTGGCTCATGGGCTTAGTTGCTCCACGGCATGTGGGATCTTCCCAGACAGAGCAGGGCTCGAACCCGTGTCCCCTGCATTGGCAGGTGGATTCTTAACCACTGTGCCACCAGGAAAGTCCTATCTTAGTTTAGTTTTTAGTGCTTGTTATCATTGGTGGACTTGTTTATTGGTTTGGTTGCTCTCTTCCTTTTTTTAAATACTTTTTCCTTTTTTCTCTCTTTGTGAGTGTGTGTGTGTATGTTTCTTTGTGTGATTTTGTCTGATTAGGTTTACTTTTACCATTTCTCTGAGGGTTCTGTCTGGTTTTCTTTGTTTGTTTGTTTTTAGTTTTTTCTTCTTTATTTTTTTTTGTTTTTTCTTTCTGTAAGTGTGTATGTGTCTGCTTCTTTGTGTAATTTCATCTGTTTAGTTTTGCTTTTACCGTTTGGTTTGGGGTTCTATCTGTTCTTATTTTGTTTTTTCTTCCTTTTCTTCTGAGCCATGCAGCTGTCAAGGTTTTGGTGCCCCGCCTGGGTGTCAGGCCTGAGCCTCTGAGGTGGGAGAGCTGAGTCCAGGACATTGGATCACCAGAGACTTCCCAGCTCTGCATAATATCAATTGGTGAGAGCTCTCCCAGAGATCTCCGTCTCAACACTAAGGCCCAGCTCCACCCAACAGCCAGCAAGCTCCAGTGCTGGACGCCCTATGCCAAACAACTAGCAAGACAGGAACACAACCCCACCCATTAGCAGAGAGGTTGCCTAAAATCATACTAGTTCACAAACACCCCAAAACACACCACCGGATGTGGCCCTGTCCACCAGAAAGACAAGATCCAGCCCCACCCACCAGAACATAGGCATCAGTCCCCTCCACCAGGAAGCCTACACAAGCCACTGAATCAACCTCACCCACTGTGGGCAGACACCAAAAATAATGGGAACTACGAACCTGCAGCCTGCAAAAAGGAGACCTCAAACACAGTAAGTTAAACAAAATGAGAAGACAGAGAAATATGCAGCAGATGAAGGAGCAAAGTAAAAACCCACCAGACCAAACAAATGAAGAGGAAATAGGCAGTCTACCTGAAAAAGAATTCAGAGTAATGATAGTAAAGATGATCCAAAATCTCGGAAATAGAATGAGGAAAATACAAGAAACGTTTAACAAGGACCTAGAAGAACTAAAGAGCAAACAATGATGAACAACACAATAAATGAAATTAAAAATTCTCTAGAAGGGATCAATAGCAGAATAACTGAGGCAGAAGAACGAATAAGTGACCTGGAAGATAAAATAGTGGAAATAACTACCACAGAGCAGAATAAAGAAAAAGAATGAAAAGAATTGAGGACAGGCTCAGAGACCTCTGGGACAACATTAAACGCACCAACATTCGAATTATAGGGGTCCAAGAAGAAGAAGAGAAAAACAAAGGGTCTGAGAAAATATTTGAAGCGATTATAGTTGAAAACTTCCCGAACATGGGAAAGGAAATAGTCAGTCAAGTCCAGGAAACACAGAGAGTCCCATACAGGATAAATCTAAGGAGAAACAAGCCAAGACACATATTAATCAAACTATCAAAAATTAACTACAAAGAAAACATATTAAAAGCGGCAAGGGAAAAGCAACAAATAACATACAAGGGAATCCCCATAAGGTTAACAGCTGATCTTTCAGCAGAAGCTCTGCAAGCCAGAGGGGAGTGGCAGAACATATTTAAAGTGATGAAAGGGGAAAACCTACAACCAAGATTACTCTACCCAGCAAGATCTCATTCAGATTTGACAGAGAAATTAAAACCTTTACAGACAAGCAAAAGTTAAGAGAATTCAGCACCACCAAACCATCTTTGCAACAAATGCTAAAGGAACTTCTCTAAGTGGGAAACACAAGAGAAGGAAAAGACCTACAAAAACAAACCCAAAACAATTAAGAAAATAGTAATAGGAGCATACATATTGATAATTACCTTAAATGTAAATGTATTAAATGCTCCAACCAAAAGTCATAGACTGGCTGAATAGATACAAAAACAAGACCTGTATATATGCTGTCTACAAGAGACCCACTTCAGACCTAGGGACACATACAGACTGAAAGTGAGGGGATGGAAAAAGATATTCCATGCAAATGGAAATCAAAAGAAAACTGTAGTAGCAATTCTAATATCAGACAAAATAGACTTTAAAATAAAGACTATTATAAGAGACAAAGAAGGACACTACATAATGATCAAGGGATCAATCCAAGAAGAAGATATAACAATTGTAAATATTTATGCACCCAACATAGGAGCCCCTCAATACATAAGGAAAATGCTAACAGCCATAAAAAGGGAAATCGACAGTAACACAATCATAGTAGGGGACTTTAACGCCCCACTTTCACCAATGGACATATCATCCAAAATGAAAATAAATAAGGAAACACAAGTTTTAAATGACGCATTAGACAAGTGATTACATGAGCCAGGTTTTAACCTAGAAACTGGACATCCAGCAGGGAATGAAACAGGTAAAGCTCCTACTGTCAAGGTGAGTCATCTCTCTAGTTCTGGAACATTACCCTTAATGGAAGTTTGGGGTCAGTAATCCAGCGGTCTGCAAATGTTTTCTGTAAAAGGCCAGAGAGTAACTATTTTACATTTTGAGAGACACATTTGGTCACCTCCTCCCTTCCCCTCCCTTTTCTCCTTCTCTTTTCCTTTTTTTAGCAAACTTTTACAAATGGAAGTTAAATATAATTTTAAAATATTTTCATAATATTATATATAATATATTAAAATATAATTCTTAGCCTGTGAGATACACAGAAACAATCTGTGCGCATATTTGGCCAGGGACCTGGTCTTACTGAGAAGTGATCAGATACACATGGAGTCCATAAACGTGAAGAAGCATTTCCCTCCTTTAGTTCAGGCTCACATCACAGCTTCCAGCCACAGATGGCCCATAGAGGTCTGGGGTTTGGGTGAATTTCTTTGCCTCCCTTCCACCTCACCATTCCATCCACCCTCCTTGCAATTGCAGGGAAGCCCTTCCCCACTGGAACCTTGTCATTTTTCTCTCCCTTCTTCTCTCCATCTCTCTCTTGCTTCTACGGCCTCTTGGTCCTGAAAAACCCTCTGCTTCTTTCATTTCCCCCAGTCCCCTTCTCCTAGCTCCTGGGCAGGTTGTCAGATTGTCAATCATCCATTCAGTCCCACCAGGCTCCAGGTGGGACTCCCTGGGTGGGACCAGGTGGGTGCTGCATGTTCCACAAGCAGAACATCTAGTAGATAGTCCCTGTCTGACTTTGCTACAACTGACTGCCTCTTTGTGTAGCTATGATTCTGATTATGTTGATTATTTTGATTATTAGGTCTTGGTCTGTGCTAACCTCCAGGGTTAAGGTTTAGGAAGAAGGAAAAATTCCAACATCTAATCTCATGACTTGTCCAAGGACCTGCAGCTGTTAAATGGTAGAGCTGGTGGAGCTTGGAAAAAAACCATCCCAATGCCAAAATCAGGCTCTCTCTACCCTTCCTGCTCTTTCTTAAAAAAAAATAGGAAGACATTTCCATGCTTGAGCATATGAAAGAAAATTACAGTCTTGGGAGTATAATTCTTGCACAAGTGTTGGGGCCACTGCTTTTTTAAGGCATTGATTGTCTGTGGATCTGCACAGGAAGGTTGTGTCCTTTAGATGGGGTGGGGTCCTAGCTGAAAGCGTGCTCTGTCCCCATCAGTCACCACTGAGTGAGAGATACATTCTTTTTGTTAATGTTGAGTGAAATGATCATTTTTAAATGCTGATAACCTAGAGAGAAAAAAAAAAAAAAGGTTGATAAGATGGGGAAGGAAGATATTAATCCATGGGTATTAATCAAGTTGGTATTGGGCATTGATGGGGCCTTGAGCTGTAGGGGACTTGCAGGGACAACCAGTGTGAGGTTTCCTGTCTCATGGGTGGACAAACACGTGGAGACCAGAGTCCAAGTGTCCTGGGAGATGCTGGGACATAGGGGATCTTGGGAAGAGCTTGGCCCACAGAGATCCCTGGAGGGAGGGCTGACTTTGACTTTTATTTTTAATTAATTTTTTAATTTATTTTTGGCTGCATCAGGTCTTCGTTGCTGCACGCGGGCTTCCTCTAGTTGCGGCGAGCAGGGGCTACTCTTCATTGTGGTGCGAGGGCTTCTCATTGCAGTGGCTTTTCTTGTTATGGAGCATGGGCTCTAGGTGCGTGGGCTTCAGTAGCTGTGGCACATGGGCTCAGTAGTTGTGGCACACGGGCTTAGTTGCTCCGTGGCATGTGGGATCTTCCTGGACCAGGGCTCAAACCCGTGTCCCCTGCATTGGCAGGCAGATTCTTAACCATTGCGCCACCAGGGAAGTCCCTGAGTTTGACTTTCTGACTAGCCAGGCTGAGTCTGTCTGTCTCTGGGGCTGAGAAAGACCAAGGAGAACACAGAACTAAGATCTGTCCCAGGAACCTCCGAAAGGCGGTGCTCAACACAACCAGTGTAGGGAGAGATAGCGCTGCTCCTTCACCATCATACCTAACAAAACCTAGAGGCTGACAGGTGTGTTACTTCCTATGGCTGCTTATACAAATTACCACATACTTGGCAACTTAAAACACAGCCTCCAGGGCAGATTCCACTCCTTGCCTCTTCCAGATGCTGCTGGCTGACAACACCCTTTGGCTTATGGGTGCATCTCTCCAATCTCTTCCTCCGTAGTCATATTGATTTTTCTTCTTCTGTCTGTGTCAAAGCTCTCTCTACCAATCTCTTATAAGGACTCTTGCGATGGCACATAGGGTTCACAGGGATAATCCAGATCGACCTCCCCATTTCCCATCTCATGATCCTTCCGTTAATCACATCTGCAATAATCCTACTCCCACCCCCAGCATCAGTTTTGTTGGCATAAAGGTAACATTCACAAGTTTCAAGTGTTCAGACATGGATATATTAGGGAGTCATTTTTCAGCTTACATCAATGGACAACAAAGAAAAAAATGAAATAAAGAGCTCTCAAATGTTTCATAAACGGAGGAGCAGGGAGAATGAGAGAGAGAGAGACAGAGATAGAGAGACAGACAGACAGAGAGAGGTGAGTAGGGTAAGTATTTTGTATGGTCTCATCTTATTAGGATGGGAAATAGCCACAGGATTTGGGGCAGGTTAATATCACACTAGGTGGGAAAAAAGGGTATGTTCTGATTGGAATAAAGAGTTGGTATCTAATTTCCAAGGATAGTTGAAACATACATCCAGTTATGACCAGTGATAAAAGGAAGGTAAATATCAAAATGTATAAGTGTATTTGACCCTCCAAATGGAAAGATGGCAAAAAAAGAAAATAATAGAATTTTAGTCAAAGTCAGAAATATATGGAAAAGAAAAAGGAGTAAACAAGAAAGCAATACATCGTAAGTCTAAATTATGATGAAGGAACACATGGGAGAAAAAATTTTCCAAAGAGAACCAAAATCATATTTGCCATCCCACAATGTGACCTTGGGACTCCCCAGGTGGGCTTTTATGACCGCATCAACCAATATGGGAGAGGAGGACAAGTGACGTTCTGTGACTTCTGAGTCTACAGAGTATGGCGAGGAAGGCCAAGCCACATGGAAAGGATTCATGTAGTTGTCCTGACCACAGCTCCAGCTGAGGTCTTTGCTTACAGCCAGCATCAACCACCAGACATGTGAGGGAGGAAGCTTTAAATGGTTTCAGCCCAGCCATTGTCTGAGAGTAAACACAGGAGACACCCAGAGTGAAAATGACCTCATTGAGCTTAGTCAGAGTCGAACACCAGAACTGTGAGAATTAATAACAAGAAATGATTGTTGTTTTATAACACTACATTCTATACTTAGCAAAAATATTCTTCAAAATTGAAGGCTAAATATAGATTTTTTTAGACAAACCAAAGATTAGACAACTCATTACAAAAAAATGGAAAAGAAAGTTCTTGGGATAGAAGGAAAATACACAGATAGAAAATGGTACGTAAACACAGGAATGAAGTGTAGCAAAAATAGAAAAAGTAGATGTTTTTCCTCATTTTGAAACTCTTTGGTGGATATTGATTGTTTATAGCAAAAAAAAAACAAACAAGTTGCAATGTATTGTGGAGTTTATAACATATGTAAATTAAAGATAAGACAACAATAGCACAAAGTACAAAAGGGAAAAAATCAAGAATATTGATGTAAGATTCTTGCATTTTACTTGAAGAGGTATAATGTTATTTGAAGGTATACACTGATAAGTTAAAGATTTATTGTAAATTTTTAATCTACTGAAAAAAATGTAAAACAAAGAAGTATAGCTTATAAGCCAACAGCTGAGTAAAACAAAAACAAAAACTCCTCAAATAACCCAAAAATATGGCAAGAGAAAAAATTCAAAACACAGATGGATCAAATAGGAAACAAATAGAAAGTTAGTAGTCTACCCTAACCATATCAGTGATCACATTCTGTAACAAAAATTATAATAATTCATTCATTTATTCATCCATTTATTCACTAACTATTTATTGAGTACCTACTCTCTGTTAATCACTACAGTCTTATTGAGAATACAATGGTGTACAAAAGTGTCAGAGTCCCAGCTCTCAAGGAGCTTTGAGTGTAATAATGGACACAGATAAGTAGCTTGCAATTAAAATATATTGTGATATATTCTTTAATAACAGAGTGGGTCAGGCTGGACCTCTACCTCACACCATATATAAAAATTAACTCAAAATGGATCAAAAACCTAATTGTAACACCTAAACCCAAAATAACTCCTAGAAGAAAACAAAGGACTAAATCTTCATGACCTTAGATTTGGCAATGGATTCGTAGATCTGACACCAAAAGCATGAGCAGCAACAAAAAAAGGAGATAAATTGGACTTCATCAAAATTAGAACTTTTCATGTGTCAAAAGACACTATCAAGATTGCAAAAAGACGACCTGCAGAATGAAAGTAAATATTTCCAAATCATGTATCTGATGAGGAAATTGTATCTAGCATATTTAAAGAATACATACTACTCAATAATAAAAAGACAAACAATCCAATGACAAACTAGACAAAGAACTTGAATAGACATTTTTCCAAAGAAGATACACATATGTCCAATAAGCACTGAACAAATGCTCACCGTCATTCATCCTTAGGGAAATGCAAATCAAAACCCTAACCTGACATCTACTAGGATGAAATAATAATAATAATGATGATGATGGAAAATAAATAACAAGTGCTGTCAAGCATATGGAGAAATTGGACCCCTCATATATAGCTGGTGAAAATGTAAAATGATGCAGCTGCTGTGGAAATTGGTTTGGCTGTTCCTCAAAGAGCTAAAGGTAGAGTTACCATATGACCCAGCAGTTCCATTCCTAGGTGTACACACAAGGAAAATGAAAACATACATTCACACACAGACCTGTGCATGAATGTTTACAATAACATATTCATAATACTCCCCAAAATTGAAGCAGGCAGATGTCCATCGAATGACCAATGGATAAACACAGTATGGTACATTCAGACAATGGAATATTATTCAGCCATAAAAAGGAATGAAGAACTGACACATACAACGTGGATGAACCTTGAAGACATCAGCTGAGTGAAAGAAGCTGGTCACCAAAGATCACATATTGTATGATTCCATTTATATAAAATGTCCAGATGTTAAATCCAGAGACACAAAGCATATTAGTAGTTGCCAGGTGCTGGGGAAAGGGGGTAACAGGGAGTGACAGCTTAATGGGTATAGGGTCGCCTTTGGGGGTGATTAAAATAGTTAGAATCTAAGAAGAAGTGATGGTTGCATAGCATGGTGAATGTACTAATTGCCACTGAATTTTACACTTTAAAATAGTTAATTTTATGTTATGTAAATTTCACCTCAATAGATAGCGAGAGAGACTTAGAGATACAGTAACTAAATGCCATGTGTAGACATTGTTTGGATCCTAATTCAAAATAACCAACTGTTGGGGCTTCCCTGGTGGCGCAGTGGTTGAGAATCTGCCTGCCAATGCAGGGGACAGGGGTTCGAGCCCTGGTCTGGGAAGATCCCACATGCCACGGAGCAACTGGGCCCGTGCGCCACAATTACCGAGCCTGCGCGTCTGGAGCCTGTGCTCCGCAACAAGAGAGGCCGCGATAATGAGAGGCCTGCGCACTGCGATGAAGAGTGGCCCCCACTTGCCGCAACTAGAGAAAGCCCTCGCACAGAAACGGAGACCCAACACAGCCATAAATAAATAAACCCAAAGTTTAAAAAAAAATAAAAATAAAAATAACCAACTGTAAAAAAAGTTTGGGAACCAGTTAGGGAAGCAATGACTTGATATTTGATGTTATTAAGGCATTATTTTTTACAGTGTGATATGCTACTGTGGGTATAAATTCTTTTAAATTCTTATAGTTAAAATAAAAGTCTGTGTAGGATTTGCTTCAAAACAACCCAAGGGGGAAACGGTTTGGGAGGTAGGGGGAAATGATGTTGGCCCCATGTTGATAATGACTGAAGTAGATTATATGTATGTGGGGTTCACTATGCCATCCTATCCATTTTGTATACCTTTGAATTCTTCCATAATAATAAGATGAAACAAAAAAGAAAAATCCTTGAGGGCAGGACTGTGCTTTATTCCCCAGTACTTAATGCATCCTTGGCATGAAGTGGGCACTCCAGAGTGAATGAATGAATGAATGAACGAATGAAACCATGCATCTCATCATAGCCCCTGTTGTACCCTCTCATTAATGAACATTAAGAGACAGAACTGAAGATCCTGAGAAGTCATGGAAAAGTGAGAGTGTGGGTGTTTATGTCCAGGCAGTGGATGTGCAGATTAAAGCTAAAGTCATGAAAAACAAAGCTGGGAGAAAATGAAGTCTGGCTCACACTCATTAACCCATGAAATCTCTGTTTCTGCACTCAGACTGGAGGCCACCTTTGTGCCATCTCTGCCACCAAGCCAGCTCAGGAAGGACAAAGCTTTTGAGTTACAAAAGTTTTGTAAACACTCTTTCTGTTGAGTACATATTATCTTTTCCATTTATGCTGCATTAAAGTAGAAAGTTCTATTGATTTGTATTTACCATTAAAAAACCACTCCAGCCAAAATGAATAAGCCATCATGACATTTGAAAGAGTCATTAGCCAAGCTCCTAGGAGGCAAGATCAATGACCTGAGTTGCGCTCCTGTGACAGGCACAGCGTCTGCAGCAGGAGGTGTCCCAGAGGAGAGAATGACACCAGGAGAGGCTGGAGCATTGCTCCAGTGAGGTCCGTGCGTCCCTGGTTTAAAGAATGTCTATCTGCATCATTAGGTTTCAGTTTTATGGCAACCTTGAGTGGTCAGGAGGGCAAAGGAGGAAACTGAGACTCAGGAGAGTCAGGCTGCAAACACCCGAGACCCAGCCCAGGACCCCAGCCCCAGTCTCAGGGAGCTTCCCATGCTCACAGCTCTTTCTCCTCTGCGCAGGGATTCCCACACAACCTGCACTGAGAGGTCAGTTGTTTTCCTCACTGTGTGTGATGGGCCAAGGGAGTTTCAGAACAGTCTGTGTCATCCCAGGAGGCCAGCCTGTCACAATCCTCCCAGCAGAGATGAGTTTCCGTGCAAACGGCCCTGCAGACTTGCTGAGTGTCCCCAGCTCCTCTAAGGTTCAGACGAAGATTTCAATTTCAGGTGATTGTGGGGCTGTGAGTGGGGCTGGGGTCTTGGCCCCCAACCAGCTTGGTGAGCAGGCCACAGGTCACCTCCTCACAAGACACACACATGCACCCCTCAAGCTCCAAGAGCTGCACATGTGGGCAACAGGCTGTGTGGTGCCAGCACACTTTGCCTCTGTGACTTTGACCATACTCTTCTCTGGGCTGAAATCTTTTTCTTGGCTCTCTGCTGATCCATCTTCCAGTCTCAGCTCAGGAGCCACCTCCTCCAGGAAGCCTTCCAGGAACTCTCTAGAAATAAAGGCCTGCTGGATTCCTCCTACGGAGTCAATTGATGATTCCAGAGTTTTCCTTGAGGGCCACTCACAAGGCCATGATGACTCTGGATGAGCAGAGTTCAGAGGCTGCTGCCGCCACCAGCATCCAGCTCACTCCCAGGCCTCACCCCGACGTGGACCCCACACCCTCTCCAGGTGCTGAGTTCAACTGACCTTTTCCTGCGGATGACTTTCCACACAGAAACAGGAAGCCTACTTTTTCTGGGGAAGATTGTCAACCTATTGGGATCATGCCCCCTCGGGTGTACTGGATAACTCCAAAGGAACAGAGCAGGGAACCACCCTGGGTGGGTTCTACATGGCCCAGGAGACATCCCCGGACATCCGGGATTCCATTTCTTCATCTAGAAGTGAAATGGGAAATATTGGGGTTGGCCAAAAAGTTCGTCTCCGTAAGATGTTACGGAAAACCCGAATGAACTTTTTGGCCAACCCGATATTTTGAAGCAGTGATGAAGGCAGATACTCTTTTACAAGCTTCCTGCAGCCATGAAAATAATCACTGGCCCACGTGCCAGGAGCTTCTGGTGCAGAATTGGGTTTAATGAGATATTCCATATACCCTGGCTCCCTTGCCTGGTTTTTACGGGAACCTGTGGGGTGAGGGTAATAAAGGAGGTCAAGGCTGTGCCATCGAGAGCACACCTCCTATGTACCAGGTGCTTTATCTATTTTATCTCATTTTAAAATTATTTCCCACAACACATAAACAACTGTGAAGCTGAACCATATGAAATTGATTATATTTGGCCTTGTTTTTTACCTGCAAATAAGGCAATTTTATATAGTTCCACCTAATACTATTTCTCCCTTCTCTTAGCTGAGGTTCAGAGCTTGAAAGACACGCCCCGGCTCACTCAGCTAGAAAGTAGCCAAGCTGGGATTCAGGTGTGTTTTATTTCAAAGCCAGACTTTCCATTCTCATTCATTTTCTAAATCGGTGATTTTCAAACTTGTTTGTGTGCACACATCCCCTGAGGATCTGTTAAAAAGCAGATTTTGATTCAGTAAGTCTGGCCTGGGGCCTGAGGTCAGGCATTCCTCACAAGGCCCAAGGATGCTGAGGCCTGTGGTCGGGTGACCACGCGCTAACAGGTGCTAAATGCTTCTGTCCCTGTGACCCCAGGAGGGGTTATGTGGGTTCGGTCACCAGGGCACTGGTGCAGCACTGACCCTTCAGTACTTGTGTGGAGCTGAACATAATTGCGGCAATACCTTTCTGAAGCCTGCAGACAAAGCTTGCTGTAGGGTTACCTGTTAATGAGTGTTTTGCAGGGAAATAACTATTTTAAATAAAGGCTTTTTGCCCATTCTAGGCTTACCGTGGGTGCTTGTCACTGTCTGTGGGCTGTGTTCCATGTCAGTCACAGCAGCTGGGACTTTGGCTATCAGCCGGCTCACATCCGTGCTCTCCAGCTGCTCAGAAGGGAACCACGCAGGCTCTGGGGCCGGACACACCGGAGATCCGATCCCGCCCTGGTTCTCACCAGATGCCCACCTGGAGCGGTAAGAGAACAACAGGCAACACAAAGAGCCGGGCTGAATGCCAGCCAACTGGCTGTAACACAGGATCCCATTCAACCCTCATTTAATATTTTACATTTACTATCACAGATAAAACTTACTGATTTTTTTTCTCATCTCCAGTGAGAAGGTGCCCACCAAGCACCAGTGAGTCAATAAAGTTAGCCTCCCAGAAGGGGGAGCCCCGGAGTCACTGAAGGTATCCCCTGAAATATAGGGGTAAAAAGTACTAGAAAATGGGTGTCTCGTCTTTTGTTTTTTTGAGGGTTGACAATGCGAGCCTCAAACTCAAATGCTTACGGGGCTAGGTGGACCTAGTGGGGGTTAGGGAAAAAGTAACAGCACAAGTTCAGTGGTGGATGTCAGCTGAGCTGGTGCTGGGAAGGCATAGGGAGTGGTGGGGACTGGGGTAAACTGGGTCTCATCTAAAGGGGGCATCCAATGTTGGCCTGCCTGTGACAGTGGCTTAGATGCGATAAAAATTTAAATTCCGACCTCACGTATAAGTGAGCTGGCATGGTAGCTCTGCTTTACCCAGGCTTCTTGTAAACTGTGGGTCTGCCATGCCTGGGGTGTTTTCCTCACTTGCACACTTGAAGACCATGCACCAGTGCTTCCACCTTCCAGCCAACAGGAAGGGAGCAAGGGAAAAGGTACAACCCATGAGTTACACATGTCTCTTCAGCTCATCTCCTATGGGCCAGAACCTAGTCACGTGGTGCACCTAGCTGCAAGAGAGGCAGAGATGTATCGTTTCTATCTTAGGTTATCATGTGTCTAGCCACAAATTGGAGGTTCTTTTATTTTAGAAGGGATGATTGGCTATTGGGAACCCCCTAATACACAGCCTCTGCCTAAGTTCTTGCCAGCCTCAGTTGGATATCACCTTACAGAAAGGTATCCCAGGGTTGCTGGCTTTTCAATATTTTAAGAGAAACTAAAAAGCCAGGTTTTTATGTGAAAATGTTCCCATTTTTGATGCTGACCACTAATTCAATTTAAAAACTTCTCAGCTGGCCAACAGAGTGTAGGGTAAATAAGCACACAGTGGGCCCAGAAGGCAGCTGTGCAGAGCAGAGAGCAGTCAGCAGGATCCCTAAGGCTGTCCCTACAAGGTGCTGGCATCCGGACCTCTGTTAAAACCCAGTCCTGGGGTGTGACCTGCATTGAAATCCCCAGGCAAACATGAGACTGTCCTCAGAGAGTGAAGATGGCAGCTACGATGCAGCTTAAATCACAAGACTACGTTTCAGAAATGTTTGACCACATTTTACAAAAGATGTACCACACTCATTTTTAGACTCTTTCTGTTAATAAAGCCAGTTTATATGAAAATCATTGTCATAACAACATAATCCGTAATTTTGCTGAAATGAAGGCAAAAATAATAAATATTATGACAAATATATGAAGATTTGTGAATTATGTATATATTTATTTCTCATCAAAACATTATCAGCCCATCAACAGACACCCAAGACGCATGTAATAAGTATTCGATTCAGTCATCATTGATACTTTGCTGATTTTCAGTCATGTAAAACTATAGCTGGAGCCAGAATTTTCAATTCTACTGTTTTAAAGCTATCAATTTTCAAGGGACGGATTTTATTCAGAAGTTTGTTTTAGCTTGATTAGTAGCTTTCAATCTTTGGATACATGGGAAATGGCTTCCTTTTGTACTTTGTCCTTGGAGGGCCTGGCTTAGAGGTGGCCGGGGTCTCCTATCTGTCCCCTCTGGGCAGGGATACAGCACTGGAGGTGTGACAGCAGGAAGGAGGGGTGGACAAAGCTGGGACTCCTCAGACCAGAAAGAGGCAGAGGCCTGGAGCCAGAGGGGTCACAGAGCAGGGGTGGGCCTGCTCAGCTGAATGGTTCATCCATCATTCATTCCACAAGCATCTACTGAGTGCACACTGCACACCAAGCAATGGGCATGACTCACATTTACATGTTCGGGGTGCGTGAGGGAGCAGGAACCCATCCTACAGGTCACTCCATGGAGAAGACAGGGTCCTTGATGCCAGAAGTGTTAGTTGGGAGGGTCCCCAGTATCAGCGCTCCCTGCTTGGATGGCCATTGAGGATGGCCATTGAGGATGGCCGGAGTTCCTTGGGCAGAGATTCTGGGCATATGATGAGGAATGTTGTGGGATGGAGCTGCTTTTCTGTTTTAGGAGGAAGGAAATTACCAGTTCAAGTCAAACAAACATGGAGTGTTGGGAAGGATGACCAAAGCCTGGGGCTACCTACCTTGACCTCAACCCACTGGACAGCTCAGCCTTCCAGAGAAGTAACCAGGGAGAAATTCACCCAACAGCCCTGCCTGAGTACCTCTGTCATGCAGACTCAGTTGGGCTACACCCCGTGTCAACGGTCCCTAAAGAGACAGGAGCACTGGGGACCTACAATGAAGGGCTATCTGGGTGTCCTCCCAATGCCACAGTCGAGCCTGGGTAGGGTGGCCAAGTGGTGAGAAGCTGGGTTCACATCCTGCCTGATTGATATTCATCCTTGTGGCAAATTATGTAACTTTTGTCCCTTGGCTTGCTTCTATGGGCTGGAAGTTCTCTCACCTGTGAATGGGGTTTTGTTAGTCCCTTCCCCACAGGGTTGTGAAGGTGAAATGAGTTAATGTGTGGGACGTGCTTGGAAGAGTCACCAGGCCAGGAAGGTGCCATGGAAATGTCCACTGTCATCATTCCTGGAGTGAGCTGAATGATGGCCCACAGAAGGTATTCCACATCCTAACCCTCTGTGAATATCACCTTATGTGGCAAGAGGGTCTTGGTAGATGTCATCAAGTTAAGGATATGGAGAGGATCATCCTGGATTAAGTCCAATGACAAGTGTCTTTATAAGGGACAAGAGAGGAGAAGACACATGCACAGAGCTTTATGGAGTGATGCAACCACAAGGAAGGCTGACAGCCACGGGAGCTGGAAAAGCTAAGACCCTCCCCCCAGAGTTTTCTGAGGAGCACAGCCTGCCCACACCTCGATTTGGGACCTCCAGACTCCAGAACTTTGAGAGAATACACTTATTTTTTTTTAATTTTTATTGGGGTATAGCTGATTTACAATGTTGTATTAGTTTCAGGTGTACAGCAAAGTGAATCCGTTATACATATACAAATATCCAGTCTTTTGTAGATTCTTTTCCCATATAGACCATTACAGAGTATTGAGTAGAGTTCCCTGTGCTACACAGTAAGTCCTTATTAGTTATCTATTTTATATATGGTAGTGTGTAAATGTCAATCCCAACCTCCCAATTTATCCCTCCCCCTCCCTTACCCACTGGTAACCATACGTTTATTTTCTACATCTGTAACTCTATTTCTGTTTTGTGGACAAGTACATTTGTACCCATATTTTTAAGATTACACATAAAGCTATATCATATGATATCGCTTCTTTTGTTTTAAGCCACCCAGTTTGCTGTCATTGCTCTCGGCAGCCCTAGGAAACCAACATGATACACACCACAGTCAGCAGGTTAGTGCTAATTTAGGGTCTGCAGTGGTATTGTAGTGGAAAAATGCTTGTTGAATGAATACCATGTGGGGCTGCACTTGTGGCTGGTGTGGCTTTAATCCCCACCTCTGGGTCAACAATGCCATGTCCCTTGAGTTCCCTGGGTGAGTCAAGTCTGTGCTGGGTCCCATCCTGGGGGTTGGCGGAGAGTCCTTTCCGGCCATTTGAGAGTCTTCCCCAGGCCCTTCTCTGGCCAGGAGCTTCCCGGTCCAGCTCATGTGCTGCTCTACCCTCAGAGGCCTTGCTGCGTTGCTCCTCGTCCAGGCCTGCAGGGGCCCTTGGATCCAGCCAGGATTCAGGTGTCCAGGTTTCCGGCCATTCTCACCTATCCCCAGGGACCCTTTACAAGGTTTGGTCATCCCCAGGCCTTTGCGAGGGCCCCTGCTCATGTACCCAGTCTCCTCTCTTCTGGGTTTAAGGGACTCTTTCCTGTTTGTCCCTCTGATCTGCCCGCCTCCCCGTCGATACCCTGAGGGATGATCTGGTCCAAGTCCCAGGGGAGCTCTAGCGTCCGCAATACCAAAGCCAAGGGGGCCCTCTGCTGTCTGGTTCTCAGTTCTATGACCCAAAAATCCTGCAACAATCAAGCTCAAACACGTGTCAGCCTTCTGGGTCAGGCAAGCACACCGGCGGCACAGGTTAACATTGGAAAAGATCATCCTTCCACACGGGGGAGCTGGACCCTGCCTTCCAGGAGCTCCCGGTGGATCAGGCAGAATGACAGCCACGGCTACGAAGGAGGGTAAATTGAGGACAAGTTTAGCTTGACGAGGGAGTCAAGGTAGCCTTTCAGAAAGACTTTAGGTGCCAGGGGGTCCCAGGTGGCACCTTGATGCCAGCCATTGGCTGTGTGATCATGAGCAAGTCCATCTGTAATACGGAGGCCATAACAACGCTTGACACGTCTCATTCAGCCCTCACTCCAGCCCCACGACAGACAGGCTCCTTGCATTTGACAGTGGGTGAAACCCAGGGACAGAAAGTCTTAAGTAACTCCCTCCTCTGAGCCCCCCAAACAGAAGTGATGTCACCCCTGATCCCTCAGAGCCCTCCACAGCTCTCCTGAGCCCTGACCCCTCCTCCTGGGTGGTTTGTGTTCACTTCTGATGCAGACGACAGACCATGCCACGTCTGGGCCACCTCTGGATCTTTCCGGGCCGTGAGGCAGTGCCTGGGCCAGAGTGGGCAATCGGGGGACCCTGGCTGGCTGGAGCCTCGGCAGATCTGGGCTGTTCCCAAATGAGGAGAGAGAGATGGAGACTGAAGTGAGAGGGAGAGAGGTGTTAACACAGAGCCATTCTCTGTCTCACACACACACACACACACACACACACACACACACACACACACACACACACACACACAAACGGGGCAGGATGGGGCAAGAGGGAAAGCGGAACCCCAGGGACAGCAGCAGAGAAAGGCAGCAGGGAGACAGGAGAGAAAATTTCACAGACTCCCAAAGCAGAGCAGAAGAAATTGTTTCCAGAGGCCGTTTGGAGCTGGGCCCCCTGGCCCCTGCAGCCCCGCCACTTAACAGGTCTAGAGGTCCCCTTGCAGCTGCCAGGACCAGGAGGAGGTGGAGGGGTGCAGGGGTGGACGGGGCCTGCTGGAGAAAATCTCCCCAAACCAGGCTTGGCATCCGGGCCTCTGATTGCCCTGAGCCTGGGGGAGGGGTGACAGAGAAAAGTGGTCCAATATGGTTGGTCCCCGCGCACAGCCCAGATGCCCGTCTGCTCGTTAGGAGAGGTGGGCGCGTAACCTGAGAGCTCCGAAGGTGCGGCCCTTAAAACCAGGCCCTCGCTAAGCAGGGGGCTCTGTCTGCTGGATCCGGGGTTGGCAAAATGAAAACACAAAAACTCAAGTGCTGCTCGAGAGGAAATGCAGTGTGAAGTGAGGCGAGCCAGCTGAATTCCTCCTTTTTTTTTCTTTTGTTGTAGTAAGAACATTTAACATGAGATCTACCCTTTTAACAAAATTTTAAGTATACAACACTTTAAAAAAGTGTATTGTTAACTACAGACACAAGATTGTTCAGCAGATCTCTAGAATTTTTTCATCTGGCGTAACTACAACTTTATACCATTGAATAGCAATTCCCCATTTCCCCTCTACCAGTCCCTGGCAACCATCATTCTACTCTTTGCTTCTAAATGAGTTTGGCTGTTTTAGAGACCTCATGTTAGTGGAATCATACAGTATGTGTCCTTCTCTGACTGGCTTATTTCACTCAGCATGATGTCCTCCAGTTGCATCCACGTTGTCACCTATTACAGAATTTCTTTAATTTTTAAGGCTGAGTAATCGTCCATCATATGTATACAGTGAAAAGCAAACCTACAGAATAGGAAAGAATATTTGTAAACTACATATCTCATAAGAGGTTAATACCCAAAATATATGAGGAACTTCTACAACTCAATAGCAAAAAGAGAAATAACCCTATTTAAAAACGGACATAGGACTTGAATAGACGTTTCTCCAAAGAAGACACACAAATGGCCAACAAGTATAGAAGAAGATGTTCAAGGTCACTAATCATCAGGGAAATGCAAATCAAAACCGCAACCGGAAATCGCCGCACACCTGTTAGGATGGCCATTATCAAAAAGTTAAAGAGAAGTGCTGGGGGTGAAGTGGAGAAATTGGAACCCCTGTGACTGTTGGTGGGAATATAAATGGTGCAGCTGCTATGGAGGACGCTCGGAAAACTTCACATGGAATTCCCATATGATCCAGCAATCCCACTTCTGAGTACTTATCCCAAAGAATTGAAATCTAGATCTCCAAGAGATATCTGCACCCCCATATTCACTGCAGCCCTATTCACCATGGCAGAGAACTGGAGGCCACCCTAAATGTCCATCGTCGGAGGAGCAAATAATGAATTCCTCACATTCTTTTCCTTCTTTCCGTCTTCAGTCTTCATCCTCTAATGTTAGAGCAGGAAAAGATCCCATGAGCATTTATCCCTGTGCTCTTCAAACAATGTCCCTCCGAGGGGAGGACGACAGGACAATGGGGCAAAGGGGGCCAGTGGGTGACGCTCAGTGTCCCCCACTCCGCTCCAAGCTGGGCTGTTCTGCTTCCTGTTATTTCCTTTTTTATTTTTATTTTTATTTTTTTTCCGTCACACCACACAGCTTGCAGGAGCCCAGTTCCCTGACCAGGGACAGAACCCAGGTCACTGCAGTGAGAGCCTGGAATCCTAACCACTAGGCTACCAGGGAACTCCCTTGCTCCCTGTTCTTGAAGCAAGATTTCAACTGAGAAAGAGATCGCACTGATAAAACTATTAAAATCTAAACAACTCCTGATAACACCATATTATATAACTTGTTATTCCCCCAAGGAATGGAAAGGGGCTGGCAATGTCCCAAGGACTCATGGCTGGAATGAACAAAAGGCCAGCCTGAGGCACATGGGCCTCTGGGTCAGGCAACCCTGGGTGCTCTCCTGAATTCTTTTTAAAATTTTTATTGGAGTATAGCTGCTTTACAATGTTGTGTTAGTTTCTACTGTACTGCAAAGTGAATCAGCTATACGTATACATATATTCCCTCTTTTTTGGATTTCCTTCCCATTTAGGTCACCACAGAGCATTGAGTAGACGCATATATGTGGAATCTGAAAAAATTGGTATAGATGATCTTATTTGCAAAGCAGAAATAGAGACACAGATGCAGAGAACAAATGTATGGATACCAAGGGGGAAAGACAGGGTGGGATGAATTGGGAAATTGGGATGGACATATATACACTATTGATACTATGTATAAAATAGATAATGAATGAGAACCTACTGTATAGCACAGGGAACTCTACTCAATGCTCTCCTGAATTCTGATCCTTTTTAGCTGTGTCACCTCGGATGAGTTGCAGAACTGGCTTCACATCCCTCCCTTGTAAAACTGGGACCATGTAGTGCCTCCTTCATGGGGCCACTGCCAAGGTAAAACAGATTCTAACCCCACAGCCCTCAGGAGCTCGCCTGCGGCAGCCTTGGAAAACACAGCTGCTATCACCTGGGCTGGGTACCCCAGGGACCTTGCTCTGGCCTCAGCTCGACCACAGATACCTCCTGCCACCTCCCCGCTCTCTCCTCATCTGCTCAGCAAGAACATTGATCTACAGCCCTGGGTTCTCCACTTTGGCTACACAATAAAATCACCTGGGAAGTTTTAAAAGGTATTACTCCCTTCTCTCCCCAGGCCTCACTCCTACAGTTTCTGATGTCACTGGTCTGGAGTGGGCTTAGATATCAGTGCTTTTCAAAAATTCCCTTGGTCATTCTCAACCAGCATTGAGAACCACTATTCTAGCTAATTTTAAGCCACCTTCTAGCTCTAAAACTCTGTGGCTGGACTCAGCTTCATTCCAGAAAGATCTGATAAAGTACCTAATAGGCTTCAAGCACTGTTAGGTCTCTGGTCCAGTGATGTTTGCATTCATTTCACCGCTTAGGAAATGTCTGATGTGGCTTAAACTGGGAGTTTTCAGATGATTCTCTTCTTTCCTTGATATTAACCTGCTTCCATCTTGCTAATTTTTCAAATAAACTAACTTTGTGAATAACAACCATATGGCTCAAGTTCATTG
The DNA here is from genome assembly GCF_965194805.1 of Balaenoptera borealis. NCBI lineage: Eukaryota > Metazoa > Chordata > Mammalia > Artiodactyla > Balaenopteridae > Balaenoptera > Balaenoptera borealis. The sequence goes on along the minus strand of NC_138866.1, from coordinate 9,564,863 downwards.
TCCTATGATCTATGTAAGTTAAATATGGGAATGAAATGGCTGTGAGCAACGCTAACTTACCCTGACGTCAACATTAGGTCATTCCTACCCACCTTATCTTCGCCTCCAGTTTAATAATTTTTAAGATGTTTGGAGAAATCAATAACTTTCACACATACACATAATGAGAAAGAAAGAGAGAAGGAGAGGGAGGAAGAGAAGAGAAGAAGGGGGGATGGAAGGAAGGAAGAAAGGAAGGAAGGAAGGAAGGAACAGATTCATTTTTATACAATAGCAATAATGATGACAAATAAAACAGTCAGGAACAAACCTGGGAAATGTATAAGCTCTAGATGGAGGAAAAGTTTTAAATACTGCTGAAGAACAAAAAGAAGTTTCAAACAAAAGGAAAGACACGTCATGGTCTTGGATAGGAAGACTTGACACTGTAAAAATGTCAGTTCTCCTCGAGTTAAGTTATACATTTACCAGGAACTCAATAAAAACATCAACAGGATACTGTAACTAAACAAGATGATTATATAATTCATATGAAAAAATAAACAAGCAAGAATAGTCAATAAAATTATGAAAAAATAGAGAATATTAAGAAAAAAGGAAAATATTGGGAGAGGACTAGCATATTAAAATACATTACAAAACTCCTAATTATGAAATTGTAATTTATGAATTATAAAACATGTAATTAAAACCAAATGCTGCATGAATAGACAGACTGATCAATGGAACAAAATAGAAAATCTGTAAATACTCCCAAATTCATAATGGAATTTAGACCACAATAAAGAAGGTATTTCAAGTCAGTGGAGAAAATGTGGATTAGTCATTAAATAGAGCTGAGACAACAAAGTTGTCATCTGGAAATAAAAGTTGGATCCATAATTCTGGTCGAAATCATTGAGTCTGTTCACAGATATTCCAGCTCTCCTTCTGACCACGTGATTTGCTCTGATCAATGAAATGTGAGCCTAGATGTATCCCTTCCAAGAGGCAGCCTTTAAGAGCCAGGGTGTGAGTCACCATACCTCTGTGTTCCTAGCACAGTGACCAACAATGTTCTCTGTCAGCCTGGCTCCCAGAGCCCCCTGTTAACCAAAAATGGACATGTAATATGAGTAGGAAATTAGCCTTTGTTCTTTCCAATGATGAGGCTCTGGGTTGTTATTGCAGCATACCATGAGCTTATCCTAACTGTTGCATTCACAGCCTACACCAGGATGAATTTCCTAGACATTAAAGATGTGAATGTAAAAGGTGAAACTCAAAAAATACTAGAAGAAATCATAAAGGAACTTAAAATCTTGGAGTAGGGAATGCCTTTGTAAATAAGAAACAAAAACCCAAAACTTTTTTTTTAAAGATTAATAATTTTTAAATTTTTTTAAATAAATTTATTTATTTATTTTTGGCTGCATTGGGTCTTCATTGCTGCGCGCAGGCTTTCTCTAGTTGCGGCGAGCGGGGGCTACTCTTGAATGTGATGCGCAAGCTTCTCACTGCGGTGGCTTCTCTTTGTTGTGGAGTATGGGCTCTAGGTACAAGGGCTTCAGTAGTTGTGGCACTCAGGTTCAGTAGTCGTGGAGCACGGGCTTAGTTGCTCCGCGGCATGTGGGATCTTCCCAGACCAGGGCTCGAACCCATG